>NC_139623.1:64648824-64753824 GCF_964638095.1 Poromitra crassiceps
AGCAAGGAGCGTCCTCCGCTTCCCTCCAGCAAATGGGCCGCTGGTCCTCATCGGCATTCTCCAGCTACATCCGCCCGGAGCAGGCGGCCATACTGGCGGCCCAAAGAACCCTCCTCCCTTAAATCGGTGAGCATGGCAACAAACAGTTCCCGGACTTCCGTGCCGAAAAAAATGTCTCGTTGGTGGTGGCCCCCCGAAAGCATGGCGCCCAGTAAGGCGCAGTAAATTCCCCGGTTCATTTTTGGGGGGGGATAGAGAAAGAGAGAGTCGGAGAAAGTCAGGGTAGTTGCGCCAAGGCAGCCAAGTAGGCCAAGCCGGGAAGCGCCAAGCTAAACTTTAATGTACCAAGATCGAAGGCCCGACCGAGTTGGGAGCGCCAGCCGCAAATAGCTGTAAGTCGCTAAAAAGGTCGAAGGCCGGAAAAGTACAATCGCGAAGCGCCAAGGCGGCCAGGTAGGCCAAGCTGGGAAGCGCTATCGCGAGGTGCCCGACCGAGTTGGGAGCGCCAGCCGCAAATAGCTGTAAGTCGCTAAAAAGGTCGAAGGCAGGAAAAGCATGTACCAAGGCCCGACCGAGTTGGGAGCGCCAGCCGCAAATAGCTGTAAGTCGCTAAAAAGGTCGAAGGCCGGAAAAGTACAATCACGAAGCGCCAAGGCGGCCAGGTAGGCCAAGCTGGGAAGCGCTGTCGCGAGGTGCCCGACCGAGTTGGGAGCGCCAGCCGCAAATAGCTGTAAGTCGCTAAAAAGGTCGAAGGCAGGAAAAGCATGTACCAAGAACGAAGGCCCGACCGAGTTGGGAGCGCCAGCCGCAAATAGCTGTAAGTCGCTAAAAAGGTCGAAGGCCGGAAAAGTACAATTGCGAAGCGCCAAGGCGGCCAGGTAGGCCAAGCTGGGAAGCGCTATCGCGAGGTGCCCAACCGAGTTGGGAGCGCCAGCCGCAAATAGCTGTAAGTCGCTAAAAAGGTTGAAGGGAAAAGTACAATCAACTACTGGCGCCTGCAGATCTCAATTAACCTCCGGTAATCAGATCTTCCTTTTGGGGGATCTCCTAGCCTATGCAGGTGCCCTCCTCTTGCCTCAAGAGCAGCGCCACTGGCCAATGGAGTCAAGCGCCAAAGTATTTGCCATGCATGCCGATTGCTAAATAAAGTTTGTCTAATCCTACCAACTGGCCTCTCATGATTGAAGTGAGGTCTCCAGACCATATTTCAAGCTGAAGGCCACTCATGCATAATCCGATCATCCCCTGACGACAGTCAAGTCCTAGCATAACGTGGTCAGTCAAAGTCCTAGTATGACGTCTGCTATGACGTCAAATATGACGTCAGTTAATCCTCATATATATAGCAAGGGTTCTACGTCACCTCTCTCTCTCTGGCCGATCATAGCAGCAGTAGCTTCACGGCAGTCCATCTCCCTCGAAGCCGTCCTCCGAAGCGTTGTTTTGCCCCACCCACCTCCCCAGTCCGCCACCAACGAGTCTTGACTCCTGATCCCCCACGGGGGGGGGGGGGGGGGATCTCCTAGCCTATGCAGGTGCCCTCCTCTTGCCTCAAGAGCAGCGCCACTGGCCAATGGAGTCAAGCGCCAAAGTATTTGCCATGCATGCCGATTGCTAAATAAAGTTTGTCTAATCCTACCAACTGGCCTCTCATGATTGAACTGCTAGCTGTGTCTATCACGGACCCAAACCTGCAGACTGCAGCAGATACCCGCAGATTTGGAGAGATGTTCTGCAACCACCATACTCTTGTGTCTCCATGCTACTACACATCATTTTGCTCCTTGTATGGGATGAAGACCCGTCGTTGACGTTGGGGAAGACAGCTTTTATGTTGTAGCCACTTCGAGTCCAGTTTTTGTTGATGTGAGTAATGTTCAGATAGAGGGATGCTATTTACTATCTAGCTGCTGTCACTATGCATTATCAAATACCTACATAAATCAAATCCAGTCAAGAACATAGGGTCTGCCTGGGAAAATATGTAATTTAAAAATGGAAAGCATGTAGGAACCCTGCCAATCATCTTGCATATTGATATTTGTGGCTGTGAAGAACAGTCTTAATCTATACAGTGATATGCAGGCTATCATTAAATTTTATAAAACATGTACAGTACTTGTTAGTAGTTTCATGTTTGGTTTTACCTGTAATAAATAAGGACATTTATATCTGTGCCTTTTATTTACCATCACAGCATAAATGACAATGCATAACCCCTCCTAATGTGATGTCAGAAAATCTAAGTAATTATGCATGACATTACATTTCAGGACATGTGGCATAGAATATTTTTTTATTCCAAAATAACAGATGTGGGACACAATCAATTAACTATTCATACTGTTTGCAACAGTAACATTTACAGTGCTGAATAATGGAGTTGCATGAATATGAGTGTGCACTGATGATGTGGCCTGCAAAGATAGGTTAGTGTTAGTGACCGGCAGCATTTAATTTAGAAATGTTATAGTGTAACCTACATAGAAAAAAGTTTTACCTGGGCACTTCACAGACTGCCTGGAGTAAAGACATATGGAGCACTCTTTTCTGTCTGCACGTTTATTAATAGGGGCTGAGTGACATTTCGACAGATAATCTTCTTCAGAGTCAAAAAGACTTCAATGTTAGACTTTTTTAAATGTTAGTTGTACAAAATCCCCCCACCAGTTCAGCCGCACCTAACCAGCCACACCTGGGGCCCTGATTGAGCTGCACCTGGGCTCAATAAAGGGTGGTTGATTGGGTGAAGCTCAGTAGGCCAGGCTCAGTTTGCCATGTATGCTGTTGAGAGGAGGCTGCTCTGCTCTTCCCAATTGATTGTCCATGTGCAGATGCATCGTTTGAAGTGTTAGTTTATTATAGTTAGTTCCTTTGAATATTGATTGAGTATTTGATTTGAATTAGATTTATTATATTACTTTACAGTTGAATTTGTTTTCCCTTGTTTGATCAAATCCTTTGTTAATACCTTGTTTGTATTTTAGGCCAAATCATCTGTCCACATGATTTTCCATCATTAATCAAGGGATTTGGTTTGTAAATAAAAACCCTTGGCATTAGTTCCTCTGAATCCTCCTCATTCCACCTGGATGTCTCACTTGCTGAGGCTACACCTGTAACCTCCACCTTTACAGTTTAACACAGTGTTAGTGTCAGAGGTATGCACCTTGCTGCTACAAACTGAACATTTTCTAGTTGGAAAAAATAAGATTAATATATACTATAATTAATTGGGCTATATTTCATATGCTACATTTCAAAAGACAATCTGTGACGACATGTTTCCTGTCACACCTAGCCCTCATTCGCAGCTTGACAGAAAACGTTCAGGCTCTGGAGATCTGGGATGTACTGGTAGTCCTTTATCAATGCTCTCCAAAACACATCCTACAGGAGAACATAAAACTGTTATTCTTTGCAATTCTTTTAAAAATCAATGCTAAAACATTTTAGGTTAAAATATTGACACGAGTAACTGGTGAGCTGCAGATGATGTAAACGTTTGTAATAAATGTTATCTCTTCTACTTCAACCTCTGTCTAGTCTGGTCAATTATAGGACAAGATACACTTAGCCTACTGTAACACAGTCTTGGGGTTTGTCTTCCTTGTCTAGAATGGACACAAGGCCACTACTGCAACAGCAGCCTTATGTGCAGGGTGAGAATCTAGCACTGCAGCTAAATGCTGGTGAAATACTAAAGTGGCTGGTAGATTTAAGACGCAAAATAATTAATTTCCCACTCTGGTAACGTCCGTTAGCTGTAGCCTAACACCAGCAAAGAGACAACTTGTGTGATGACAATTCATTTAACACTAGCCGGTTGCCAATATTGACTGCATCAAAGATGTAGCAAAGTAGTATTACTATTACTATTAAAACGATTATGAATTATATTCGCTAAACATTATCTGAACAGACTTACCAGCGGCTTCGTTCTGTGATGCGTTTGTTATGGTTTGTTCACACTTCCTATACGTCCTGTTTGCGGGAATATCATTGGCTGATTCAAGTCATGTGACGCTAAAATGAGCATTTGATTGGTTTTTGCGATAGCACTGCCATAACGTTTCCCTGATCTAATAAGTTACGTTTTCATTAAACTGCGTTCGATTTGAGGCTGCCAACAAACGGAATCGTGTTCAGAAGAATTTTATTTAGTTCATATGAAAAAAGCATCTAACCTCAAAATGGGGATCGATCATCTCAAAAACTAAAGCAGATAGCAGCCTTCGGCCCCTCACCTAAAAAGGAGTTAGGTCAATCAGCGCTCGATTGCTCTTCCTCCTTCCTCCTCTTCCTCCTTGAGGACCTGGATGGCGCACACACATGTTGAAATTTTTGAACACAAGATTCTGAAAATTTTGAATTGAATTTTGAAATAGGAATGTGGAAACTGAATAATTTCAAAGCAAATAAATTCAGTTTAAAATTATGCTATTCAGATTCAGTTTTTCAACTCACATTAAAAAATAAAAATTTCAAAATAAAAAACAGCAATTCAATTTCAAAATGAAAAAATTCGAATTCAAATAGAGCAATTCAATTTCAAAATGAAAAATTTCGAATTCAAGTTGAGCAATTCGAATTCAATTTGACGTGGCACATAAATCAGCCCATATTTTACAGTATATGTAGATATAGATATAGATATAGATATAGATAGATATATAAAAAAAAATATCCTCATATCCCCTCACTCAAATTCATTGTTCTATGATACTCAAATATGAATCCATAACACTTATCTCCTGAGTTCTTTTGCAAAATATCCACTAACTCAAAGTTCACTTTTACCTCTCTGAGGTCCTGCAGTGTAGCATTACATGTTCAACTGTTTCTTTTTACTGGATTGATTCTGTGTTGTTGGTTGCTGACATTCATACTAATGTAAAGTTCTTCTTCTTCGTTCATGTGTCTTCTTCTTCTTTTGATTTTAATGGCGGTTGGAAAACAACTTTCGGGTGCATTACCACCACCCACTGATCTGGAGTGTGGACTCAAATCTATCCTCTGTGATTCTATGCACACCAACAACATATCACCCAATAAACACAATAATCATAATTGAATAATAATGAACCAAATAACTACTATAATCAATTTCCTCAGATTCTATTTATTCATCTTAAAAGATTTTCTTTGTTTTGTTTGTGTATTTCCGGCCAGAGCCACTATGAGAGGCAGGCTCGTAAACGCGCAGAACGTCACATCCGCGAAATCTCCCAGGAAATGTCTACCCGTCAGGAGCAGAATTCTCCAGCGATAGCTTTGAATAGGTGAACGCAGAGAGACACAGCTGGCCTCATTTTTTCAGTTACGGAACTGAGCATTGACTCATTGGTAATAAAAACACTTTCTGAACATTTATTGTGTGTGTGTGTCTGTGGGGGGGTTACGGTATAGAAGGCCCGGTTCTGATAGGCACGGTTCGCCACTGAGTAGTAGGAGGTGACGCTCAGGCCCGGCTCCAGACCCAAATTACAGAGGGGGCCTGCCCCTAGCTTGGGGGGGCCAAGCTACCCAAGGGGGGTCCGGGGGGATTCTCCCCCGGAAGAAGATTTTGTACATTTTAAAGTAAAATTCGTCAACCTGGTGCATTTGAGAGCAAAATGAAGAGGCTAAATCTATGAAGAACTACACACATCTCTAATGTGTTGTGACTTTACAAATAATTAGGCCTAAACAATTAATATTAAACGTATTTACACATTGTACACAAAGTGCATTCATTGTGACAAATTTACAATAGTTAATATCCAGCCAGAATCATTGCAAATGGATGTTCAAAGTAACAGTTAGCAATAGCATTCAGTTAATCAATGCCTAAGGACAGCCAGATTCCGTTTTAAACTTTAAAACAGAAAACGTTTTAGCCACACAATTTTTATTTTTTTTTGAATGGGGGTGCCAGTTTGGGGAATGGGGGGCCCGGCCCGGTCAGGCTCCCCTGCAACGCCGGGCCTGGTGACGCTGCTTGTAGGAGTAGTGACGTGCTTGTAGGAGTAGTGACGCTGCTTGCAGGAGTAGTGACGCTGCTTGTAGGAGTAGTGACACTGCTTGTAGGAGTAGTGACGCTGCTTGTAGGAGTTGTGATGCTGGTTGTCGCTGCCGTTGCTGCCTGCGACTGCCCGGCATTGCTCCTCATAGCCTGGATGCTTGTCTCTGTGGTGATATTTGCATCAGTGCTGTTCTGGCTCGAACTGCACAGTCACATCCTCCCTAGTCTCGCTGGCCAGCCTCCCCTCCCTACCGGGAGAGGAGTCTGGCGCCGCAGGTCTCCATAACTGGGATAAACCCTCCCCTGCACAGTGCAGCCTGCAGTACTCTGCTCTCCCATTGGAGCGACTGTTTCGGTGGCAGTTGGATTGTTTGAAACTATTTTCCAAGGGCATTGCTGCTAAGCGCCACCCATCGCAATCCCACTATGGAGACCTGCGGCGCCAGACTCCTCGGACGGAAGGGAGAGGAGGCTGGCCAGCGAGACCACATCCTCTCGCGCCGCCCGTTCCCTCCGCACTCCTCTTTGACGTCCGAGCTGCTGCACTTTTTTTTTTAAATAACTCCTGATATCCATCGTCAATATTGATCATCCATCATCATCCATATTGCAATGTTGTTCCTAGGATGGTGCGGGATGGCGAAGGAAGGAAATGACATGGTAACAAAACCAAAGATGGCGACGGGCGGCATGAATGAATGGCACGTCCCACTCTGCCTGTGATTGGCTAGTACGTTGCCTTCCTTGGTTGGGATGCTTCAGCAAATAATGCCAGGTGTACAGGATGGAACACTGAGGTGTCAGGTCAGGTGTGACTGTACGGCGATGGCAAATGGCCACGTAGGAGGGCCCTTTTGCAAAATCTTGCTTAGGGCCCCTGGGAGGTCAGGGCCGGCACTGAATAAAAATAATAATAATAACATGAAATATGATTGAACAATCTTATATTAAAGAGAGAGGGAGGGGAGAATGGGGGAGGGAGAGAGTAGGGGAAGGGAGCAGGAGAGAGAGCAGAACAAACAGGGTATACTGGGCTGGGCGATATGGTTGAAATCATTATCACGAATAGTCACAGGGTCAGTTTCGTCAGTTTTATAATGGTACTGGATTATCGCCAAGCCCTAGGGCATACAGCTGCTACTCAATCCGTCCGGCCACCCGGCCCATGGGTGCCTCTGGGGGGTGCTAACACCACATCATGGGTAATCCTGATTCTTACTGCTGCTACTGCACTGCTGGTCTTGTTACGTCTAGACGTGATAGTTACTATAGTTGACAAATCTTGACTTCTTTTGACGGAAGCTTTGCTGTAGATTGATATATTTTAAGGTCAAGGCCCCATGCACCATGTATCGCCTTACTGTATATCCCACCATACTGTAAATGGGAGGTCGGGCTCTGTGTGTCTGTGGGCTCTGTGTGTCTGTCCCACTGTGATTGTCCCACTGTGACATCATCTGTGATGTCATAAATCCCACTGTGACATCATCAATGATGTCATAAATCCCACTGTGACATCATCAGCGATGTCATAAATCCCACTGTGACATCATCATTGATGTCATAAATTCCACTGTGACATCATCAGTGATGTCATAAATCCCACTGTGACATCATCAGTGATGTCATAAACCCCTGATCCCACTGTGACATCATCAGTGATGTCATAAATCCCACTGTGACATCATCAGTGATGTCATAAATCCCACTGATGACATCATCAGTGATGTCATAAATCTGACATCATCAGTGATGCTGGTCTCATTGGCCACACAGCAGCCGAGTTGCGGGCAAGGCCACGCAGCGGCCGAACTGCGAATGTGAGCTGCAGGGCCAGCATGGCGAGCTGCAGGACGGGCGAGGCCGCGAAGCAGCCGAGCTAGGCCTGGGCGATATGGCGATTTTTTTTATCACGATATGTTTTCTTATATCGATCGATGTCGATATATATCACGATATAAATTTATTAATAATACTAATTGCACATAAAAAGCACGTGAAGAATTTTAGGGGCACAATTAAAATTCAATGCAGAGCGATATAGAATGTATTCGATACGACTCTATTAATCTCTGACCGGTTACAATTAAGTTGAATTCAATTCAAAGTATTCTCATGAGAGAGGCTCAATGCAGCTCATTGGCTATTGTTGTCATTAAATGATAACCCTTTATTTAGTCATCTGTTTGTCCATATTATTCACTTATGGCTTTTTAATGTAACTTGATCCATTTGCATTTTCAGCTTATTATAATTGTTCTATGCTTGTTACTTGTTTTCCCTTATACCACTGGTCTTTGGTGTGCTTATTCTGTTGTGTGTATTACATTATGTTGTTTTAGTGCAATGAACGTCTTGGTCCAAGGCTAGGTGTTGATTATGCAGCTATAGTTAGCTGCTGTTGGTTTGATAAAGGAAGCAAAGACTGTTTAAACCATAGATGTGTAATGTTATTCGGATAGCTGCTATAGATGGTCTATCTAACAGATAGCATAACGTTAGCAAGATTGTCAAGTATGAAGATATTAACGTTAGCGCGTAAGCTAACGTTAGCGTTAGCTAACGCGATGTAGATGCTAATTTGATACCATTCATGACAGCCAGCTACCGCTACCCATAACCAGAACTACTGTCTGCTGCAGCTTTATCTCCCGTGTACAAATCCACGGCCTGACATATTTTAATTCCCTCTGTATATGTTACTGTTGTTTTGCCGGGCCAGGCTCTAACTGAGAGAAGAGAAGAGCCAGCCGACTGCGAGGCTCTGAGCAGAGAAATGGATTCTTCCGCAAACGCGTGCATCACATGGTTTATTTTCCATTGATGCCATTGGTTCCACTCAGTGTTGCCTTCAAATACCCCACAAAAACGACACGTTATTCACAATAAGCATTGCTGTGCTAAGCTGCGGTCATGTTTCTGAGGGGTTTTGAACGCAACACTGAAAATATTTTATCGAAATTACAGCTCATAAATTTATCATCGTTATCGTGGCCGTTTTTTTCGTGAAAATTTTCGACATCGTTTTATCGCCCAGCCCTAAGCCGAGCCTATAGGAATCGAGCGAGCATAGCGCGCAATATTCCTAGTTCTCTATATTTTCCCTCCCCTACCATTCTTTCACTTCATTTCATCTGTTCCCCTGTTGGGAAATGTCATTCGGTCACTATTTAATAGCAGGCTGAGCCTAACAGGAGCAGCTGATGAGGATAGTCTTTACATCAGGGAAATGCAGTTGAAGGTTGTGACTGTCTTCAGGACAAAAGCTAGATGTGCTTCCTGTCCTCGAGGCCTTCCGAAAACCACTGGAGGGTGCCAGTGTTCTTTTCTCTAAACCCAGTACACTACTGTGTGTGTGTGTGTGTGTGTGTGTGTGTGTGTGTGTGTGTGTGTGTGGGGGGGGGGGGGGGGGGGGGGGGGGGTCTGATGTCTATGTAGTGTTCAAGTTGTGTGAACTGAAGCACAGCAGGAAGTACAGCCTGCTAGCAGGAAGTGCAGCCTGCTAGCTAGTGAGACACACTCAAGGCCAACTCCATAGGGTCCCATCAAGGCAGGGAAAAAAACAGCAATTTGCAATTTCTCAAACAGTATAAAAGCTAAATTAAAGCAGAATTGAGGTGATAGAGTCCTAAAAGTGGCAACTCGTTTAAAGTTTAAATGGAGTGTCTAGCTTAAAGTATGAAGGAGCAGTTAGAGTTCAAAGAAGGCATGGATTCACATTGAACTGCTGTTTAAAATGAACAGCAGTTTTGTGGAAGCTGTTTGCTTACAAACAACATGATCCTGCAGATAAAACCTTGGCCTTGACCTTTTATCCCTCGTATTCAGTGCATAATATTCTGAATTCAGTATCCTCCCAGTGTGCATGATACATGTCCATATAGGCCGGGTATAGAGGTTTGACACAATTCATCCAATCATGAGCAAGCTATAAATCAGGTGATCACATGTACAGATGCTCCATTTAGTCCCACAGCCATATGGTGAAAGAAAATAAGCTCTGAAGGAAACTATCAATTTTATAGTCATTGTTGTCGTTTTATAATCAAATATTTTGGATTTATTTTTATTTTATTGGGTAGCACAGTGTGTTTTACTGTCAGAATGATTAAACTAGGATTATAATTTTTTTTTTCTTTATAACATTTAAGGTTGTCAAAAGTATCGATACTTAAAAATTTGAAACTGATACAATACTCATTTGCAACAGTATCGATACCAGCAGTGCTTTCTCTTAATGAAAAATCAAACATACTGATTTCCCTCCCTATCATTGGTGGTTATCCATTGCTTCACCCAACTAAAAGTGTTCTGATAGGCTGATGACTAGCAGGGGTAATCTGCTGTGTAAGTGCAAAGTTTTTAATTAGTTTTATCGAACCTAGATTGTGGAGAAGTGCCTCTGTCCATCCATCTGTCTCTGTTTATTTTTATGCTTCTTGATGTGTTATCCCCCCTCCTGCGAGTATCATATCGAAGTTAGAAATGCTAGTATCGTGACAACCCTCGTAACATTACGCTGCATGTTGCATGAACCCTCTGTTGTCATTTGGCTGATTTTCCTCTCAGAAATGAGCAGGACTTGCCAACGCTCTGCTGTTACCCTCTGAGGGTTTGGCGGCCGTGAGCCGGTGTCACAGGAAACTCCACTAGGTCTCCTAATGCATTATCAGGCCCGGCTTCTTCTGCCCACCCCCTCCCCTCCATATCTGTGGATCTCCTCTGGTGCCGAGCGCCTCTGAGGCTTTCAGCGCTTATCACAGTGAAACACATTAAAGAGGAGATTCATATGAGAGAACATCAGCCCTTGTTCTGCAAAGACTGAGTCAGTTGTTAGGAATGGCGATGGGAGCGTGGACAAAGGTTTGGAACACAAAAGGAAACAAAAATATATGGCAAGCGGCCAGGTGTCATTCCAGATCTTGAGAACACAAAAGACATGCAGATGAGTGCATTTCTCCTGCACACATTACGCGGTCATTAACAGCCTGGCTCACCTTGACACACATCACACATCACATCCGTGTTTTATTTTAAACAGGTCCACTGAGTGATTTGATAAATAATATAAAAATGTATGTATGTATGTATGTATGTATGTATACACACGCACGCACGCACGCACGCACGCACACACACACACACACACACACACACACACACACACACACACACACACACACCACATACCATCATATCTGTATTTAATTGTTTTATTGTTTACATGTTTAAAACATTTAAATGGATGAGTAACAGATACATTCAGGGAATCCTGAAGTCAGTTGATGTCATCTTCACCACTGGTGTTGCTTTTTGGTCATCATTCTGACACAATTAATTAATGAGCACAGTTGTTTTATTATCTTAATTTAGAACAGGTTTTCTTTACAAATCAGATCAGCTTTTCAGATTGATAATTCATACAAGAACATATACAGTATATTACATAGCATATTCAAATTATTTTGAATAAAATTAATTACAGAGTGAGTCTGAATGCTGATAATTTATGCAGCAATTAAAAAGCTTGTCCTGATGAGCTAGTTAGTGATACCAAACAATTATCACTACAGCCAGATTAACACTTCCCAGTGGAGAACACAATTCCCTTCTTTATTGAATGATCTCTTATGGATTATTAGCTAGGAATACAGCATTTATGATTTTAAAGAGACTGATGACTCATTCATTAACAATTTGGACAGCTGTCAGTGCGCTCTCATATTGGGAATTGACTGGATTAACTAAACAGATTGTGCCATTATTAGTGATTGATATGTTGGGCTTTGTTATGGAAAGAGCGGGAAAATTGTAGTAACTACAAAATCCAACCAAAAACCAGTCTGAACCGCAGTAACTACACTTCAAAGTGTAGTTACTGCGTTTATCTCTGTTTAAGTCCAGCTGAAGCTCTGTGAAAGCAAATCAAGTGTAGTTACTGCAGTTCTGGTTTTTGGTTGGATTTCGTAGTTACTGCAACTTTTATACTCTGTTTTTTCAAATATAGAGGAAGACTGAACTTAGAAAATTTGTCACGTGATAAAACATATCTTAAAGTTCAATTTCAATAATAACTAAATTTTGACCAAAATTGTAGTTACTGCGGTTTTGATTTGGAGGGCAGTATTGCTCAATGTTATGATGGACCCCGCAACGGGGAAATTCAGAAAAGAGGCTCCTCAGGCAATTTACATTCATTGCCACGCACCATCTCAATCTTGTTTTGGTCGTCTGTGTCAGAAACGTGAAGCAAGCAGGGGATTTCTTCGTAACTGTTCAAGACCTGTACAAATCTTTCTCAGGTTCATATGTCCATGCTCATTTCATTAAGAAGCAATGGGAACTTGAGCCTTTACCATAGCCCATTGAACTCCAGAAACTCTCTGATATGCGATGGTCGTGCCAGTATGACTCACTGAAGCTCTCTGATATGCGATGGTCCTACCACTATGACTCACTGAAGCTCTCTGATACATGATGGTCCTGCCAGTATGACTCACTGAAGCTCTCTGATACACGATGGTCCTGCCAGTATGACTCACTGAAGCTCTTTGATACACGATGGTCCTGCCAGTATGACTCACTGAAGCTCTCTGATACACGATGGTCCTGCCAGTATGACTCACTGAAGCCCTCTGATACATGATGGTCCTGCCAGTATGACTCACTGAAGCCCTCTGATACATGATGGTCCTGCCAGTATGACTCACTGAAGCTCTTTGATACACGATGGTCCTGCCAGTATGACTCACTGAAGCTCTTTGATACACGATGGTCTTGCCAGTATGACTCACTGAAGCTCTTTGATACACGATGGTCCTGCCAGTATGACTCACTGAAGCTCTTTGATACACGATGGTCCTGCCAGTATGACTCACTGAAGCTCTCTGATATGTGATGGTCCTGCCAGTATGACTCACTGGAGCTCTTTGATACACGATGGTCCTGCCAGTATGACTCACTGGAGCTCTCTGATACACGATGGTCATGCCAGTATGACTCACTGAAGCTCTCTGATACACGATGGTCCTGCCAGTATGACTCACTGAAGCTCTCTGATACACGATGGTCCTGCCAGTATGACTCACTGAAGCTCTTTGATACACGATGGTCCTGCCAGTATGACTCACTGAAGCTCTTTGATACACGATGGTCCTGCCAGTATGGCTCACTGAAGCTCTTTGATACATGCTGGTCCTGCCAGTATGACTCACTGAAGCTCTCTGATACATGATGGTCCTGCCAGTATGACTCACTGAAGCTCTCTGATACATGATGGTCCTGCCAGTATGACTCACTGAAGCTCTTTGATACACGATGGTCCTGCCAGTATGACTCACTGAAGCTCTCTGATACATGATGGTCCTGCCAGTATGACTCACTGAAGCTCTTTGATACATGATGGTCCTGCCAGTATGACTTGCTGTGGTCAGTGGAAAAAAAACTCCCAGCCATCCTTGCAACCTTAAAGGACATTAAGTCGCAGCCAAATTCACGCAGAAGAACCAAGGCCCTGAATGTCCAGAAGATCGACGCATTTATTTGCTCTAAACCATAACAACAGACACATCGTCCTTCTGTAAAACAACACTGGTGAGTAGCCTAACTTATCCATTTATTATAGGCTATTAATGAATGAAGGAATGAATGAATGAATGGTGTATTTTGGTCATACATCATAATGAAGAAAAACGTAATAATTTGTGTGAATATGCAGCTGAAATCATCATGATATGACCGAAAAAGGAATATGAATAAGCTGAGTGAAGCCCATAAATACATATGCAGGCAATTATAGCCTATTATGTGGTATTATTTAGTTCGTTAATTTTGTATATTGTGCGCCTGGCTGTCTTTTCTTTTAGAATTTGCAACTGAATATACCTTTTGTGTGTTACTGTGTTTGTTTTGACGTGCTGAAAAAAGGAGAAGATATTCTTTTTTTTTTACCAGTGGGAAAAGTTGGAGGCTGGAACCCATTTTTGTGTTGTTGGTTTGTTATGTTTTATAATGCACATTGAATGCATCAGCAGTAGCCTATATATGACATTGCATGATGCAATTGCACTTTAACTCTTAACTGGTATTTGGCCTACTTTGATAGCTAATTGTGTCTGAGTTGTTTATTTTTTGATGCTGCATAAAGTGGTTATACCAGTGCATTGCTAAATTATTGTTTACAGTCTCTATTGGGGCAGACGATGTGAAATAGGCCTACCATTTGTTTTGTACAAATCGGCCGTTGGCCATTTGTGCTCTTCTGTTGCAAAAAGAAGAAGAAACAGGGAATTTGTCTTTGTTTAGCTCGCTTGCTGTTAATGTGTTGGAGATTGAAGTTTTGCACATGGAGCATCAGCAGTAGGCTATATCCATGACATTTTGCACATGGAGCATCAGCAGTATATCCATGACATTGCAAGGAAATGATGTGCAAAATGTTTAAGTTACTCTTGTGGTGTTGTAGCCAATATTACGTAGAATAATTGTGTCATATCACAAAAAGGTTTATTAAATGTTTATTTTTCGATCCTGTATTTATACCAGTGCATGGTAAATTATTATTTAGAGTCTATTGTGCAGGCGATGTGAAATAGCCTATAACATTTGTTCAATGTTTTATAAAATACAATTCTGTCAGATTGGTTTAACCCCGCTTTAGCACCGGTAGAGAAATCATCCTGCCTGCAAAGTGGTTCTTCTAAGTTCTGTCCTTGTCACCTTCACAAGACACGGAAACTCTCCACTGAAACGAATAAAGTATTTTCGGTGGTTAAGCAGCTCTTCAGGCCAGTGTGACCCCAATGGTATGGGGAACTCCAACACACACACACACACACACCCAAGGCGATGCCATAGTAAAGGCTGAATCCACTGAGCCTGACTTATCCTGCACAATGGACAGAAATTGAAGAATCATGCTATTGTACTTTGTATCCCTCCCCTGGGGGGAATATCTCCAGCCTCTGAACACTAGAAAAAAGAAAGAACGAATAAACCTCTCTCTGTAGATTTTCCATTCAGTTGTACCATCCATTCAGCAGGCCCCTTGTTTTCCTATGGGAATGCCTCGGAAAGCTCTGTTGGATGGCCTTGACAATCCATACCATACAGTACACATCTGCCAGCTAATACTGATGAATGGCGGATGGCAAGGTTCTTCCATCCAGATCCGAAAAAAGTTTCAATGTGCTCTGTCGCCGCATGGTGTCTCCTCATGCATAAATTATGCCTCTGCATCCAGAGTGGCTTTCCTTGTTACCACACAGGCGGTGGAGGCTAAAAAATGTATGGCCGCTAAATTATTCAGACCATCGTTAGACGGCGATGACAAAAAAACAGCAACATCCTGAAAAATATGATCTGTTGAAAAAAGGGAATATAAATGGATTATTGACGGGAGACAAAAGAAAATGAAAATGTCAGTATTATCATTTGTCCAGTGGGCAAAAAACTAAAGTATAGGATAACAGTCACCCATTCTGGCCTCTATCTTCCGACAGGCGCTATCCCTAAATAGCGCTTTGCGCAGTGTTTGCGCATGCCTTAAGCCACGGAAGATAACATTCCGCCTTGCGCCGTCCGCCAGGTGTTCTGCCGAGTTTTGCTCCCCCGCCGAGCAGCAAAAAAAAACATCCCCACCTCACGGGAGCTACTTGTAATGATTTATACAGAAATGTAACTGTTTCAAAGTGATATAATTGTCTGGTAGACGTGACCCGAAATATGTTGGGGATGCAATTCACCTGTCGCAAGCGCAAATTAGAGCCATGCCAATTCTGCCAAAAATCATCTGCGCCCCAAAATGCCTGCGCAAACGGGATTTGGGCGGTCTTAACTACCAGAATTATGCACAGGCGTGGCCAGGCAAGGCTGTGCATTACGTCAATCAAAACCAATCACATTCCCGATCTCGCAATGGTTGTTTGCGCGAGGTTGCCTCGCCGAGGCATGCAATATGATGTAATTCTCTCCATGCGTAATAGAGTATACTCAGTCGTGCGAGGACAGAGGGAGCTTATTGACAGATCGTCTGTGGTGCCAATGACCCTTCGGGTTATGAAGGTAAATAGCCTATGTCCATTGTCCCACAATTGTTCTCAATTCATTTCCCTCTTTGCGATATGATAAAAGTTTCTCAGTGAGTTATGATTGCCTCACTGAATTATCTGCTAATACCCAATTTTAGCAGCATAATTTGATGTCTTGGCATGACAAGACTGTGTTCAAGTAGTTCAAGTAGTTCAAGTAGTTTATTGTCATATGTATAATACAATGTATAATACAATGAAATTCTTTATGCTCTGAGCACCCTCAGCCTTACATACACAAGGACATGGTCACAAAGACCGACAGAAAAAGGGTGTAGACCTACATAACTATGTAGGCTACACGTGATACAGACATGTCTGTACACGTGTAGACATAACACAAACCACGATACAGTACAATACAATAATGGTGCACAACAAAGTGACAGTGCGTTGCAGTGTGTGTGAGTCAACTGTTCAGCAGCCTGACTGCCTGAGGGAAAAAGCTGTTACTGAGACGGGTGGTGTGTGATTTGATGCTCCGGTAGCGTTTTTTGGAAGGGAGGAGTGAGAACAGGGTATGAGCGGGGTGGCTGGTGTCTTTGATAATGTTTTTGGCTTTCATTTTACAGCGAGTGGTGAAGATGTTATGGCGGTTTGGTAGTTCTGTGCCAATGATTTTAGCTGCTGTCTTCACAGTCCTCTGCTGTAATGACATATCCTAAAGGAATTCCACTTTCCACTCCGCAAATACCTCTCTGTGCTGGGAGCGCAGCCGTAATCTCCGTGCACAGGGTGCCGCGTCTATGTGCCGACAGGACGCAGTGCCAACAGGTCGCAATGCCGATAGCCCACAAGCAGAACCAGCTGAGCGAGGCGGTGTGCAGCGTGTCGGTGGAGCTAACCTCTCCCAGCCCCCACGCCAAACCTAACCTCCCCCAGACCCTAACCCAAAACCTAACCTCTCCCACCCCCCATGCCTAAACCTAACCTCCCCCAGACCCTAACCCAAAACCTAACCTCTCCCACCCCCCACGCCTAAACCAAAACCTAACCTCTCCCACCCCCCACGCCTAAACCAAAACCTAACCTCTCCCACCCCCCACGCCTAAACCTAAGGTCGGCATTGCGGGTGGTCGGCATAGCGGGTGGACACCGTGCACAGCGCCCAGCGCATTGAGGTATTTGCGCGTAAGAGGTCCTTTTCAAAGCTCTTAGCGCAAAGTTGGGTTGTTGGGTTCGCCCCCAACAAATGGAATGTGCTCCAGGAAAACTTAAAAATGGATCACTTGATCCCGCTTGTTTCTTTTAAAGCACTTTTAGAAAACACTCCTCGTAGGGTGTGTTCATGTTTTCTTTGAAATTATTTAATTATGCTCTTGTTGTTTTTATTGTCTGTCTTGTTGACCTGTAATTTTGTAAATGCTGTATATGTTCTTTGTCCACCAGGGCTCCCTTGCAAATGAGAGCTTGCTCTCAAGGACTCTCCCTGTATAAATAAAGGTAAAATAAAAAATAAAATAAAAAAGTAATTGCGCGCTGCTGACGATAGGGTAACGCCATCTATCCCACATTTTAGCGCTGAAACGCTTGCTTTGGCATGGGGCAGCCAATACCCAGTACAATTATCACAGGCATGCCCTTGTGTCCGCCCCCAATTTGCATTGCGCACGGCGTTAAACGAGCACAAACGCAAAATTATCGGTTTTGGGAAGATAGAGGCCATTGTCTTCATTCATAATGAAATCTACAGTGTGCTTACGTCAGCTATACTTCAGATTGCTTCAAAAACAATTCCAACCCAATTTCACCAAATAATATCATGACATGACAGTTGTCAATCAATCTTCATGGCTGGAAGAAAAGAATATAGTGCTTTTCCAGATGTTAGTGAACACATACAAAGATGAAACAGACAGCAGACAGGGATGACACAATCTGGGAACCCAGAGTCTATTTTTATTTGAAAATAGACTTTGGGAGAGCCCTACCATGGGAAAGGAAGTGACGGTGGCAGGAGAGGTGCGCTGTACAGGAAGCTGGGGAAAAGGTAGGGCTCTCCCAGATTCAAATAAAAGACTCTGGGTTCCCAGATTGGAGATGACACAACACACAAGGAAGGATGAGGGGAGGGTATGGGGGAAGACTAAGAGAACGCGCGACGGTGGAGAAGAGATTGGTCTTGAGGCAGGAGTGGAAAACTGTGAGGGACTCTGAGTTTCTGATGTCTTGGGGAAGGGTGTTCCAGAGTCTGGGAGCTGCCCGAGGGAAGGCATTTGCTCTAAACAGCTGAGGTGGATCTGAGGGACTGGGAGGGTTGGTAGAGGGAACGGCGGTCTGTGAGGTAAGGGGGGGCAGTTGATGAAGGGCTTTGTAAGTGATGACCAGGGATCAGGCACTCTGCATTGCCCCCACCCCCGCACTCCATTCATAGTCAATGGGGGTAGTCCGTCAGGCTCCAGCAGTGGGTGACGCAGAAACACGCAGAGGTCATACGGCGAGAGAGCTCAGGGCGATCCAACTTTGGGGGGATGCAACCCGACGTCACGCTGCAGCTGGCCAATCTAGATGCCACATGCCATGAATTGTGTACAGGATTTGTTCTTACCTCAGTCAGGTATGTTTTATTTTGTTTTATATTTCCTGTGTTCATCATGCTACCAGTCACTTCAATTTACTATATAAATCTGTGCTTTCTTGTAGAAATCTCTCTTTTGTTTATGTACAGGTATGCTTAGATCTCAGGATAGGACACAGCTAGGAGTTAAGGATATCACAATAGTCTCATGGAATGTGAAGGGGTTAGGCCATGCTGTCAAAAGGGGACGTTTTTAGTCACCTAAGATCCTTATCTGCAGATGTAATCTTCTTACAAGAAACCCACATCAAGGGAACTCAGCAGCGTAGTCTGAGGCGCAGAGGCACAAGTTTTCCAATCCCCATTCTCCCCCCACGCCCGGGGTGTAGCTATTCTTTTTAGGAAGAATATTCCATTTCAACTTGCTACAGTGACTACAGACCCTTATGGCAGGTACATTTTAGTTTCTGGCACCATCGATTCATTTCCCATTACCTTACTCAATATTTATGGTCCAAATATGGACAAGCTAAAAAATTGTAAGAACAATTTTGACCTACTCCCCGACTCCAGTAATTCAAATATAATACTTGGTAGCGACCTGAACTGATTCAAGATTCAAGATTCAAGATTTTTATTGTCACTCCATGGTACAAGTATCACGTGTGAAATTCTTGTGCTGTGGACTCCGTTTACGACATAGTACAAATAGGCAACAAGCAATGAGCAATAGGCAATAAGAAATAGGCATCAATAAGCAATACTAAGCAGCAATAGGCAATGCGGCAGAATAGCGATAAGACAAGTCAGTGGCATATTCATTGCACATAGGTGCACGTCATGTGCATACGTTAGACGTGTTCGGACATTTTACTTCGACGTATTTGACATACAGTGCAAGTAGCATGTACCTTATTAAACATACAATTAAACATTAGGCATTGTGCATACGTTAGACGTGTTCAGACATTTTAAATTCGACGTAATTGACATACAGGTGCAAATAGCATGTACCTTGTTAGACATACAATTAAACATTAGGCATACATAATGGTAGCAGCTGCAGTACGGTACGGTACGACTACTACACTATTTGTGTATGTTAAGGAGTCTCGTGGCCTGCGGGAAGAAACTGTTCCTCAAGCGATTTGTGCGTGCTTTTGGAACCCTGTATCTCCTCCCTGAGGGTAGCAGGGAGAACAGGCTGTTGTGGGGATGGTTTGTGTCTTTGATGATCTTCAGGGACCTCCTGAGGCACCGCTGGTTATACAGTTCGTGCAGTTCTGGCAACTCGTCTCCTGTTACGTGCTGGGCCGCGCGCCTCACCCTCCGTAGCGCCCTGCGGTCCATGGTGGTACAGTTCCCGTACCAGGCGGTGAAGCAGCCAGTCAGCAGGCTTTCAATGGTGCCTCTGTAGAAGTCCCTGAGGATTTCTTTCCTTAGCCCAAACTTCTTCAGGCGCCTGAGTCCGTGTATTCGCTGTGGGGCCTTTTTGACAACAGTGGCGGTGTGGCCGGCCCAGGTCAGGTCCTGGTGGATGTTGACTCCCAGGTACTTGAAGCTGTCCACCCTTTCCACCACTGTGCCGTTGATGGTGATTGGGGGGTGTGTGCCCCCCCCTCTCCTGTAGTCCACAATGATCTCCTTGGTCTTGGAGACGTTCAGAGAGAGGTGGTTGTCCTGGCACCATTGTTCCAGGACCCTCACCTCCTCTCTGTAGGCCGTCTCGTCGCCCCCCGAGATCAGCCCCACGACTGCTGTGTCGTCTGCAAACTTCACGATGGTGTTTGAAGTTTGAGTCGCCACGCAGTCGTGGGTGTAGAGGTCGTACCAGAAGGGGCTGGAGACGCACCCCTGGGGTGCTCCTATGCTGATGGTCAGCGGGGAGGAGGTGAGGTTGCCCACCCTCACCACCTGGCGGCGGTCTGTCAGGAAATCCAGGATCCAGTCGCACATCGCTGTGTTTAGTCCCAGGTCCCTGAGAACTGTGACCTAGATCCATATTTAGATAGGCTATCTTCACGCCCACCCCCAAACATCTAATCAGTGCAGGTCTTGAACAGTTTGATTAAATCTACGAATATAGTAGATATTTGGAGGGTTCAACACCCCACAAATAAAGAATACTCATTCTACTCCCATGTCCACAAATCCTACAGCAGAATGGATTAATTTCTAATACATTCTCAACTAAGTTCCCACGTCACCAATACCAAATACCACACCGTATTGATTTCTAACCCTGGCCCCTTGTCCCTAAATCTCTCTCTTCCCACAAATAAACGTACTCTTGGCATTGCAACGCCTCCTTACTCGCTGAAGAGAAATGTATATAATATGTTGACACCATATTAAAAACCTTTATGGAATTTAATGATAACGGTGAAGTATCAGACTCTATGCTATGGGAAATATTAAAGGTCGTCATTCGTGGGGACATAATCTCATATGAATTTACTGCCAAGAGAGAAAGAGGGAGGCGACTATTCGAGAGTGAAAATGCTCTTCCCACCCTTGAGGTGGCATATCAGGTATCAAAATCCTCTGAAGATTATAATAAGATATTGAAGCTAAAATATGAATATAACTGCATAAATTAAATCATTCTCATGAGGCAAAACAGCTGGGCCAGATGGATTCGGTCCTGAATTTTACAAGAGATTTTGTGACATTCTCGTCCCACTCTTGTCTTGCCTAAAACATTGTATGAAGCTAAGATCTCCCTCATTTTAAAAAAGGGGAAGGAGGAAGGAGATCCGACCAGCTACAGACTAGAGTTGTGCAGATGAGCTTTTATGCCATCCTAATCCGCGTGTATGCATGAACACGCGGTCCGCCATCAAATTATTTCCTACTATTTATAGATCCACTCCCGCCATGCACCCGACATTTCACAACACTATAAAGGAGCGAGTCTTGCATTGGGGAGACAAACTTACTGTTGCTGCTGCCGTCGGTGCGATCGCTGCAGTCCAGGGGCCCTATCTTCGCAAAAGTGGTAATTTAGCATTTGCGCTCGTTTAACGCCATGCGCAATGCAAATTGGGGGCGGGCATAAGCACATGCCTGTTATAATTGTACTGGGCATTGGCTGCCACATGCCAAAGCAGGCGTTTCAGCGCGAAAATGTGGGGATATATGGCATTATCCTATCATCAGCAGCGCGCAATTACTTTGCGCTAAGAGCTTTGCCTCTTAGGCGCTAAAATACTTGCTGCGCTGGGAGCGCACCATAATCTTCGCGCTGTGCAGTGCAGAAATGTCATTATGCACGGACGTGCCACCCCAGGACATCAAATTCTGCTGCTAAAATTGGGTAACCAGCAGATTATTCGGCGAGGCAATCAACTATAATTCACTGAGAAACTTTCATCACATTGCAAGGAGGGGTTATGGTAAATTAATTGAGAAAACTTCTAAATTGTAGCCTACTTGCAATAGACTATTCACCTTCACCTGCTATAACCTGGAGGGTCGTTGGCATCACAGCCGATCTGTCACAAGCTCTCTCCATCTCTCTCTGTCCTCGGCGGCAGCTCAGTGTTTCACCGAGTTTTAATTGAGTCCACAGTAAATACTCAAATCTTTTCTTTTGTCTCCGCTGTTTACCCGCTGCAAACACGTTTCTATTGTCCCACAACAGTCAACAAAATAACCCGAATTGCAACAACACTCAGATGTTTTTAACAGGTATATGATGTGATGGTGTCGTTATGAGATAGGGATAAAATATACAGCCTACACCTATCCAAATTACGCATGGGGAGAATTACAGCATCCCTCACGCAAACTGTATTACAGGGACAGCAAGACGGGAATCTGGTTTGATTGATGTAACACCCAGGCATTGCCAGGCCACACCTGTGAATAATTCTGGTGGTTAACACCGCCCAAATCCCATTTGCGCCATGCATAAATAATTTGGCACGCCTCTAATCTGCATTTGCGCCCGTTGTTGTGATGAGATATGCTTCCCCACGAGTAATTGCATCGCCACCATATTTTGGGGCTGTTTTAACTTAAAAACAGGGAGGTCACGTCTACCCAAACAATTATATCACTTTTAAACAGTTATGTTTCTGTATAAATCACTACAATATGCTCCCGTGACGTGGGGATGCGTTTAGCTGCTGTCGGGCTGGGGTGCAAAACTTGGCATAACACCTGGACAAATGGCGGACTGTTATGCCATGTGAGCGCTCCTCATGTCAAAATGGTTGTTGGCCTGAATGTGGAAGGAATAATTGAGTTCAATCGTTAGGCGGGAGACCTGTGGTACATAGCGGGATAGAGAAGGAAGACGATTTGTTTCTTTCCTGTGGGCTGAATCTCCAGACTCCTCCACTCCTTCAGCCGCCATTTTGATGAAATTAAACAATGCTCTTCTTACCCATCTGGCCCTCCGCCTGCCCACGCTCTCTGCCCTAAGGAGATTAGCCCACTTCAGGAACATTATTCCGATTGTTTATCACTCTCCGCTCCAATTGAAATGAAGTGGATTCTATTACACTGCAGGCATCTGGATCACACATTTCTGTCTGCTTCTCCCCTAATCTCTAACATATTTTCCGCCTGAGTTTGTAATTATTTGTTTGTGTGCATTTGTGACCCGTCAATATTCCTTTTGTGCCTAACTACAAATCATTCATCATGCAAATTGTGCAATAAGAATCCAAAGTTTACTTATGAATTGAATAATTGGGCAGTGGTGGCCCAACGGTTAGAGAAGCGAGCTTGTGACCGGAAGGTCGTTAGTTCAATCCCCGGAACTGAATCTGGGTGGGAAAGTGAAAAGGCAGCTCTTGCCCCTCCCTCATTACTACCACTGAGGTGCCCTTGAGCAAGGCCCCTAACCCCAACTGCTCCAGTGGAGCTGATCAGTGGCCAGCAGATCAGACTGTGGTTGTGCTGGTCAGCTTCCAGGTGTGAATGTGTGTGTGAATGTGAACAGGGCACTCCTGAAAAAGAGAGCATTGCTCTCAGTGAGACTCCCCCTGTATAAATAAAGGTACAAAAAATAAATATGCATTATGCTTTTCATAGTTCACTTCACTGATTATAACTGTGCTCGCCTGTGAGGTGCTCCACTCTGCAGCTCTCCATGGTGCTACCTGTCTTAAGTCATGTTGGCCACTAGCTATTTTTGCCCATTTAGTCGTCCCTAATTACCTAATTAAAAAATATGGCTCCATTAGGTCACCCACAGGGGTGCTCTTTACATTTCCTGAAAGCTTCAGCGAGATTGCACGTAATGTAGCTGTGGCCGAACACAATTCAGCTCATACACTCACAGACAGACAGACTTTGCATTATTATGGGAAGCACTTCACAACAGGGCGAGTTGGAAGCACATCCGGGGCAGAGCAGAGATCAACTCAGTAGCTAGCTATAGCTCAATAAACCTAGCATGCTAAAAACACATTTATTTGATTTCGAGATCATGGCCGCGCGTATCTATTTGAGCTGGAATAACATCATGTGGATCATGTGGAGGAGTGCAGGAATGGGAGCTTTTGCGATGGACAGCAGACAGGGTAAACAAACAGGCTTCCTGCAACAAGGTAAATTACAGCTGCCATTATCTTGCTGTCGCTATGACAGTGGGGGGGATTCAGCTGAGTTCAGGAGGAGGTAGTGGGGTTTGTGGGGCGTGTTGGTAGGGTCCTTGTTAGAAGGGGCTTTCGGGCCTTGTTGGTGAGGCCAATGGCGGTTGGGAAGAAGCTGTTCTTGTCCTGACAGACCTCAGTCTCTTGCAGAGGGGCAGTGTTTAGAAGAGTTTGTGGCCAGGGTGGGAGGGGTCAGCCATGATCTTATAAGACCGCTTCTGTGCCCTGCCTGCATGCAGTTCCTGGAGGGATGGCAGGTTGCATCCGATCACCTTCTCAGCACAGCGGATGATGTGCTGCAGTCTGTTAATGGCCTTGAGAGTGGCAGCAGCATACCATTTCATGGAGAACATTAAAGAAAATGGAAATGAAAATCTGTCAATGTTGAGAGGTCCCAAAGGCCCTGTGTGGCCATACTGACCTGGTATCAGTGGTGGAATTAGATGAACACAGCTTGCTCTGTGAAATTCAGGGACAAAAGCCATATATGCGATGTTGATAGCATCCCCGAAGCCATTCATTTAGTTTTATCACATCCATTGTTAATTAGCAGAGATTGGGGAGAAACTGTGATTATCAAATGCGCTTAGTGTATTTAGTTGTGACTAATCCCTGGCTTGCCTTGTTTATGGGTTTTGATGAGGAACACAGCAGTAAGTCAGCTGGAGAGATGACAGAACAACTGGATTACACACCACACCAACATGGAGGGCATGGCTGAAATGGAGCTGTCGCAGATTAAACATGTATGAAATCTCACCATGGTTCCATTAGACACTGTAATGAACACAATCCAGCTAAATTACAACAAACAAATTATATGGGATTTGAAGGCTGATGCAGATATTTTGCACCAATATTCAGTTTCTTCTATGCCAAAATAAGTTAAGTTAAGTCTGCCTCTGAAACAGCATTTATGGGACACCAGGTCTCACAATAGGTCCAACAAGCTGGTTGGAAAAGTGGCCGCATTATGTAACAAAATTAGAAAATGCACTGACTTTGTCATGGGGGGGGGAAGTAGGCTAATAAACATATTATGTGTCAAAACCAGTCAAGCAACTATATATCTATAGTTGTTATTTTAGTCTACTTTATTTGATGTTATGGTAATTATTTTACTTATTGACTGTTCTACGTTAAGGAGATACTGTGTGATACGGTGTTATGTTATGCTATTGTGTTATGTGGATATTTCATGAGTGCGAGCAACTATCTTGTCCCAATTTCCCCCCGGGGTGCATCAGTCCGCACCCGACTTGCATTTCAGTTCTGGCATTTACAAGTGATAGAAGCGTGGTTGACATAGCCGCATTTACTGCCTCAATCCATAGATTACAGGGCCATTTAAACATAGGAAATCCATTAAGAGTTGAGGATTGCAGAGACGTTTATGAATTGTCTGATATTACGCACGTACGGGTTTTTTGGCTGCACAATTCTGTTATTCGGCCTCTCCGCACCGCCCCCACGCTCCCCCCGCCCGCCCGCTCTACTTTGAGGATGGAATTGAGGATTGCAGACATGCACATTTGATTTAAATCGGCAAGCATTTAGACATTTAACTGCTGCCAGCCAGCAACATGTTATGGTTTTTTGTTCATTTAAAATGAGTTTTAATTCTATTTTGTTTGATGTTGCAGATGGACTTTGGCTGATCAAGAGGATATATTCAGACTAAATCCTTCATCAAAACTATTGGAGAATGGGCTCCTGCCGCTCCTCAATAGGCTATGCGTTTCTCATGCGTTTGGCTCATGCTACCCCCTTCCACCAATTTTCATGAAAATCAGTAAAACGCGAAACCACGTAGCTGCTTTACACCATCGGTAAGAATATTTCAGTGGTACCATCATCATCTGCCATCATTGTCTATCAGTGTTAGGATTTCCCCCGGCCATGCTGACCCATTGACCATGCATCTATGAGGAGACACCTGAACGAATGGCTCTGGCAAAGGCAACATGTTGAAAGGCATGTGAATAAAATGTTTATCTGCAAAGCAGGATTTCGATTTAGAGATTTGTTTTTATATTTTAAACGAGCTTTGCAACAGGGTGTGTGTGACATGGGCAGACCATCGTCTGTGACAGCCTGTTGTGGTCCATCGGCATAGGTGCTGAAATGTACATCAATCGATGCATAGAGCGCCTTGCGCTGTCCTCGGTGCTGAAACATCTGAAGCATGTCTGTAAAGCGTCACTGTCCGCTTTCTTAGACATAGCCTACTGCATCACTTGGCTCAATACCTGACACATTGTGTTTATGGATAGGACAGGGGACATTTCAGCAATTTGACAGTTGTGACTTTTAAAAGACTCAGAAGGGCCCACTGAAAATGCCCCGCCACCTCTGGGCTGAGTGTAGCTCCACCCCTAGCTGCTTGTGCTCCTATATTTATATTCTCAAAACATATGAACCATGATCTGGGGGTGCCCAAATATATAAAACATCTGCAGTGTAGCACTCTGTTCGTGGTATATATGTCAGGACACACACACACACATACACACACACACACACACACACACACAGCTCTGCCATTAACTCATTGAGTGCCAATGACGACTAAAGTCGTCAATTGCTTTAGTAACGTTGAGTGCCAATGACGACTAAAGTCGTCAATTGCGTTTTTTGATGGTGGGACGTGGATCAAAGCCAGATCCATCTCCTGTAAAGTTTTGGGGCATGTTGAATGTGTATAACCTATTTTACCGACCCATTAGGTGGCGACAGTGCTCTTCAGATTAGAGAAAGTGGAGTAAAAAACACAGAAGAAGTCGTTGGGGAAACGGAAACGCGGTGGTCCTTTGTAGTGAGCGGCGATCCTTTGATGAGGCAGACATGGCGAAGCGTAAGAGAAAACCCGAGAAGTACAAGCAGCTTACTCTGCAAGAGAGCTTGTATTCTGTGCCTAAACGTGTGGCGATCGCTGGAGAAGGCACTAGTGGTGGTACCGGTGCCACCACTTCTGGTGGCGACCAGGAAAAAACTTTTCCCTCTGCAGAAACCACGGTGCAGCTTGGTGGAGCTAACGGTAGCCCGGCGCGCTTTTCCTCTCAGATTAGAGTGATCGATGGAGACGATGCTACTAGACAGATGGGACCGGCGGCCTCTGTTACTACCACGGCACCCACCACCAGAGCTAACGTTAGACCGGGGCGCTCTTCCTCTCAGCGTAGAGTGATCGATGGAGATGGAGATGGTACTAGACAGATGGGACCGGCGGCCTCTGTTACCACCACCACAGAGCGTGGTAGAGCTAGGCGGGTGCGCTTTCCCTCTCAGCGTGCAGAACAACAAGTGATCGATGAAGACACCAGAGCTAACGTTAGACCGGGGCGCTCTTCCTCTCAGCGTAGAGTGATCGATGGAGACGATGGTACTAGTAAACAAATGGGACCGGCGGCCTCTGTTAGCTCTGCACCCACCACAGTGAAGCATGGTGGAGTGCGCGCTTCCTCTCAGCGTGCAGAAGAAAGAGATGAAGAAGACGATGGTACTGGTCAAGAATCGGACATAGTTTCATCTCAGCTCACAACTGAAACTCCAGATACGTCGGATGAATTCAGTGAGCCGGATCCAGATTCATCCAACGAGTGGTTGTCTGAATGGGGATCTGCAGGTAGCAGAGATTCGTCGCCTGACGGAGGTAGCAGAGATTCGTCACCTGACACACGCAGCAGAGCAGGTAAAACTTTTTTTCTAAATAGCCATAACATTGCAATAACACAATGTATATTTATGGTAGATATATTTCCACAGATCATGGATTGAGCAGGTTCAGGCATTATAGTCAGTAAAACTGCAGCAATAAAACTGTGGTCAATTGTGGTTGATAATTGTATATATTTCTACAGACTGTGGATCGAGCAGAGACACTCCCACGGCTTCCACAGGCAGTGCAAGGAAGACAGGTAATATATATATATTTAAAACACGGCTCTCTTGAATACTCGATTCTGATTGGTCAATCAACAAGATTCACCGGTCATTATTTCTCGACAACCGACCGCTGCTCTGCCACACCTGGATTAATCAGTTGATAAGAGCCTTTTGTCAGCAAGACACTACTAATTAGGCCAACCAGTTGCAGCTGTGGTGTCTTGTGTGCCAATTACGAATGAAACCGCTTTGTCGTTGAAAACGCTATTAAAAAATCTATTTGAATAATTATTTTTGTCAGATTATTGAATGATTTAGTTGTAGGCCGTGTTCTAAGCGGGATAATGTATATTGAGGCGGTGATTACTGGGAAATAATGACCTTCGGGTGAACGATTAAGCCCTCCGCTGCGCGTCGGGCTCAATCCACCTGTCGGTCATTATTTCCCCCGTAATCACCGCCTCAATATACATTATCCCTTACATATATCCTACACATCATAAAACCAAGCAATAATGAAATGTATTTATGATAATTTATATATATATTTCAATAATTTACAGCTCCTACATCGAGGAGAAAACCCACTCCCACATGCAGTTCAAGGAAGAAAGGTAAAAAATATATATATATATATATATATATATCTACACATCATAACCAAGCAATAAAAAATTTATTTGATAATTATATATATTTCAATCATTTACAGTTGCATCGAGCAGAGGTGGGGAAGATGCAGGCTGGCAGCAGGCAGACTGGGAACCAAACCAGATCCCCTTCACTGCAACCCGTGGACCCCAGAATGCTGCTGCGGAGCTGGATTCCGACCTGCCAGCTGACTTCCTGGAGCTGTTCCTGACGGATGAGCTGCTCCAACACATTGTGGAACAGACAAACAATTTTGCCACTCACTATTTTCAAGCACACCCGGACAGTCTGCCACATAGCAGGGGTAATGCTTGGAAACCAGTGTCAGTCCCAGAACTGAAAACATTCTTTGGACTTTCGTTCATCACTGGCTACATAAAGAAACCAAGCATTGCACTGTATTGGAGTACAGACGAAATAGATGCAACTCCCTATTTCAACAAGACAATGCCAAGGAACCGGTTCCAACTCATCTGGCGCTTCCTTCACTACAATGACAATGCATCACAGGATGCGACGGACAAAATGACTAAAGTCCGTCCTGTGTTGAACTATATTGTCAACAAGTTCAAGGAGCTGTACCAACCAGGTCAAAACATTTGCATTGATGAGGGTATGATGCTGTGGAGGGGCCGTCTGTCTTTCAAGGTGTACAACCCACAGAAGCCGGTGAAGTATGGAATAAAATCATACATACTGTGTGACTCTGCCACAGGGTACTGTTTCAACATGCAGCCTTATGTTGGGGTACCTAGCACTCTGCCAGACACTGTGTTCTCGCTCCTTGATCGTCTTCAAGGTCATGGTTACACGCTCTACATGGACAACTTTTATAACTCTTACACTGTGTGAGCGTTTACTGCGAGCACAAACCAATGTGTGTGGAACGCTGAGGAAGAATAGGGGGGAACCTCAGATCATCAGGGAGGTGACAAAGGCTGACCTGGGGGTGGGGGGAAAAGTTGTGCGTCACAATGAGAGGGTTATGGTTTAGCTTGGCAGGACAAACGGCTGGTGAAGATGGTGACAACGTGCCACAAAGACAGCATGCAGAGCGTTGACGTGTGGCAGAAGGGACAGACAAACAAAGTGGCTCAGCTCAAGCCAGAGTGTGTTGTGGCATACAACTCATCTATGAATGGGGTGGATAGGTTGGACCAAAACATTGCTTACTACCCCTTCATCCGGAAGACACTGAACTGGCCCAAGAAGTTTGTAGCCTATCTGTTCCAAGTGTGCATCTTCAACGCCTACATCCTCTACAAAGCCAGGAACCCAGGGGAGTGTAAAACCCTCTTGGATTTCATGCGGAGGGTGGTGAAGTCATGGACCTCAAAGCGACCTGTGCCGGAGGAGGAGGAGGAGGAAGTTGCAGTTGAGGGGGGTGGGGCACGCAGGGCACCATACAACACCGACCCAGACTGCAGGCTCACTACCCCGATTGCCAAACACAAGCTGGAATACCTGATGGCCACCACCAGCAAAGCAAGACCAACAAGAAGGTGTAGGGTCTGCGTACGCAGGGGCCTGCGCAGAGAGACCAGAATGTGCTGCAAGATCTGTTGTGTCCCCTTGCACCCAAAGTGTTTCCTAGCTTACCACACTGAGCCGGACTACTCACATACATAACTGTACATCATAACAATAACTTTGAACTGGACTTGCATCGTTGCAGCATCCCATACATACATAACTGTACAAATTTATTTTCTTTTTTCTCAAAATAACTGAACTGTACTTTGAACATTTGAACTGTTCGATGAAGACGATGGTACTACTGGTAAACAGATGGGACCGGCGGCCTCTGTTAGCACGGCGCGCTTTTCCTCTCAGCATAGAGTGATCGATGAAGACGATGGTACTACTGGTAAACAGATGGGACCACTGGTAAACAGATGGGACCGGCGGCCTCTGTTACCATGGCACCCACCACCAGAGCTAACGTTAGACCGGGGCGCTCTTCCTCTCAGCGTAGAGTAATCGATGAAGACGATGGTACTACTGGTAAACAGATGGGACCAGCGGCCTCTGTTAGCACGGCGCGCTTTTCCTCTCAGCGTAGAGTAATCGATGAAGACGATGGTACTACTGGTAAACAGATGGGACCGGCGGCCTCTGTTAGCACGGCGCGCTTTTCCTCTCAGCGTAGAGTGATTGATGAAGACGATGGTACTACTGGTAAACAGATGGGACCGGCGGCCTCTGTTACCATGGCAGACACCACCACAGCTAACGTTAGACCGGGGCGCTCTTCCTCTCAGCGTAGAGTAATCGATGAAGACGATGGTACTACTGGTAAACAGATGGGACCGGCGGCCTCTGTTAGCACGGCGCGCTTTTCCTCTCAGCGTAGAGTAATCGATGAAGACGATGGTACTACTGGTAAACAGATGGGACCGGCGGCCTCTGTTACCATTTGAACTGTTCTTTGAACATTTTTGGTCAAGGGGATTTGAATTTGAATTATTCAAGAAAGTTGTGCATTTTGAAATGCTTACACGTGTTGTACACACGTGTATAGCGCCACCTATGGATGAATCCTGGCCATTCTTTCTGGCATAGTCACTCATGGTCTCTACTTGCCGTATGTAAATTTTTAAAATTTTTGGTGAAGGGGTTTTTGAATTATTCAATAAAAACTTTGGAAACAGCCAAAGTGACGATCCCACAGAGCTGCTGGTTGCAGCTAAAAAATAATATTTTGCTATCAAAATTCCTTTGTTTTTGCTGTTTTATTGAAGGAAATGACTGTTCAAATGTTTTAGGTGTCACTAAATCAGAAAATATTAGCTTCAGAGTCAGTGATGTGCTTGAAATGTTTCCTTTCACAAAAGTGTGATTATCTCAGCTTCTAAGTTGAAACGGCTGTTTTTGCTCAAATCAACCCATCTTCTCCGGCTGATAACTAAAGAACGGAAAATGATATCAATAAACTTTTTTTTGCTGATGATAGAAGAGAGTCTCATCGTTCTTTGGGCGTGTTCGCTGTTTACATAGTAATATCACACAATATTCTGTGGGCCTCGAGAAATCACTGAAAACGCTCTGAAACTCTGGCACTGGGAGCGTCCGTTCTCCAAAAGTGGCTGGCACTCGATGAGTTAACAGTCACGATTTTGAAAAATTTATACAGAAAATATAATTAACTTAAAACAGGCTATAGCTGGTTAGAAACACATGTCGCCTATAACATTACACTGATTTGCAGTGATTTACAAACAGTTTTGACTCACAAAAACTACTCTGCTGTCGGGCAGAAACCTTGTATCTCCAAATTTGTCCATTTTCTTTTTATTTCATAAATGTATTTAGTGGATACCCAAAAATAACCTGTGAAAGTTTCAGGTAGTTTGGACCAGCAAAATATGTTATATTACTGGTTATTAATGTTGTTATTACTATTACACTATGTTAAAATGTCAATGTTTTTTCTTCCTTGTGAAAAATTCCTTCTTTGGAGATACAAGGTTTCGGCCCGACCTAAGTATGATAGAAAAAAGATTTCCTCTCCAACAAGAGTTTGGAAAATATCTGCACATCGGATATTGTGGAAAAAACAACAGTAGGCCTACCATGTATCCCTGCTTGTTAGAAACACTAGCCTAACAATATCTGGAAACTATAACATCTAACCTGCAAACAATTGGAGTTGCTTTAACCAAGGAAATACAGTGCAAAACACATGAGAATTGTGTCTAGTTTTTTTTAAAGCAGGTTATGCCCATTGACTTTCAATGAAAACATATCTAACCTAATATGTATGCAAACAGAGCTTGACCAAACAGGATGTAGGGTTATAGGAGTTATGTCAAGTTAAGTTAATGCAATAAAGAAGTTGCATATTGCTCTAACATTAAACCACAACCCTTTCACAAGAGTTTTCCTCAGGCAAAGACAGGAAAATATAAACACCAGGCAAAAACAGGCAGCCCATTTGATTGATACTAAACTCAACTTAAAAAAACACAAGTTCTCTCACTGCCTTGAAATTGCACATTGATTGAAATAGTGACCCCCCCCCCCACCCACCCACACACACACCTACCCACACACACACCTTTTCTCCCCTATTGTACTTTGCCAATTACCCCTGCCAATTTTGTCACAGTCATTCCCCCCTCAGTCGATCTGGGGAGAGTTGTAGACTGGCACATGCTTCCTCTGTTGCCACCCACTTCTTTTCACCTGACAGCGAGGATTCTCACCAGGTGTACATAGCTCGTGTGGAGGAACACAATATTCTAGGAGGGCAGTGGGGGTGGTGGGGGGGGGGGAGGGCAGTGGGGGTGGTGGGGGGGAGGAGGGTGGTGGGGGGGCGGAGAGGGGGAGGGGAATCTTGAATCTTGAATAGCTCCTTTAGTCTCATTGCAAGACCACTTCCACGTCCAGCAGAGTTGTAGAGCCTCCTCATACTAATGGCACTGTCATTGTCAATATCCAAGTGAAGGCTTTCAACTAAAGATTCCCTGATGTGGATTTGAGGATGGGACAGTGATGGAAGTACTTGAAAAAGTGGAGAAACTCGGTTGAACACTCCAAGCATGGACATGTCTGCACCAAGAGTCAACTGCACGATAAATTACAGCAATTCTCTAGGCAGGAAGGGCATGTCACATTTTCCATCTGGTATGGTTTTGTCCAGTGTGGGTTCTGGTATGGTTTTGTCCAGTGTGGGTTCTGGTATGGTTTTTTCCAGTGTGGGTTCTGGTATGGTTTTGTCCAGTGTGGGTTCTGGTATGGTTTTGTCCAGTGTGGGTTCTGGTATGGTTTTGTCCAGTGTGGGTTCTGGTATGGTTTTGTCCAGTGTGGGTTCTGTATGTTCTATATCGATAAAACACATTTCTTGGATGATTGCATCATAGCCTTTGTTTTTGTTTGTTTTATTGCTGTTTAATTAATTAACAAGTGGTGAGGCTCTCCTCACTAACTTTGCACTGTAAGCACAGACAGCAGTGCATAGATAATTATTTTGAAATAAACGTCAACAAAAATTATTTTAAAATTAAAAATGTGTTTGCTATAAATATTTTATGTATGTAAAAAATGATTAAATTTATCATTTTTCAATAGCTACATTTTGACTGGGTTTGTAAATATTCTATAAGGCCGGAATTTTGAGAGAGAGAGAGAGAGAGAGCTGCTCTGTCCCCGAAAATGTCCCCGATTTTGGTCACAAAGTCAAATAATAATACTGGCAAGAAACTCGATAACAGAGCATTTGCGGCACCACAAGGTGCCGTGGTTTTCCCAGGACCCAGCCGCCGGCAACTGAAGCGGCCCCAGAGGTGACGAATGAGAGGCGGCATCTGCTTGCTGCTTTTGCTACCGTCAGTAACGTTTGTATGTACACCAAACTCCATTGAAAAAAATGTCAATTTTTAACATGATTGGCGATGGATCATTGTTATCTAGTCATTAGCCTACTCCCTAAATTGGCCTTCAGCCATCAAAACTTTGATAACCCCTGGTTTAAATTAACACAATTAATTGAATTGAAACCTTTATTTATCCCTGAGGGGAGATTCAGGCGTCTAAAAACAGCAGCAGGGGTTAAAAATACAGAGCAGACAGAAAATAGTAGGAGATAAATAAAAACAAATAAAAACAATACAATTTAAAACAATAAGTTAGTCTATGTGCAAAGTCTGTGTTTTGTAAAGTGCAGGGCCATGGCCAATTATGGTCATATTTATCTCTAGATTACAATTTTAATCATTAAAATTGCCTTTTAGTATTAACATGATTTTTTAAATTATTTTGTCAGCATTTAATATTAAATTAGCAGTTAATATGGTCATGTGGCCATTGAATACTTGAAACTGGTGAGCAACACCCTAAACTCAAGGAAAGTGTTTACTGAGGTAATAAATCACTACTGTAATGTTTTTGTTTTGTGTAAATAAATTATCCACCAGTTGGTGATGTTAAAGAGAGAAGTTGTCCCTCTCTATGTTCCTGCTACGCTACACAATACACCAGTATTTCCCATGAATACTGGTCTAATTTGTGGTAAAATGTGCCAGATAACTAACCATTGTAAACTGCTTCTTTTTCAATTGTTTCAAAATCACAAAGTTCTTCATAGATCTAGCCTCTTACTTTTGCTCTCAAAGTGCACCAGATTGATGCATTTTACTGTAAAAAAATGTACAGAATTGTGCAGCCAAAAAACCTGTACGTGCGTAATATCAGACAATTCATAAACGTCTCAGCAATCCTCAACTCTTAATGGATTTCCTATGTTTAAATGGCCCTGTAATCTATGGATTGAGGCAGTAAATGCGGCTATGTCAACCACGCTTCTATCACTTGTAAATGCCAGAACTGAAATGCAAGTCGGGTGCGGACTGATGCACCCCGGGGGGAAATTGGGACAAGATAGTTGCTCGCACTCATGAAATATCCACATAACACAATAGCATAACATAACACCGTATCACACAGTATCAACCTTAACGTAGAACAGTCAATAAGTAAAATAATTACCATAACATCAAATAAAGTAGCCTAAAATAACAACTATAGATAGAGTTGCTTGACTGGTTTTGACACATAATGTTTATTAGCCTACTTCCCCCCCCATGACAAAGTCAGTGCATTTTCTAATTTTGTTACATAATGCGGCCACTTATTACATTTCCAACCAGAAAAAATGCAACCGCCGCAATATGTAATAATCTGCGCAATATGTAATACATTTATTACAAAATGCGTCAAACGCTATTACATATTGCGTTGAGGCGATTTATTACATATTGCGCATTTTATTACATAATGCGCCGTTATTACATATTGAAAGTGAGATGTTATTACATTTTGGCATTTTATTACATAATGTGCAGTTATTACATAATGCGTCGTTACAAGGCGACTTAGCAATTTGATGTGGACATTTCTGACAAAAGCACCAAATTTTCTGTACTTACTAAGAATTCCGTCGCCGTTCCATTTTTGATAGGATCTACCTCCAAAAATTATGTTATGGAGGCCATATTGGAATTTCAAAATCAAGTCATAAGAAAACCTATTTCTTACAATATCTCAGCTTCTAAACCACTTAGGCTCACAATTTCAGTGTCTACACATACATTTTCAGGGCCAAGGAATACAATTTTAGTGATAAAAATAGTGTCAGATATTTTTTTATTCCCAAGTCAGATGGTTTTTAATGGGTTTAGTGGACATGGTAGGTGGCTTAGTGCTTGATTTAAGATGGATGTGGATGTTTGTGACAAAATCACATAATTGTCCACAAATACTGCCCAGAGCCCTATCTTGGCAATTTAGATAGGATCTAGTTCCTGCATATTATGGTGGCCATCTTTGATTTTCCAGTTCGCTGCAATGTAATAACATATCTACCAATATCTCAGCTTCTAAGCTACTTAGGATCACAAACGATACCCATCCCTACTACTTAGGCTACTGTGGAAAGTAATAAAATTACAGTAACTAAGTTACAGTGACTAAGTTACTGCCCAACACTGGATCTAACTGAGCAACAATCTTAGTGCAAACCAAATCAAGGTGCAAGGGGAAATCTTTGCTAGTTTCTAGCACTCAAAATATATATATATTTCTTTTAATTACCACTGGGTCGCTGAAACACGTCCTTTGATGTACTGACCCAGTCACTGGGTCGCTGAAACACGTCCTTTGATGTACTGACCCAGTAGTAATTCAAATACAATAGGGAGATGTTGAGTGCTAGAAACTAGCAAAGATGTGCCCTTGCACTTGGGCTTGTCTTGAGTCCATCCAAAAGAACCTGGGCTGCGGCCGACATTTATGGGGTCTGTATGGTTCTGGCTCTCAGCGTTCTAATACCAGACGGGTCCAATCCGGTTCGGGCACAAATTTACCAGGTCCATTCGGGTCCGGGTACATCATTTTGGACCCGTGAAGACCTCTACATAGAACAGAATGATGTCACACAAACACAAGCAAGGAAACCAAAGCTCAAGACACAATAGCAAGACATTTAGCGAGTCTTACAGCACTACTCAGGCTGGTGTTGACAGCCCTTAGGGGGCCGCAGTGGAGCTGTGTTGCTGTAGATATGACTGCTTCAGTATGTTTCCTCCAGTTTGTTTGGTGGTGCTCTCCTCCATCTGGCACCGCAGCCTCTGGGGTGTTGCCCTGTCACAGTCCAGCCATTTGATTCGCTGTTTAGGGGTGATGGACAGTCTCTGGAGCGTCACCCTGTCACAGGCCAGCCACTTGATTGGCTGCTTAAGGGTGATTGACAGTCTTGCAAGCGAGCAGGTGGCACCCTGCAGTTTCCTCAGAATGTGTTTGTCTTGCGTTTGTGTGTGTGTGCGTGCGTGCGTGCGTGTGTGTGTGTGTGTGTAGTATTCAGGCAATATACATCCAGCCTGAAATTTGTGACTATTATTTTACGTTTACTGTATTTATTTCATGGGTTATTCATTTTGACTTTGGCACATTATAGATGATCATATAACCCTAAAATGAATCTACAGATAGAGGGTCAAACTACGGTGCTGCGTCTATGTGCCGACAGACCGCAGTGCCGACAGTCCGCAATGCCGATAGCCCACAAGCAGAACCAGCTGAGCGAGGCGGTGTGCAGCGTGTCGGGGGACCGGCTGCCTCTCCCAGCCCCCACGCCTAAACCTAACCTCTCCCACCCCCCATGCCCAAACCTAACCTCCCGCAGACCCTAACCCTCAACCTAACCTCTCCCACCCCCCACGCCTAAATCTAAACTCCCGCAGACCCTAACCCTCAACCTAACCTCTCCCACCCCCCACGCCTAAACCTAACCTCCCCCAGACCCTAACCCTCAACCTAACCTCTCCCACCCCCCATGCCTAAACCTAACCTCCCGCAGACCCTAACCCTCAACCTAACCTCTCCCACCCCCCATGCCTAAACCTAACCTCCCGCAGACCCTAACCCTCAACCTAACCTCTCCCACCCGCCACGCCTAAACCTAACCTCCCCCAGACCCTAACACTAAACCTAACCTCTCCCACCCCCCACGCCTAAACCTAACGTTGGCATTGCGGGCTGTCGGCACTGCGGGTGGTCGGCACAGCGGGTGGACGCCCAAACTACAACAGGTGAAAACAGCTAAGCTTCTAGGACTCTGGCTTGACTGTGAACAGTCTTGGTCTGATCACACCAACAAAATAGTCTCCAAGATGGGTAGGGCAATTGCAATTACAAGAAAGTGTGCACCGTTTCTTATACCATTATTGTTGCGCCAATTTGTGTGTTTATTGGTTCTGTGTCATCTGGATTATTGCTGGGTGGTGTGGTCATCTGCTTCTAAATGTCTAATCAGAAAGTTACAAGTAGCACAAAACAAGGCAGCCAGACTGGTCCTGGGCTGCTCCCCTACTGTAGGTCTAGCATAGCTGATATGCATGTACGGGCTTAGCCTTTGTTCACACCTGGCGCTTAACATACTTAGACCTGAAGCTTGAGGCAGGCTCAAGCTGAGCTGACGCTGAACCAGTCACACAAGGAGCCTTTTCTTTTCTTCAGCGCCTCGCTCGGCACGCCTTGAACCCGCCCACAACTCCCATTGACTTCACGCGTCACCCTTGGAAAATAGGACTGAATCCTGAACGATCGCTTGAGCAAGGCATGAGCATGCCTTGAGCATGACACGTGTGCGGCTGGTGTGAACGGCCTCGCCCGTTAACAAGGACGACTAAATGAAAGTTGTGCGTTCAGCGTAGACTATCGGGCAACTTACTTATCTATTTTCATAGAGGTATTCAAACTCAGACTCCTAAGTCTCTTTTCAATAGGGCTGTCAGCGTTAACGTGTTAATTGCGCGTTAATGCGTGCCGCCCATAACGCATTTTTTTTTTAAATCGCATGCCGCTATTTTGTCCCTTCGTCGCACCCGTACTTGTAGTCAAGCCGTTCGCAGCCGTTTCCTGTCTTCTGCCTGTGGAGGCATGGAAGACTTAAAGACAGCAATGCGCTTCTAAATGGCTCGTTTTACTTTAAATAACACCCAAATGGCAAAGTGGACAAGTCAAGAGCAGTAGTTTGCACCTTGTGTAAAACGGAATTAAAATATCACCGAAGTACATCGAGTTTGAGCTATCACCTAAAAGTGAAACACACCTAAACTGTGTATTGATAACGCGATATACACGTTATCAATACACAGTTTCCAATACCGAGCCATTATTCACATGGAATTGCCAAAGTTTTTAGCTCAGATACAGCCTTCTTCGGCTGTGTCATTTTGGGTTTCGACTGCTCCACAGCGCCGCCGCCGGAAGTATCGGTTCTGGAGTGTTTACAATTATTGTGCATTTATTTTGTATTCAAGATGCATTTTGTAGACATTTTGTGACCTCCTGTGTACATTGCACTTCTATTGAATTGAAAATAAATCTAAAATTCAAGATCACAAAGTACATTTATTTGCATTCATTTGATTCCCAATCACGGCACACTGGTAAGAATTATTAATATCTAATTAAAAATGCTTTGCAATGCAAAATAATGGCATTTTAAACATGCGATACAAAGATGCCATTAATCGCGATTAACTATAGTTAATCGCGCGATTAATCGCGATTAAGAAAATTAATCGTTTGACAGCCCTACTTTTCAATAACATAATTTCCAGTTCAAATATTCATACACACTCCACTAGAAGGGCAAGTGGTGGTCAGATGACTTTACCCCGAGCTAGAACCAACTATTATGAAAAAAGCTGTCAGATACAGGGCAATCACATTATGGAACTGTCTTCATCTGGAGCAACCGGAAGTGTAGGGGGCATTAGTGAGTAAACAGTGAGTCGTATTTCCGGGTTGCTCCAGATGAATGATTTTTGGTTTTTCAAAGACAGAAAAGTGGATTTTATGCAACAATTTGGATGCGGCAACTATATGTATTTAAAAGAAGAGGATGTTGGCCATCGGATAGCGTCTTCACTTCAAGTTTTTGGCTCAGGTAAGGGTTCATTTTTATACCTATGTGAGAGCAGCACGATTGTTTGATTGGAAATGCGTTGATGGTCGCCGGGCGCTAATGCTCAGTATGAGCGAGAACCGCCCGGCTAGCGGGGTAAGTTATAACTGAACATGTCAGGCTTGCATATATGAGCTTTTCCCAGGATATGAATGAATCACCAAACCGGAATCTGTACAGTGACTCGAACATATAAGGCCACTCAACCTAATGGAATGCCTTCTGTGCATCGAGTGATAAAATCGCTGCACCACTGGTCTTACATATTGTGTTGTGCTTACGTTTTCCTTAAAATGTTGAAGCTTAAGGAGACGATTTAAGGGTGGTTTGTGCAAAATATTTTATTTTATGGACACCTTAACTCGGACTCTGAGGAAAATCTTAACTTAAGGTGCTTTGTGCAAACGACCCCTGGACTAAAAAGAAAACACAATGGTGTGCATGTTATGTTTCATTTTTCTTCTATTAATTTCTGCTTCCCATTCTAGACATTGAAAGCAAGGGAATCAATCAACAAACTTAAAGCAGAGCGTACACAGAACTGCTGACAAACCCCCAACTGTTGGGTGACATGCTATGATGGAAATGAAATGTCAATTAAAAAGAAGAATAGGGTTGAACTCTATGGTGAGGATAATTATTATAAGTAATATTTCCAGTCCAGTGCGCAGAAAGTGTTTTTGTCTGACTTGAAATTGAATATTACTTATCATTATCCTCGCTGTCTAGTTCAACCCCATTCTTCTTTTTAATTGACATTTGATACATGCAAGGCTGTAGTATTTGTGTCCAGTCTTGAAAACTTTAATGATGTCTTGGACTTTTCTCACTCTCCTTGTGTGAGTCTCCTTTCTATTCTGAGCTGGACGTTTGTCGGGCCCGACGGGCCGTGGTTGCTGTTGGATCTTGTCAACTAAAAGAAAAAAAGAAAGAACAAAGTTTAACTTAGTTTTCTATGGACTTCACTTGCAGACTTGTACTCTAATGCTCCTCAAACATACATATTGATTAGTGACTGATTAGTTGGATGTTGAAATGTATAGTCTGCAGGTTGGATCTGCATCTGCTCATAATGTACTTAACTCATTGAGTGCCAGCCACTTTTGGAGAACGGACGCTCCCAGTGCCAGAGTTTCAGAGCGTTTTCAGTGATTTCTCGAGGCCCACAGAATATTGTGTGATATTACTATGTAAACACCGAACACGCACAAAGAACGAGGAGACTCTATTGTATCATCAGCAAAAAAAAGTTTATTGATACCATTTTCCATTCTTTAGTTATCAGCTGGAGAAGATAGGTTGTTTTCAGCAAAAACAGACGTTTCAAATTAGAAGCTGAGATATTCAGCCTTTTGTGAAATGAAGCATTTCAAGCACATTCACTGACTCTGAAGCTAATATTTTCTGACCTGAAACATCTGAACAGTAATTTGCTTCAAAACAGCACCCCCACCCCCCTCAACTCCAAACTCCTCCTCCGTGGGAGTGTCTCTGGTGGCTCTGCTCGCTCTGCTGGCTGCTGCGTGTGTCAGGTGAGTCTCTGCTGCCTGCTATGGCAGGCTCTGCTGCCTGCGGATCCACGTTCGGATGGCGGCTGCTCGTCGGGGGAGTCTGGATGGGGCTGGCTGAATTCGTCTGCGTTTCTGGGGTTTCGGTTGTGAGCTGGGATGAAGCTGCGTCCGATTATAGGCTTTCTGCTGCGCGTTTCAAAGTGCGCTGCACCCAGTCTATTTTCGGAGCGCTCAGCCTTGTGCGCCGGCTCCCAGCGCGACACTGAAAAGCCAAACCATTCTCATGAGAATGGTTTGGCTTTGGTTTTATTTTCTGGCGGCTAATCGTGTGGAGAAACTATGCAGCAGAGACAGAGGGGCTCATTTGTGGGAGCGGATTGGCTGCTGTTCGCAGCTAACGTTAACTCCAGCCAGAGCAATCTGTGCCGCTCTGGCTCATGCATCGGTTTCTCTTTCATCACGGGGCTTTTTCTGCTGTTTTTCCTCAACTTTCTCTAATCTGGAGAGCACTGTCGCCACCTAATGCGTCCGTAAAATAGGTTATACACCTTCAATAGCTACAATATTTTTACAGGAGATGCAGGAGGCTTTGATCCACGTCCCACCGTCAAAAAACGCATTTGACGCCGATCGACGTCATTGGCACTCTACGTTACTATTCGCTTTGACGCCGATCGACGTCATTGGCACTCAATGAGTTAAGAAACACCTGATACATGTTTTTTTTTTACATTTGTAAAAAAAAGAATCACACACACACACACGTAGGTAGAGTGCCACTCCCTGAATCCGGTAAGCACTAGTGTACAGCCTGATTCTAGACTATGGGCCCTATTCTCCCACAGGCCTTCGGCGCTAAAACGGGCCTTAACCGCAAAAAAACGTGCCTTGCGCCTGTTTTGGGACGATATCAACATGGCTTTACGCTGCCAAATGCGCTTTAGGCCGAATGGGCGTGGCGCAGTCCCAGAATGGGCGAGACTAGGCGTGTCGGCGCTAAATACCGGCCTACTGATATCTTCCGACCTGGCGTAAATTTAGCACTTTGCGCTTTTGAAAAGCAGGCCTATTCAGTGCCGGGGACAGGATAGTGAATGGAGAATAGAATATATAGAAAAAAAATAGTTTAGAACACAATAGAATATAAGATTGGAAGATTACAGCATGCAGTGGCAACCCTTCTCAGGCTTTGGGTGAAGCTGCAATGCACAGTTTCATTTATTTAGTTTAGGCTATCATAATAATCCCCATTTATGTGCAGCATCCAGACAGCAGCAGAGTTATATCTGTCAGATCTTTTTCAAATGGGATAGCTGTCTAACTACACATATTTGATGTATAAAAAAATCGTTTTGGAACATTTTGATTAGCAATATTAACTTTGTATTAATATAGCTCAACGTTTTATTACCCCCCCCCCCCCCGAAATTAGCTAGGCTTCTAATATTACTAATATTCCTAATTAATATGTATTATTATTTCATTCAGATAATTGACATCATAGGCATGTATATCGTTTAATGTGAGAGAAAGGGAGAGAGAAAGAAAGAGAGAAAGAAACTGGAGAAACTTTTGTGTAGCGCTTCTTCAAACCCCACTCTCATTACAGCTATTCATTACAGAATTGTCTGTTGTATTTATATTTTCTGTTTGCAAAGCAGAGTAGTTAGAATTATTTCCAAATGTTTCCCCCGTCTGTGGCAGCGGAGCTGTCCGAGGTGCCGTGTAGCCTACATTAAGTGCAAGAAAGAATGAGAAAGAGAGAGGGGGATATTTAATTAGGCTACAATTCTAAATAAAATATGAAAAACAATGACAAAGCAAAAGATTAATTTAATAGGGGCATCCTCTACGTTCTCCTCTCCCTGCACGGGGCCGTCCTCTCCTCCTCACAGGACGCCGGGCATCACGCAGGAGATGCGGGGAGCGGAGCCGCGCTGGTGCGCTATGAGGCGCTGGTGGTCGTGCAGGCGGGTCGTGCAGCAGTGGAGCTGACTGACAAACAGATTGAGTGCTCATACAATTATTTTATTTACAGCAGTGGAAACCACTGAGTCGGAGGGCGAGGGCTCTCCTCCCATCCACTCCCCCTCCCCTCCACCGGGACCTGGGGTGTGCGGCGCCCACTCCCGCAACCGGCCTGGATCGCCGACAGGCCGCTCGAGGCCCGGCCGCTCCCCTCCCAGGCACCCCCTGGCTTTTAAAGCCAGTCAGATTGATTACTGAAGATTTTATTGAGAATGAACATATTTGTCAGGGCCTGTGGGCAGGGGGTGGGGGGGGGAAGCATAGGCCAAATAAAATACAAATACTCAATAATAAAATCCAGTAGGCTAAATAAAATAGAATAAAGTAATCAGATCCAGTAATTTATTTTATTTTATTTATTTATTTATTTATTTATTTTATTTATTTCAGGGACAGTGCAACATTAATGAACATTTTCATGTAAATGTGCCGGATTATAGCCTTAGCTAATTTCCATCCGCAGTCCCTCGACAGGTGAGGTACAGAAAAGTTTAAAAGAAGAAATAAGAAAATTAGTGCATACGTAGGGCATTCATACACATACAGCAATGTAAATGACACATACATACACATAGGGTAAACACAAACAACACAACACAAATGAAACAAAAACAGGGAACATTAGGGATATTAACCAAGGTGGACACAGGACTTTCAAGGACATACAAAAACAACACATAAAACAAAAAGGTTTAAATGTGATCGCAGGTTTGATTTGATCTGAGCCATGACTTTAACAGCCCCTTAAAGGTGTGAAAGCTGCTACTCTCTCTGACTGACAGTGGTAGGCTATTCCATAGTTTGCTGCCCCCATAGGACAAAACATTTTGTCCGATAGAGGACCGTCTCAGAGGTAGTTCACAGTCGCCTCTCGACGAGCTTCGCGTGATGTTCTGGGTAGCTCTCCGTTTGATAAAGCATTCTAAAGGAGGTGGTGCTAGCCCATGAAGAACCTTATAAATCATACAAGCAATTTAAAATTTTCTATAATTGTCGAAGCTGAGGAGCTTAAACTTTAGAAGTATATTGCAATGGTGGTAAGATATAGGTTTCTTATCCAAAATTTTCAGGGCCTTTTTATATAGAGACTCGATGGACTTCAAGGTGGTTGCTCCTGAGAAGGACCAGCTCGTGAGGCAGTAGTCTATATGTGCAAAAATCATTGAGTGAAGAAAGGTTAGGGCCGCACTGTCAGTCAGAGATGCTCTAATCTGCCTGAAATTGCAGAGATTGAATTTTAGAGTGTTCGATACCCTTTTAATATGACTCTTGAAAGAGAGTGTGGAGTCCAAAGTGAGCCCAAGATACTTAAATTCATCCACAGTTTCTATCTCCACCCCTCCCACAAGGATGTTAAAGCAGCTACGAGCAACTTTTTCGATTGTTATTAAACAGTATAAATTTAATATCAATGCATCACATCTTACCTCTAATAGTCGACGAGACCAAAGCCGTGTGTATCTGAGATTGCTCCCTTAGGTGATTATTAAGTCTATAGTCTGTCTAAACTCGCGCCAACAGGGGGCTCTCTAGAGCGACCGGACCGGGTAACCCGGAAGTGAAACGCGGAAGTGAAACCAGGAAGTGAAACGCAGCTGCCTTTTTACGCCGTTTGCGCTGCCTAGCAACATAACATAAACAATGTGAACGCCACGCATACTCGCGGGAACATCTCTCGTTATATTCTAACAGGTTTTTTGGAAGTTATTTTGTGGTTATGGCCGAAGTGGCTGCTGCAAACCGTTTAATTTCAATTCCTGATCTGCCCTGGCTACAGACACACTAACACTGGCCGATTCACTCGGGGTTCAAGCTAGACTACTCTGCGTTGGTATCGTCGACTATTAGAGGTAAGATGTGATGCATTGATATTAAATTTATACTGTTTAATAACAATCGAAAAAGTTGCTCGTAGCTGCTTTAAGATGTGGGTTTAAGATGGGTTTTTTCGAGAAAACCATAGCCACTGTTTTTTTGGTGTTTAATGCAAGATAAGATTTTTCGAGCCAGACCTGAATTTGAGTCATGGCTACAGAGAGGGTGTTAGAGGCTTCTTCCATAGTTTTGGATGGAGTGAAGATTACTGCGTCATCTGCGTACATTAAGGTGTTCATACTAGGGCATACATCTGGTAAATCATTAATATAAAGTGAAAATAATATAGGTGCAAAAATGGAACCCTGTAAAAGTGATAGGTGTCATTCAGAGGATGTTGCATCGTGCAGTGGGGGAGAAGAGAGAAAACGATATCATTCTGGCCAAATTTCATCTAATCTCATGACATCCAGCCGGCTATATTTTTTTCTATCCGATGCGTTTAGAACATTATTTTCACTTTGATCTTGCTATAGTGTAGCGTATTTACATGCTTGCAGTATTTAAACTGCAGTTAGATTGGTTTGAGAAGCATCATAATATGGAATAATAGCCGATATATGGAGACAGACGGGATGAAGGGAGGTGGGGGGTGGGGGGGGGGGAGAGATCAGAGGCTTGGGTTTCGTCTGGTTTTGCTGGACCACTGGAATGGAGCTTAAAAGGCAAGCATGCGATTCGTTTATTGCACTTATCCAATGAACTGACGGTGCATAATTTTACGCTTAAAAGGCGTGGTTGTAATGGTTGAGGCTGCGTCTAGCGCCAAGACCAAGATATCAAGTGCGCTGGTCCACGCCCACTGATTTGCGCTGCGCCAGGTGCTCGGCCTAGAAACAGCGCCGATGCAACGATAGGGGCCCCTATGTTCAAACACAAAATATGGGTGGGGCCATTTGTTTTTGGACAAATCTTTCCTTACCGAGATGACATTTTGAGTAAAAACGGGCTCATCTTAACCCGCTCTCCCTTAACCGTAAAGGGTTAACCCTAACCCTACAATGTGTATTTCCATTTTGACTTTGGTCTTGAATAGGATTGTTTGCTCTGGTTTCACACTTTTTTTTTTCCAATATTTTATTTTCAAATTTTTTATAGAACAATATACCAGACAATAGAAGACAAACAGGTTCAGACACAGGAGGGAAAAAAAATATATATATATATATATATATATATATATATATATATATATATATATATATATATATATATATATATATATATATATATGACTTGACTTTGTCTCGAGCCCCCATCTTTGAACCTGCGTTGGAATTGACTCGGTCTCGACTTGGCTGGTCCAGACTGCAACCTTGAATAACAGCATCCCACAAGGCCTTGTCCAAGTGCAGGCACCTACCAAACAAAGTGAAAATGTCACACCTTTCTAAAGTTTGTTTTTACAGTAGGCTACTTTTTTTGTCTCTGGATGTCGTGACCTGTGTGTCACAGCTTATTAGTGACAGCATGGAACATTAGCAACATAACTGCTTTGTGTGTGTGTGTGTGGGTGGGTGGGTGGGTTGGGTGTGTGTGTGGAAAAAGAGTATGGGCCCTATCTTCCCAAAAGCGGTAATTTAGCATTTGCGCTTGTTTAACACCGTGCGCAATGCAAATTGGGGGCGGGCACAAGCGCATGCCTGTTATAATTGTACTGGGCATAGGCTGCCACATGCCAAAGCAAGCGTTTCAGCCAGTAGCGGAGCGTACACCAGGGCAGAGGGAGCGCCCGCTGGGCCCCCATCCAAAAAAAAATGCATGCCAGGCCAGGCCAGGCCTGAGTGTGAGAGCAATTCAATCAATAGACAATAACATTGGTGTGTTTAAAATGAGATATTCCACTAAATATGGCTAAAACAGGGATGGGGGGTCCCCCTAAGAGCTTCGCCCCCCCTGGGCAGATAGGGTCGCTCCGCCCCTGGTTTCAGCGCTAAAATGTGGGGATAGATGGCATTACCCTATCGTCAGGCAGCGCACAATTACTTTGCACTAAGAGCTTTGAAAAGCACCTCTTAGGCGCAAAAACACTGCTGCGCTTAATCGCGCACCATGGGCCCTATTCTCCCACAGGCCTTCGGCGCTAAAACGGGCCTTAAACGCAAAAAAACGTGCCTTGCGCCTGTTTTGGGACGATATCAATATGGCTTTACGCTGCCAAATGCGCTTTAGGCCGAATGGGCGTGGCGCAGTCCCAGAATGGGCCAAAGTGGGCGTGTCGGCGCTAAATACCTATCTTCCGAGCTGGCGTTAATTTAGCGCCTTGCGCCTTTGAAAAGCAGGCCTATTCCTCCCCTCTCTCCTCTGTCACCCTTACCTGTGTCACTCTCTCCCTCTCTCCTACTGACAGGAGCAGGCATTGGTGTGCGTTTACCAGTTTATTGTGAAATAAATCCTTCCGCGTTGAGTTACTGTCACAAGCCTGTGTGACAACGCGTCCAGCCTGGGTAAAACAACTCCGTGTACCGCTTTGAGGCTGCAGGCAGTCTGACAGGCACAATACGACTGTCTCTCTCTGACTGCCTGTGAATGCCCCAGCATGCAATTGGGTACTCAATTTCGCTACTAAATAGCAACTAAATGAGGCGAAATAGATATAAAAGGTCGATCTAAAATAATGTGTAATGGTAACACAGCCTGCAATTGTAGAACATTTCAATATTGGACCAAATAAATCATCGAAATTAAAACACCACCCTAAGTGAAACATATATGTCCTCCTGGGCCTATATATATCCTTTGTCGATTTAACGTCATTTAGATAAGTGTCAGAGGAACGCGCTTCAGAACGCGCTTCTACTGTCATGTGCTATACTGTGATGTCCGCTCCAATAACTTTGCCCAACTTCACATTTAGTTTTACAATAAAAACACATTTATGCAATGACTTTACATAATGTAGGGTATATTTATGTGCATCATTCTACCTGCAGCAGGGGAGAGAAAACGATATCATTCTGAACAAACTTTCACCAATATAAAATTAATCTCATCATATAGGGATAGGCTATATTTTTGTAGCTGATGCCTTTAGAACATTATTTTCACTTTGATCTTGCTATAGTGTAGCGTATTTACATGCTTGCAGTATTGAAACTGCAGTTAGATTGGTTTGAGAAGCATAATAATATGGAATAATAGCCTATAATGCAGACAGACAGACTGGATGAAGGGAGGGGGGGGGGGGGGGGGGGGCAGAGCGTTTGGCTTTCGTCTGGTTTTGCGGGATCACTGGAATTGGAGCTAAAAAGGCAAGCGTGCGATTCGTTTATTGCACTTATCCAATGAGCATGACGGTGCATAATTTTACGCCTAAAAGGCGTGGTTGTAATGCTTTGGGCTGCATCTAGCGCCAGCACGACGATATCAAGTGCGCCTTTCCACGCCCACTGCTTTGCGCTGCGGCTGGCGCTCGGCCTAGAAACTGCGCCGCTGCAACGATAGAGCCCCATAATCTCCCCGCTGCACAGCACAGAAACATTACACACGGACGTTCCATGACAGGACATCAAATTCTGCTGCTAAAATTGGATACAGCAGATTATTCGGCGAGGCAATCAACTATAATTCACTGAGAAACTTTTATCACATCGCAAGGAGGGGTTATGGTAAATTAAATGAGAAAACTTGTACATTGTAGCCTCCTTGCAAAAGGCTATTCACCTTCACCTGCTATAACCCGGAGGGTCGTTATCATCACAGCCGATCTGGCACAAGCCTCGGCACGAGTCGAGTTTTAATTGAGTCCACTGTAAATCCTCCAATCTTTTCTTTTGTCTCCGCCGTTTACCCGCTGCAAACACGTTTCTATTGTCCCACCCCAGTCAACAAAATAACCCGAATTGCATCAAAACTCAGATGTTTTTAACAGGTATATGATGTGATGGTGTCGTTATGAGATAGGGTAATATATACAGTCAATAGGCCTACACCTATCCAAATTAAGCATGGTGAGAATTACAGCATGCCTCACGCAAACTGTATTACATGGACTGCGAGACGGGAATCTGATTGATGTAACGCCCAGGCATTTTCAGGCCACACCTGTGAATAATTTAACTTAAAAACAGGGAAGTCACCCAAACAATTATATCATTTTTAAACAGTTATGTTTCTGTATAAATTTCTCCCGTGAGGTGGGGATGCTTTTTTTTTGCTGCTGGGCGGGGGTGCAAAACTCGGCATACCGCCTGGACAAATGCGCAAGGCGGACTGTTATCTTGCCTGCGTTAAGGCACGCGCAAACAGGTGTGCAAGCGCTAATAGAGGATATCGCCTGTACGAAGATAGGGCCCCTTGTGTTTTGGAGAACTCATATTGTGAGATGGAGACGGATGGAAGTTTATGTTTTTTCGCTTTTTTCTTTTTTTTTCTTTTTTGGAAACTCCAGCTCAGCTCAGTAGATAATAGCTTTCTGGGGACAAGTATGAGGAACAGGGGACACTAATGAATTCTTGTGTAACATCTGCTGAGGAGCTCCGTATGCCAGCTACTTACAGGAGGCTGATGGAGAGCCGCACTACCTCCACACATTCATTGTTGATGCTGAAAATTGTAGAGTGTCCTGGAGCCTATTCCATTTATCAGGGGCGTAAAATGAAAAAGCAGTCTTTCCCATGCAGTTCAGTCTTCACACACGGAGTAAACAGTTTGATGTGGTCCATAACTTGTATCATTGAAACCGAGATGCGAGGACAGAAGAGGAAGCTTGCCAGTTAGGGCTTTATAAATGAGTAAAATACAGTGTTGCTCTCTTCCAACCATCAGGGAGGGCCATGCAGCCCACCTTTTCATATAAAATATGGCTTTTTGAAGGCCAATACTGATTCTTAGGTGGAGGTATAGCTGGTATGCAATATTCTGTGTATTCACTATCTGCCACAAAATGGCAAGGATACTTCTACTGTAGCCTACTACAATCGTCACTGTAATAGAGGACAATATAGGCCTGATACCACTCACACAAATGTAAACCCACACTAACTCCCCGATATACTGTATGTCATAACAAATTGCCAGTTCCTCCAATATGATCCCAATTGACTGTGTGGCCAGCCGGGCGGACAAGCTGGTGTGTGTTTGGGTGGTATATTATATGTCTGGCTAATGCCTCATAACAGTGACAAGCAGCCAATTTACACATCGCATCTCCACCATGAGCGACAGCAAATCAATGTGCACTCAGAGTGATCACAGCCTCCAGCTGTGTGTGTGTGTGAGTAAAGGTAAAGTCCCACTGATTGTCACACAATGTGTGAAATTTGTTCTCCGCATTTGACCCATCCCCTGGGGGAGCGGTGAGCGGCAGCGTGCGCCGCGCTCGGGAATCACATGGTGATTTAACCCCCCAATTCCAACCCTTTGATGCTGAGTGTCAAGCAGGGAGGCAATGGGTCCCATTTTTATAGTCTTTGGTATGACTCGGCCGGGGATCGAACTCACAACCTCCCAGTCTCAGGGCGGACACTCAGACCACAAGGCCACTGAGCTGGTTTGTGTGTGTGTGTGTGTGTGTGTGTGTGTGTGTGTGTGTGTGTGTGTGTGTGTGTGTGTGTGTGTGTGTGTGTGTGTGTGTGTGTGTGTGTGTGTGTGTGTGTGTGTGTGTGTGTGTGTGTGTGTGTGTGTGTGTGTGTGTGTGTGTGTGTGAGGAAGATCATCTGGGAGTGTGTGTCTAGACTCACCAAAAAAAGGGGGAAAAAATCCTTTATCTTTTTTTTCTTTTTTTTTACAAATGTAATTAAAAATATTTTGCAGTGCACTATGTTCCTTTCTTGTTTAAGAATGTTTCGGGAAATGAAAATGTAGCCTATTTAAATAGAATTATCAACAATAACAATCAAGGAAGTTACATGCTTGTAGGCTAGAGAAGAAGAAGCGCGCATGCACGCGCATGTTGTGTTGAACACAACAACAACAACAACCAATACGAATTGTTTAATCTGGCAATAAATTTTCCGTTCTTTAGTTATCAGCCGGAGAAGATAGGTTGATTTCACCAAAAACAGACGTTTCAGCCTAGACGCTGAGATAATGAGCCTTTTGTGAAATGAAGCATTTCAAGCAAATCACTGACTCTGAAGCTAATATTTTCTGACCTGAAACATCTGAACAGTAATTTCCTTCAATAAAACAGCACCCCCACCCCCCTCAACTGCAAACTCCTCCTCTGTGGGAGTGTCTCTGGTGGCTCTGCTCGAATCTCTGCTAGCTGCGTCAGGCGACGAATCTCTGCATGGAGCTGCCTGGGATAAACTCATCCCCACACCAACACACAGCTTGCATGCCAAAGCTGGGAGAAACTCACCCCCACACCAACACACAGCCTGCATGCCGGCGGAGCTGGGAGAAACTCAACCCCACACTAACACACAGCCTAACACGCACCCAGCGTCTATTTTCGGAGCGCTCCGTTTTTGTGCGCCGGCTCCCAGCGCGACACCGAAAAGCCAAACCGGACTGCTGAGAATGGTTTGGCCCTTCGGCGTCGGGTGCTGCTTTTCTGGTGGCTAATCGTGTGGAGAAACTATGCAGCAGAGACAGAGGGGCTCAGTTGTGGGAGCGGATTGACTGCTGTTCGCAGCTAACGTTAGCTCCAGCCAGAGCAATCTATGCGGCTCTGGCTCCAGCATCGGTTTCCGTTTCATCACGGGGCTTCTTCTGCTGTTTTTCCTCACCTTTCTCTAATCTGGAGAGCACTGTCGCCACCTAATGGGTCCGTAAAATAGCTTCTACACATTCGACATCCCCCATACTTTCACAGGAGATGCATCAGGCTTTGATCCACGTCCAACCGTCAAAAAACGCAATTGACGACTTTAGTCGTCATTGGCACTCTACGTTACTATTTGAATTGACGACGATAGTCGTCATTGGCACTCAATGAGTTAATAGCCTACTCAAAAATGCACCTCCCACTATACAGCAAAGAGAGGAGTCAATGTTTCTTGATATATGCCATTCAGATCAGAATAATTAGTCTAGTCATTAACTCATTGAGTGCCATGGACGAGTATGTTCGTCAATTGGTTTAGTAACGTAGAGTGCCAAGGACGAGTATGTTCGTCAATTGCGTTTTTTGACGGTGGGACGTGCATCAAAGCCAGATCCATCTCCTGTGAAAGTATGGTGGCTGTTGAATGTGTAAAACCTATTTTAGGGACCCATTAGGTGGCGACAGTGCTCTCCAGATTAGAGAAAGGCGAGGAAAAAAGAGAGAAGAAGTCATGGGGAAACGGAAATCGCATCGATATGCATGAAGCATAACGTTAGCTGTGCCTGTGAACAGCAGTCATCTGCTGCCACAATTGAGCCCCATCCGTGTCCGCTGCGATAGCCCCTCCATATGATTTAGTTGCCGACACCAGCGTCTTTCTGAAAAGTTACATTATTCTCAGCTGGGAGCCGGTGACACGCTGTAAAAAAGCGGGGGGATGCAGCGCACTTTTCAGTGCAGAGCAAACTCAGAGCAAACCGCAGCAGAGCCCCAGAGACACTCCTCCCACCACGGAGGAGGAGGAGGAGGGGGGTGGGGCACGCAGGGCACTACAGCATACAACCATTGACAGTACACACAGACCCAGGCAGCAGCAGGCTCGATGCACAGAGAGCAAACAAGCTAGAATAGGCTATCTGATGCCCACCAGCAGTAAATCAAGACCAGCAAGAAGGTGTAGGGTCTGCGCACGCAGGGGCCAGCGCTGCTGGTTGCAGCTAAAAAATATTATTTGGCCAAACAAAATTCCTTTGTTTTCACTCTTTTATTGAAGGAAATTATTTTTGAGGTGTCATTACATCAGAAAATATTAGCTTCAGAGTCAATGATGTGCTTGAAATGCTTCCTTTCACAAAAGGCTGAATATCTCAGATTCTAAATTGAAACGTGTCTTTTTGCTCAAAACAACCTATCTTCTCCGGCTCATAACTAAAGAACGGAAAATGGTATCAATAAACTTTTTTTTGCAGATGATAGAAGAGAGTCTCATCGTTCTTTGTGCGTGTTTACATAGTGTTTACATAGTAATATCACACAATATTCTGTGGGCCTCAAGAAATCACTGAAAACGCTCTGAAACTCTGGCACTGGGAGCGTCCGTTCTCCAAAAGTGGCTGGCACTCAATGAGTTAAGTTTGCTGATAATATTTCTATCATGTTAAGTCTGTGTCATGTTAACTGGTGTATTCAGAGCAAATAGGGAGATATAGAGCATTATCATCATGCTATATATCTCCCTCTTTGCTCTGAATGAGTGAGAAAAGGAGAAAATAATCAAAAAAATTTCGGCTGCGCCCCAATTTCGAAACCCTGTATACGGGCCTGTGGCCAGCTAGCTAGCGCGAGACTCATCACTCATTCTTCCATCAGAGTCTCTGATGCGCGGGTCCTCTAACCACTGGGAGGTCGGCTCCAATGGCTTCACGCGATATACACGTTATCAATACACAGTTTCCAATACCGAGTCATAATTCACATGGAAGTGCCAACGTTTTTAGCTCAGACACAGCCTTCTTCAGCTGTGTCATTTTGGGTTTCGACTGCTCCACAGCGCCGCCGCCGGAATTATCGGTTCTAGACAGGGCCGCTGGAAGTCACTTTAAGCAGGGAGTGCTGGGAGGAAGGGACTGCGGGCCCCGCCGGAAAAAAAAATACATTTTTTTTACATTTTGTTTGCCATATTTAGAGGAATATCTCATTTTAAATTAACATTAGGATACTGTTGTGATGTAATTATTCAGTATTTTCTCCTTTTCTCACTCATTCAGAGCAAAGAGGAAGATATATAGCATGATGATAATGCTCTATATCTCCCTATTTGCTCTGAATACACCAGTTAACATGACACAGACTTAACATGATAGAAATATTATCAGCAAACTTAATGACTAGACTAATTATTCTGATGTGAATGGCAATGATTATATCAAGAAACATTGACTCCTCTCTTTGCTGTATAGTGGGAGGTGCATTTTTGAGTAGGCTATTAAAATAGCATGTCAAGTTCACATTTCTTTATTGCCAGATTAAACAATTCGTATTTGTTGTTGGTTGGTTCAACACAACATGTGCGCGCATGCGCGCATCTTCTTCTTCTCTAGCCTACAAGCATGTAACTTGATTGTTATTGTTGATAATTCTATTTAAATAGGCTACATTTTCAGTATATCAATAATGCATTCATTTCCCGAAACATTCCCAAACAAGAAAGGAACATAGTGCACTGCAAAATATTTTTAATTACATTTGTAAAAAAAAAAAAAAAAAAAATCATGTCGCCGCACCCGTACTTCCTGCGGCCCTGGTTCTAGATATATTTTGTAGACATTGGTTACCTCCTGTCTACATTAGACTACATGCACAACTTCTTTACTTCCTGAAATTAGTACAGCTGCTTTATTTCCTGTCCTACACTATTGGATGAACTGATTAATCAGGTGTGCCTGATCATTGTTGTTCATCCAATAGTGATGACACAAAATAAAGAAGCTGTACTAGGTTCAAGGTTCAAGGTTTTTATTAGTCACATGCAGCATCACAGACATGTCAAGAGCAGTGAAAATTAAGGCCGCGGCCGCTCCCATATTGTGCAGACAGGATAAAAAGACAAACACGAAAAACATAGCTAAAAAGTCTGATAAGCGCTACGAGCACATAATCAAAAGTACGGTCAAAAATACACAACAGTGAACATGGTGCACTGCATAAGGCAAAGAGAAAAAAAGAAAAGAAAACAGTAAGCAAGATAAAAAACGCCAGTGAACACAGTGCACTGGGTACCAACTTATGAATCAGGTCCCTTTATGAATCAAGGGCCCTGATGGCCTGAGGGAAGAAGCTGTTCCTCAACCTCTCGGTCCTCGCCGCTAGGTGTTTCAGTCTCCTCCCAGAGCGCAACCTCTGAAACAAGTGGTGGCCTGGGTGAGAGCTGTCCTTCATTATTTTCGTCGCCTTGGATCTGCAGCGTTTGCTGTAGATGTCCTCCAGGCGGGGCAAGGTGGAGCGGGTGACGCGTTCCGCGGCCTTTATGACCCGCGTCAGTCTCTTCCTATCCTTGCCGTTGCAGTTTCCATACCAGGCAGAGATGCTGCTCGTCAGCACAGACTCAATCGTGGCAGAATAGAAGGCCTTTAATAAGGCTGGGGATTTGGTGTGCTTCCTCAGCCTCCTGAGGTAGTACAGCTTACCCGCTGTCTTCTTCACCAAGGCGGTGACATGGGCACTCCATGTCAGGTCCCCACTGATGTTTACTCCCAGGTATTTGTAGGTATCTACCACCTCCACTGGGGTCCCGTCGATGTTGATCGGCAGATGCGGGGTCCTCTTACTCCGCCTGAAATCCATAACCATCTCCTTCGTCTTGGTGACATTCAGGAGAAGATTGTTCTCCTTACACCAGTACGCCAGGAGTTCCACCTCCTCTCGATAGGCTGTCTCGTCGTTGTTTGAGATCAGCCCCACCACCACCGTGTCGTCCGCGAACTTGCCTATGATGGTCGAGGGGTGTGTCGCCACACAGTCGTGGGTGTAGAGGGGGTAATACAGTGGGCTCAGCCCACAGCCCTGGGGGGCGCCGATGTTCAGGATCCGGGGGCCTGTGGTGGTATTGTTGCCCCACCTAACCCTCTGAGGCCTGTCAGTCAGGAAGTTGAGATGCCATGGGAGAAGAGATGGAGTAATCTCCAGGTCACTCATCTTCTTGATAAGCCTCTGAGGGACGATAGTGTTGAAGGCGGAGCTGAAGTCCACACACAGCCATCGTACGTAGTTCCCCTTTCCTGCATCCAGATGAGAGTAGGTGGCATGCAGCAGGTGGGAGATTGCATCCTCAGGGCTTCTCTTTTTCCTATAGGCGAATTGGGTGGGGTCGAAGGTGTCTGGCAGTTGTTTCATAATCATATTTTTAACCAGAGTTTCGAAGCACTTCATGAGGATGGATGTTAAAGCAACAGGCCGGTAATCATTCAGGCAACTGGGCTTATTATTTTTGGCTATGGGGACGATGGTGGACTCTTTCCATATACGGGGGATAACGCCCTGTTCTAGCGAGGCCATCCAGATAGAGTGGACTACTGGAGCTAATTGGTCGGCACAGGCTTTAACCACCCGGCCTGGGATATTATCGGGCCCGGCGGCTTTTCTGCTATTTACGCCTTTAAGAATAAGCCTTACATCATGCACAGTGAATGTGGGTGGTTTTCCTTCTTTAGCTAATGCTAATGCTGGGGCGATAGCCTCCTGCAGGGAGTTAATGTCGGCTGGGCTAACACTGTCCTCGAACCGAGCAAAGAACTCATTTAGATCCTCAGCGAATGATGGATCATTTACTACCGGATTTGATTTGGGTTTATAATCCGTCATAATGTTGATATTTTTCCACATACTTCTGGTGTCTCTCTGCTTCATTTGGGTTTCGACTTTATTGCCAAAACGCTTCTTTGCTTTCTTAATGGTGGCCCTGAGCTCATAGGAAGCAGCTTTGTATGCGTCTTTATTTCCTGAAATTAGGCTATCTTTATAAGCCACTGCTCTGGACTTCAGAGCCTTTTTCACTGTGTTATCCACCCATGGCTTCTGATTCGAATGGACTTTTACAGTCATCACGGGAGCAACGTCATCGGTGATTTTCTCTAGAAAACCAGAGAAGGCGTTAACAAAGCTGGTGACGTCATCAGCAGGCGACCCGAATACACTCCAATCGGCGTCGTCAAGCGCGTCACGTAGCTCGTCGTCTGATGTCGCATTCCATTTGCGCGTCCGTCTCAAAGATGGCGGCGCACGTTGAACTAGAATGTTATGTTTTGGTAGCAGAAAGATTGCGGAATGATCGCTTTTCCGCTTAATTTCAGGAAGTAGTGGAGTTGTGCATGTAGCCTAATTGAAAATAAATCTAAAATTCAAGAACACAAAGTAAATTTATTTCCATTCATTTGATTCCCAATCAGGACACACTGGTAAGAATGATTAATATCTAATTAAAAATGCTTTGAAATGCAAAATAATGGCATTTTAAACATGCGATACAAAGATGCGATTAATCACGATTAACTATAGTTAATCGCAAGATTAATCGCGATTAATAAAATTAATCATTTGACAGCCCTAATATATATATATATATATACAGTATATATATATATATATACAGTATATATATATATATATATATATATATATATATATATATATATATATATATAGGTTCAGAATACATGCTACAGCATGCGCTGGGACGCGTCATCAGTGATGTTGACTGGGGTCGTGGGGTGTTTCGGGTCTGACAACATCATACACCCTCGCCCAGTAGACCCAGCCGAGGCCGATTACGACCCCGACCCGCGTCCCAGAAGCAGCCGCTCACGGATCAGCCTTCCTACTCTGTCTGCAACGTTGCCCGCGGAAGGGTTGATCATGCCCAATCCGCTGCAATAGAGTTTAGTGCTACACCGCAGTATTGAGAGACCTTCGGTGCATGGAGGTCTAAGGCCCTGTGGGGTGATTCCAGGCCGGGCACCTCCTTCGTCTCACCAGAACCTCCCGCGGAAAAAGGCAATCCTACCATACCGTACCATGGGCAGGGAGGATGCCTCAAGGAGGCCTGTGCACTGCACGTCATTCGCCTGCGCCGAGCACCTCGCTCTAGCCTGAAGGACCCCAGGCCGCGCCGATGTTTACGCAGATTTTCAGGAGGCTGATCCGTAGCGTTTGTGGATTTCTCCCTCACGAGAGAGCCAGGATGGGGTGCTAAAACCCATCCCGTACCGGATGCCGTCTCTCTGACCGTCAACTGTCTCTCCAGCTTGTCACCAAACTATACTTGGTTGTCACCCTAGTCTATTCCTAAGTGTCACTGGCCAGGGGGAGCCAGGATTGTAGGTACTGGTGTATATATATATACAGTATATATATATACTCCGAAATACCGGCATTCCGACAAAATTGAGATCTGTCTCGCCATTGCGAAAGAACCCTCCCCCAGACCATAACCCTAAACCTAACCTCTCCCACCCCCCACGCCTAAGCCTAACCTCCCCCAGAACCTAACCTCTCGGCGAAACATTTTTTGGAGATAAAAAGGGCCGCCTCTCCGAAAGCATAGAAGTCAATGATCGGAATGCCGACACTTCGGAATGGCGAGATGACCCCCCGTGCGGACTTCTGTTTCAAAGCCGATGTTTAGAGTGCTGCTGCCCACCTTGAAATGTCTGACGGGCTGGGGTAACAGCCGCGTAAATAACGATATTCCTGGAATGCGAGTTCAACGAGCCTTGTTGTCCTTTGCATTTTACATTAAATGAAGCTATTACCCTTCATTTTATTGGTAGCACTATAGGCAGCCATGTTGCCTGCTCAGAATTTTCTCTGAGCCATGAAGATTGATTGACAGCTGTCATGTCGTGATTTGATTGGTTGAAATGTGATAGAAATTGTATAGAACTACCTGACCTCAGCAAACTGTAGATGACTGTTGTGAATGAACTCTTGATGAATGGACTTTTGATGTGATTTTATTTAAACTAAATACATTGGATTTTTGTGATTTTGTTGCAGACATTGTACAAATAGCTGATGTGATCTAAAATAGAAAAAAAATCATTTCAGCTCAACTTTAAAGATGTCACAGCATACAGGACAGAACAGGACAGGGGAGATCCTCCTCTGATCTGGAAGCCATTGTGTGGCCCTATTATAGTGACCATGCATCATGTGGCTAGCACACACAATATATCTGAAAGCAAAAGACAATAAATAAAAGGTCTGATGACAGGAATGAATAGAACTTCAGAAGATATTAGCAATAAAGGCTCTACTGATATCTGTTGGGGAGAGGAAACAAAGTGATTTGGAATCTCTTGTCTCTTGCTCTGGTGCGTATATGGACAGGATATTGCTTTTTGGCTACATATTTCCCTTCTGCTCATCTTGAGATTGAAGATGCAGAGAATGAGCAACATCTCATCTTAGAGAGATTGAAATAGATAGTCCTTCGTTCCTGATGGTCTAAGAAGACTCTCTCTCCCCCCGACACACACACACGCATGCTCACGCGCGCGCGCGCACGCGCACACACTCACACACACACACACACACACACACACACACACACACACACACACACACAGACACGCATGGCTGTTTAATTTCCCTCACAGCATGCACGCCATTAATATGCTGGGTGGAAATGAGACCTAAAAACACGCTGTTAACTCTGATATCATCAAACATTAATAGCAGACCCCTTGGTGGGCCATTTGCCAAGGAGCAAGAGGCGTCTTGCTGAGTTGGTTACTTACAGAGCACAGAGGTTGTACTGTATCAGCCTGTATAGCCTCTCCAGCGCTGCTGGGTCAAAGGATCTTGGAGGAGAGCAAGTGTCAGGAGACAGAATGGAGTCAAGGCTTTCGCCATGAAGAAGCAGGAGAGACATTAGAACTTGGGGTTAAAGACTTGTACCTTTTGAGACTGACTGCAGGAAGGGGAAGCAAAAATGGCTTTTTCATCATGTTTCATTATATTTTAACCTTGTAGTAGCCTACATTGTCCTCGATCTGTTCAGAGTCAGTTTATTTGTCCAAATCCTGGAAATTATTCTGTGAAATGTTTGCTATTAAAAGTGCTTCATGTAGCATTTTTAAACATGAGTATATCATTGTTGAATTAATAATGCTACATTTGTATAACTACTGAAAACAAAGTGGTTCCCAACCTTGGTTCCCAACCTTTTTTTGGCTTCAAGAGATTAGTATGTTGGTAAACAAATGGCTTCAACAGATTTCCGGGGGCAACTGCCATTTGTTTTCAACAGCAGTTCATGGTGAAACCATGCTTCATTTGAACTGTAACTACTCCTTCACACTTTAAGCTAGACACTCCATTTAAACTTTAAAGGAGTCACCACTTTTAGGGCTCTATCACCTTAATTTAGCTTTAATTTATCTTTTGTACTGTTTGAGAAATCACAGTTTATGTTTTATGTTTTTTTAAGCCTTTATAATGGGGCCCTAGGAGCAAACCTTGAGTGTGTCTCACTCTAGCAGGCTGTAGGCTACTTTTGACTAAATTCACTTCATTTTAAAAACTGCGACAGTTCACACGACTTTAACACTACATACATTATGCATCAGGCCCTTGAGCTAATTCTGCTTTCACTCACAAAGTCAAAATATAACCGATGTGATGTATAGTTTTTGAGATATTAACGTTTGTTTGGCCCAACTTTTCAGCTTTATTTCATATTAGTCAACTGCTGCAGTGGCACCTGGATGTGCTTTTTTGCTGTCGTGATGTCATGCTGTAATGAGCCCCGGCACTGGATCACCAAATGGATTGGAAGTTGGACACCCTCATTAATGTCCTGCTTACACCGGTGTTACTTACTGCCTTTTAGACACACAATGGGCGAATTGCGGGGGGGAGTGGAGAGTGAGGAGGCCGACTAGCCAAAAAGCCAACTCCACCAGCAAATCCACCAGTGGATCACAGTGTGCGTGCACCGATGGCCTCGAGCCTAGCAGCTGTGATGCTAGCTCCACCAGCTCCACCATCAATCTGCAGAGGGGGCCTACTAGCCAAAAAGCTAACTCCACCAACAAATCCAGGGGGTCTCAGCTGGCCCACGCCGACGGCTATCTTCCCAGCAGCTGAGAAGTCAACTCCTCCAGCGGATCTCAGCAGGCCTGCACCGATGGCGACTAGCCTAGCAGCTGAGAAGACAGCCCCATCTCTGAGTTTTGGTGGGCCTACGCCGACAGCAATTAGCCTAGCTGATGAGAAGCTAGCACATCTACTGACAAGAAAGGCAGTCCCAGACCAACGCCCTGACCAGCATACTGCGGGAAGACTCGGCCCCTGCGGTGGTAGCGGCTCGTCTTCAGCCCGGGTTCGCCGTGGGTTGGCCTGCACTACTCCCCAGCACTGGCCCCCGGAGCTGCACTACTCCCCAGCACTGGCCCCCGGAGCAGCACTACTCCCCAGCACTGGCCCCCGGAGCAGCACTACTCCCCAGCACTGGCCCCCGGAGCAGCACTGGACTTTCATCAACTCCGATGGCCCCGAGTCCAGCAGACCGGCCCGGTAAGGTCAACGCAATAACGGTAACCAAGAATCCCCCATCTTCTGCCTGTCATCTATGAACTGTAATCACATCAGCAAAAACAAAACAACAGCTAACCAAGCTATTGCAGACTGCTTGGTTAGCATTGTAGCACCAACTTTCATAAGAGTTTGAAGCAGATGGGGGGAAATGGCAGCACGGTCTACAACTTTTGAGGGGTGGAGATACCGGTATGCACAGTACTTCCCATGATGTTGCGGAGTAACACAAAAGTAATGTAATCAGTAGTGTAACAAATTACTTTCTCCAGGGAGTAATTACGTAAAGTAAGGAATTACTTATTTTTCAAAGTAATGTGTGATATATTACTTTTTTTTAGTAACGACCCAACACTGATTTTAACACACTGTGGCCATAACATCTCAGTAAGTCCAGAGGCCTGTACTACAAAGCAAGATTAGTGGTTTAGCGAGGTAACTTCAGGTTTAAACCTGGTTTAGCCGTACTACAAAGCAAGTTAACTTCTTACCGACATATATTTCCATAGCAACTTATGCTTCACACTTAACCTGGTCCGCAGCAGGTTAAGTTGCAAGGATAAGATTAGACCTTAAATACACCGCCCACGAACCAATCGAATCAGCAGTTTGGAAAAATGGCCAACCCCTTTCTGGATGAGTTTCCCATCTAGGAAGGAGCACGAATTGTAATGTTGAATTAATCAAGGATGAATAATTTAATTAAGCCCTACCTACCACTTTGGAATATGTTTTTATATATTCATTTTAATGCTCTCAAGTAGCCTAGATACGTTGTTTGACCCCGCTGATCGATTGCAGCTGAATAGTGAGTGGAGAAATATCACTAAACCGGCATAAAAAGGTTACATAAACGTCTCCAAAGCGCACGGTGCCGTGTGCGCAACGGAGCTGAGACTGACGTTGGGTTGGAATTGAAATGGTCATAGCCTACATGCTAGAATAGCCTACTACATCTAAGCAATTTAATATGGGATCACCTGCACATATCATCATGATGATTAATCATCTTAATCATATTAAGATGATTCATATGTAGGCTACTCCTGCATTTTGCAGTGCGACTAAACACATCATGAGATCATTATTATTCATTGAGCCTAAATGGTCTATACATACGGATTTTGGACTGAGATAGATTACACATTGCTTCCACAAAACACTGTAGATAGAGAGCTGTAGATAGCCTACGAAACCGCTCTTCAAAGAAATTACTGGTGTGGATAAAAGTGGTCACTTTAGACAGTCATTCGGGAACAGTAATAATATCCAACGCAGATTTGTATTTGCGGTTTCATTCAATGAGGAAATAGGCGTGTCTGGCGCTGTCAGAGTTGGAGCAGTCCATATTGCACTGTGATTGGCAGTTGTTAAAAACCACGCCTCTTTTGCGGGCACGAGCTCCAGTGCACGGGCATTTTCATGTGCACGAGCTGTCAGCTAGATTAGAAAAACCTGGTTCGCGTTAACGAGTGGCAATCGACGTTCGTAGTACAAGTTAACTACAATCGAGCTGATCTGGTTTAGACAAACCAGATCAAGGGACAGATCCTGGATCTTCTTATCCAACATTCGTAGTACAGGCCCCAGTTGTTATGTGAATGACTGACAAACAAAACAGCATCACAGCAAATAACTATTGCTTTCTATTCAAACGGTTCTGCTACTCAGGTTTTTATCACAGCAAATAACTATTGCTTTCTATTCAAACGGTTGTGCTACTCAGGTTTTTATTTATTTAATGTGGTTAAACAGATCAGCAGGTTTACACAAAGTTTGTAAATGTGTTACTATTAAACATAACGATAACCGTCAAATATTTCCCCCCATTTAATGGTAGTTCAATTCAAGATTCAAGATTCAAGATTTTTATTGTCACTCCATGGTACAAGTACCACGTGTGAAATTCTTGTGCTGTGGACTCCGTTTACAACATAGTACAAATATAACAGGGCATATGAGTGCAAAAACAACAAGAGACACAACAAGCAATAAGGCAGTATAGTGATAAGACAAGTCAGAGACAGTGGCATATTCACTGCACATAGGTGCACATGTCATGTGCATACTTTAGACGTGCTTAAACATTTTAAATTCGGCGTATTTGACATACAGGTGCAAATAGCATATTCCTTATTAAACATACAATTAAACATTAGACATACGTAATGGTAGCAGCTACAGTACGGTACAGTACGGCTACTACACTATTTGTGTATGTTAAGGAGTCTCGTGGCCTGCGGGAAGAAACTGTTCCTCAAGCGATTTGTGCGTGCTTTTGGAACCCTGTATCTTCTCCCTGAGGGTAACAGGGAGAACAGGCTGTTGTGGGGATGGTTTGTGTCTTTGATGATCTTCAGGGACCTCCTGAGGCACCGTTGTTTATACAGTTCATGCAGTTCTGGCAACTCACATCGTGTTACGTGCTGGTCCGCGCGTCTCACTCTCCGTAGCGCCCTGCGGCCCATGGTGGTACAGTTCCTGTACCAGGTGGTGAAGCAGCCAGTCAGCAGGCTTTCAATGGTGCCTCTGTAGAAGTCCGTAAGGATTTCTGGCCTTAGCCCAAATTTCTTCAGGCGCCTGAGTCCGTGTATTCGCTGTTGGGCCTTTTTGACAACAGTGGCGGTGTGGCCGGCCCAAGTCAGGTCCTGGTGGATGTTGACTCCCAGGTACTTGAAGCTGTCCACCCTTTCCACCACTGTGCCGTTGATGGTGATTGGGGGGTGTGTGCCCCCCCCCCCCTCCTGTAGTCTAAAATGATCTCCTTGGTCTTGGAAACGTTCAGAGAGAGGTGGTTGTCCTGGCACCATTGTTCCAGGGCCCCCACCTCCTCTCTGTAGGCCGTCTCGTTGCCCCCCGAGATCAGCCCCACGACTGCTGTGTCGTCTGCAAACTTCACGACGGTGTTCGAAGTTTGAGTCGCCACGCAGTCGTGGGTGTAGAGGTCGTACCAGAAACAAATGGATGTTGTGGTTTATGCAAATAGCCTGCAAAAAACAACAACATACAAAAACCTATAATAATGTGGGCAGCTGTAGCTGATGAGGTAGAGGGGGTCGTCCACTGATCACTTTGGATAAAAGAGGTTGGTGGTTCAATCCCTGGCTCCAACAGTCTGCATGTCCAAGTGTCCATGGGCAAGAGACTGAACCCCAAATTGCTCCCGATGGCTGTGCCAGCACCCTGTGTAGCTTGCTGCTGTCGGTGTATGAATCTGTGTGTGTGTGTGTGTGTGTGTGTGTGTGTGTGTGTGTGTGTGTGTGCGTGCGTGTTTGTTTGTTTGTTTGTTTCCTGGACTTCTTATGGTATACCTTTTCACCCTAGACACTCATGGGACGTAACAGTTGAAGTGGCCTCTCACCATCTTGGGGTCCTTGCACAGCTCAGGTGAGACAGCACGAGATGGAGGGTTTTCCAGAACTGCAGCTCCACCTGCTATTGGTCCATGATCAGCAAGCTGCATGATCACTGGGCCTGTCAATCACCCCCAAAATAGTCTTTTGGATTATTGTGTGACTCTGATGAAGACGCTGTGTGCGTCGAGACGTTAGTCGTGAATCATGTGCTCCAGTATCCTCTTTGGGTTCAGTCGCTGAGAAGTGGCCCATTGAACTGTTGTTATAGTATTTTCTATTGTCTACTACTCTAAACAGGCGAGTTAAATATAAATGTACTGTAATGTCATGTATGTAATGCAGTACAGTTGCTATGAAAGGTGAAATTAGCTATAGGCCAAAACCGTGTTTTGAGCCAGGCTGTAAAGATGCTTAATCCTGTTACAAAGTGGAGCATTTTAACATGGGGTGTGAACGGGAATGGTTCCAGCCTCAAGTGGCCATTAGAAGAACTACAGCTTTCAGTATCACTTCCGCTGCTTCCGAACGCCAAGCTAGCCCACTTATCTCACTCTATCTATCTCACAGTGGCATTGTTTGTGCTAGTGTTTCAAAAAATTTAGACTGCATTCCCCATAAACCCTTAGAGTCAAAATTTGCAAATAGGATGCTGTTCAAGCACATATATATATATATATTTGTTCAAGCACATATATATATATATATATATATTAGGGCTGTCAGCATTAAGGCGTTAATGCGGGCCCATCATAATGCGTTTTTTTTTTATCGCGTTAATCGCATGCCGCTATTTTGTCCCTTCGTCGCACCCGTACTTGTAGTCAAGCCGTTCGGTTTCCTGTCTCCTGCTTATGCAGGCAGGCATGGAAAAGAACGACAGCAATACGCTTCTAAATGGCTCGTTTTACTTAAGAAAACTCCCCAAATGGCACAGTGGACAAGTCGAGAGCCGTAGTTTGCACCTTGTGTAAAACGGAATTAAAATATCACCGAAGTACATCGAGTTTGAGGCAAGCGATCACCTAAAAGTAGCTAGCGGCCAGCTAGCAGCCAGCTAGCTAGCGCGAGACTCATCCCTCATTCTTCCTTCAGAGTCTCGGATGCACGGGTCCTCTAACCACTAGGAAGTCGGCTCCAATGGCTTCATGCGATATACACGTTATCAATACTCAGTTTACAATACTGAGCCATTATTCACATGGAAGTGCCAACGTTTTTAGCTCAGACACAGCCTTCTTCGGCTGTGTCATTTTGGGTTTCGACTGGGCCCGCCCCCCGCGTGGCCTGCTCTCTCAGTTCCCAGTCACTAGCTGGGGGCGGGTCTGGGAGCGGGTCACGTGGGGGGTGGGTTTACCCAGGCGACCATTGCTGGGCCCCTGTAGCACAACGACCTCACAAGGTTCCTCCTCAGCCAAGTCACTGAGGCAATCCATATGGTGGAAAGGTTTTCTTGCGTTCACTGGGGGTGTGGGGACGCCGCTGTGTCCCGGCCCGGCCTTCTCTCCCACGCCTTATGTGGGGGGGGGGGGGGGGGGGGGGGCCGGGGCGGGCGGCATCGGTGCTCTTCATCACTGGTCGAGGGCTGCCGGTTGGTTTAGAACAGTTTAGGTAGGCGATAGATTAGCTACAGCCTAAGGCTGACCTGTTATAGTGTTCAGGCAAAGATCAGACTAGAGCAGAGTAGGATAGGCCAGATTAGGCTGTAGATTAGCTAGATACTATGTCCCAGTTAGCTCTGGTTAATGCTTAGAGTAGTCAGTTGTCTGATCTTCCCCCCCCCCCTCTCTTTCTCTTTCCCCCGCACCTTTCCCTTCTTCCCCCTTCCTGTTCCCCCCTCTCCCACACTTCCCACTCCCCCCCCGCCTCCTCTCTTTCCATGCTCTTTCCTCCCCCACATCCCACCCCCCCCTCCCTTCTCCTGCTCTCTCCTCCTTCTCCCCCCCTCTGCTCCTTCTCCTCTTCTCCCCTATTTTCCCGAACCCCTACCACTTCCTGCACCCTCCCACCTCTCCTTCTCTGTTCTCTCTGTCCTCTCCCCTCTCTCACATTCCCCCTGCTCTCCTTCCCCTGCACCCTCCCACCTCTCCTTCTCTGTTCTCTCCTCCTCTCTGTCCTCTCCCCTCTCTCACATTCCCCCTGCTCTCTTTCCCCTGCACCCTCCCACTCTGTTCTCTCCTCCTCTCTGTCCTCTCCCCTCTCTCACATTCCCCCTGCTCTCCTTCCCCTGCACCCTCCCCCCCCTCCTTCTCTGTTCCCTCCTCCTCTCTGTCCTCTCCCCTCTCTCACATTCCCCCTGCTCTCCTTTCCCTGCACCCTCCCACCTCTCCTTCTCTGTTCTCTCCTCCTCTGTGTCCTCTCCCCTCTCTCACATTCCCCCTGCTCTCCTTCCCCTGCACCCTCCCGCCTCTCCTTCTCTGTTCTCTCCTCCTCCGCGTTTTCCCCCCGCCTCCTTCTCCCCCCCCCTCTGCTCCTTCTCCTTCTCCTCTTCTCCCCTATTTTTCCCGAATCCCTCTCCTCCTCTCTGTCCTCTCTGGGGGGAGGGGGTGGCGGAGAGGTCTGTTCCCTCCCCCGCCTCCTCCTCTCGCGTTCCCCCTGCTCTCCCTCCCCTGCACCCTCCCACCTCTCCTTCTCTGTTCTCTCCTCCTCTCTGTCCTCTCCCCTCTCTCACATTCCCCCTGCACTCCTCCCCCTGCACCCTCCCACCTCTCCTTCTCTGTTCCCTCCTCCTCCGCGTTTCCCGTTTTCTCCCCGCCTCCTCCCTCCCTCACACTCCCCCTGCTTCTCTACCCTGGCTCTCCCTCCCCTGCACCCTCATCTCTCCTTCTCTGTTCTCTCCTCCTCCACATTTCCTATTTTCTCCCCACCTCCCCCCTCTCCTCCGTCTATATTGCTCATTCTCTCCCCACCTCCTCCCTCCCCCTGCTCTCTTCTCCCCCACACCTCCCCTCCTTTCCCCTCTCCTGCTCTCTCCTCTTGCTCCTTCCCCACCTCCTATACCCTCCAGCATCTCCCATTCCCTCCCCACCCCATCACTCTCTCACATTCCCCCTGCTCTTCTCCCTTCTCCTGCTCTCTCCTCTGCTCTCCCCTCATTCCTATATTTTCTATATTATCAATTGTTCAAATGTTATCTTTATTCTGTATATTCTTGTTACTGTTGTGTCAGCTAGAATTAGCTAGACATACTTTCTGTGAAGCCCTCTGAGACATGCTTGTGAATTAGGGCTATATAAATAAACTTGACTTGACTTGACTTGACTGATCCACAGCGGCGCCGCCGGAAGTATCGGTTCTAGATATATTTTGTAGACATTGTTACCTCCTGTTCTATCTACACGGCTCTGCTGTCTACATTCCACTTCTATTGAATTGAAAATAAATCTAAAATTCAAGATCACAAAGTACATGTATTTGCATTAATTTGATTCCCAATCACGACACACTGGTAAGAATGATTCATATCTAATTAAAAATGCTTTGAAATGCAAAATAATGGATTTTAAACATGCGATACAAAGATGTGATTAATCGCGATTAACTATAGTTAATCGCAAGATTGCACAAACAACAGCCGCCACTGTTTTAATTCAGGCCAATCACTTCTGCTGGGAAAAAAAACGTAATCGAAATAAGAGGAGCTTCTGCCTTCATTCTGCTCCCCACTGACTGAAAAATGCACAGTAGTCTTCTATAACCCGGGTGACCATTTATAACATTTGATTATTTATTTATTTCCCTAAATCTGCATAATCATTTTGGCTGTAGGTCATATGTGAACAAGATGGGGAGAGTAGCATGCATTATTCATGATTGCAGGATACAGTGGGTGCCAGAGTTTTACAAGATATGCGAGTGAGATTGACCAAAGTCCTACTTTTCTTTATCACACAAAAGGTACCTGGAGTACCTGCAGTGTCAGATAGAGCAGAACGTACCTGGAGTACCTGAGCCGCCAGATAGAGCAGAAAGTACCTGGAGTACCTGGGCCGTCAGATAAAGCAGAAAGTACCTGGCGTACCTGGGCCATCAGATAGAGCAGAAAGTACCTGGAGTACCTGGGCCGTCAGATAAAGCAGAAAGTACCTGGCGTACCTGGGCCGTCAGATAGAGCAGAAAGTACCTAGAGTACCTGGGCCGTCAGATCGAGCAGAAAGTACCTGGAGTACCTGAGGCGTCAGATACAGTAGAGCAGAAAGTACCTGGAGTACCTGGGCCGTCAGATACAGTAGAGCAGAAAGTACCTGGAGTACCTGGGCCATCAGATAGAGCAGAAAGTACCTAGAGTACCTGGGCTGTCAGATAGAGCAGAAAGTACCTGAGGTGTCAGATACAGTAGAGCAGAAAGTACCTGGAGTACCTGGGCCGTCAGAGCAGAAGTACCTAGAGTACCTGGGCCGTCAGATCGAGCAGAAAATACCTGGAGTACCTGAGGCGTCAGATAGAGAAGAACGTACCTGGAGTACCTGAGGCATCAGGTACAGTAGAGTAGAAAGTACCTGGAGTACCTGGGCCATCAGATAGAGCAGAAAGTACCTGGAGTACCTGGGCCGTCAGATAAAGCAGAAAGTACCTGGAGTACCTGGGGCGTCAAATAGAGCAGAAAGTACCTGGAGTACCTGGGTCGTCAGATAGAGCAGAAAGTACATGGAGTATCTGGGGCGTCAGATAGAGCAGAAAGTACCTGGAGTACCTGGGGAGTCAGAGCAGAAAGTACCTGGAGTACCTGGGGCATCAGATAGAGCATAAAGTACCTGGAGTACCTGGGGCATCAGATAGAGCAGCACGTATCTGGAGTACACGGGGCGTCAGATAGAGAAGAAAGTACCTGGAGTACCTGGGGCATCAGATAGAGAAGAAAGTACCTGGAGTACCTGGGGCATCAGATAGAGAAGAAAGTACCTGGAGTACCTGGGGCACCAGATAGAGAAGAAAGTACCTGGAGTACCTGGGGCATCAGATAGAGCAGAAAGTACCTGGAGTACCTAGGGCATCAGATAGAGAAGAAAGTACCTGGAGTACCTGGGCCGTCAGATAGAGGAGAAAGTACCTGGAGTACCTGAGCCGTCAGATAGAGCAGAAAGTACCTGGAGTACCTGGGGCATCAGATAGAGAAGAACGTACCTGGAGTACCTGAGGCATCAGGTACAGTAGAGTAGAAAGTACCTGGAGTACCTGGGCCATCAGATAGAGAAGAAAGTACCTGGAGTACCTGGGGCATCAGATAGAGAAGAAAGTACCTGGAGTACCTGGGGCACCAGATAGAGAAGAAAGTACCTGGAGTACCTGGGGCATCAGATAGAGCAGAAAGTACCTGGAGTACCTAGGGCATCAGATAGAGAAGAAAGTACCTGGAGTACCTGAGCCGTCAGATAGAGCAGAAAGTACCTGGAGTACCTGGGGCATCAGATAGAGCAGAAAGTACCTGGAGTACCTGGGCCGTCAGATCGAGCAGAAAATACCTGGAGTACCTGAGGCGTCAGATAGAGAAGAACGTACCTGGAGTACCTGAGGCATCAGGTACAGTAGAGTAGAAAGTACCTGGAGTACCTGGGCCATCAGATAGAGAAGAAAGTACCTGGAGTACCTGGGCCGTCAGATAAAGCAGAAAGTACCTGGAGTACCTGGGGCGTCAAATAGAGCAGAAAGTACCTGGAGTACCTGGGTCGTCAGATAGAGCAGAAAGTACCTGGAGTACCTGGGGAGTCAGAGCAGAAAGTACCTGGAGTACCTGGGGAGTCAGAGCAGAAAGTACCTGGAGTACCTGGGGCATCAGATAGAGCAGCAAGTACCTGGAGAACCTGGGGCATCAGATAGAGCATAAAGTACCTGGAGTACCTGGGGCATCAGATAGAGCAGCACGTATCTGGAGTACACGGGGCGTCAGATAGAGCAGAAAGTACCGGGAGTACCTGGGGCATCAGATAGAGCAGAAAGTACCTGGTGTACCTAGGGCATCAGATAGAGAAGAAAGTACCTGGAGTACCTGGGGCATCAGATCGAGCAGAAAATACCTGGAGTACCTGAGGCGTCAGATAGAGAAGAACGTACCTGGAGTACCTGAGGCATCAGGTACAGTAGAGTAGAAAGTACCTGGAGTACCTGGGCCATCAGATAGAGCAGAAAGTACCTGGAGTACCTGGGCCGTCAGATAAAGCAGAAAGTACCTGGAGTACCTGGGGCGTCAAATAGAGCAGAAAGTACCTGGAGTACCTGGGTCGTCAGATAGAGCAGAAAGTACCTGGAGTACCTGGGGAGTCAGAGCAGAAAGTACCTGGAGTACCTGGGGCATCAGATAGAGCAGCAAGTACCTGGAGAACCTGGGGCATCAGATAGAGCATAAAGTACCTGGAGTACCTGGGGCATCAGATAGAGCAGCACGTATCTGGAGTACACGGGGCGTCAGATAGAGCAGAAAGTACCGGGAGTACCTGGGGCATCAGATAGAGAAGAAAGTACCTGGAGTACCTGGGGCACCAGATAGAGAAGAAAGTACCTGGAGTACCTGGGGCATCAGATAGAGCAGAAAGTACCTGGAGTACCTAGGGCATCAGATAGAGAAGAAAGTACCTGGAGTACCTGGGCCGTCAGATAGAGCAGAAAGTACCTGGAGTACCTGGGGCATCAGATAGAGAAGAAAGTACCTGGAGTACCTGAGCCGTCAGATAGAGCAGAAAGTACCTGGAGTACCTGGGGCATCAGATAGAGCAGAAAGTACCTGGAGTACCTGGGCCGTCAGATCGAGCAGAAAATACCTGGAGTACCTGAGGCGTCAGATAGAGAAGAACGTACCTGGAGTACCTGAGGCATCAGGTACAGTAGAGTAGAAAGTACCTGGAGTACCTGGGCCATCAGATAGAGCAGAAAGTACCTCGAGTACCTGGGCCGTCAGATAAAGCAGAAAGTACCTGGAGTACCTGGGGCGTCAAATAGAGCAGAAAGTACCTGGAGTACCTGGGTCGTCAGATAGAGCAGAAAGTACCTGGAGTACCTGGGGAGTCAGAGCAGAAAGTACCTGGAGTACCTGGGGAGTCAGAGCAGAAAGTACCTGGAGTACCTGGGGCATCAGATAGAGCAGCAAGTACCTGGAGAACCTGGGGCATCAGATAGAGCATAAAGTACCTGGAGTACCTGGGGCATCAGATAGAGCAGCACGTATCTGGAGTACACGGGGCGTCAGATAGAGCAGAAAGTACCGGGAGTACCTGGGGCATCAGATAGAGAAGAAAGTACCTGGAGTACCTGGGCCGTCAGATAGAGCAGAAAGTACCTGGAGTACCTGGGGCATCAGATAGAGAAGAAAGTACCTGGAGTACCTGAGCCGTCAGATAGAGAAGAAAGTACCTGGAGTACCTGGGGCATCAGATAGAGAAGAAAGTACCTGGAGTACCTGAGCCGTCAGATAGAGAAGAAAGTACCTGGAGTACCTGGGGCGTCAGATAGAGAAGAAAGTACCTGGAGTACCTGAGCCGTCAGATAGAGAAGAAAGTACCTGGAGTACCTGGGGCGTCAGATAGAGAAGAAAGTACCTGGAGTACCTGAGCCGTCAGATAGAGCAGAAAGTGTGTAAGAAGAAAATGGTAAAAAGATGAGGCAACCCAGATGAATAAATTGCTGCGCCCCATCTGCACTGTAACACTTTACATTTTCACGTTGGGTTAAGGCAGTGGTTCCCAACCTTTTCAGATTGTGGCCCACTTGAAAATCTCACAAATGTGTGACCATCTGACCGTAAACAGTACGGAGGCCATATCATGTGTTCTCAGAGCACTTTTTATATTAATGATAAAAGGAGCTCTCCATCAGCACCACACAGAAACCAGAAACTAAAGGTGAGTGTCTTTCTGCAGTATAGGATAATTAACGAATAATGGTTACAGATTAAATAACAGTATCATTCAACAATTCTCATAATAATAATAATATGTTTTCATGAAGATTGTAATGTTTTGCAAATGATTTGGCGGCCCACTTGCAATATATTTGTCGCCCACCGGTGGGCCCCCACCCACAGGTTGGGAATGGCTGGGTTAAGGGGAACGGGTATCCCATTCTGCTGTCTGGTGCACTCATGGGTGAGCAAATAGTGGGTGCCATCATCTTGGTCATACATTTTTCATAAATGTAATATACTATACTATACTATACTTGGATGAGGTTCACTTCAACAGTAAATATCCAAAAAGCATGCAGGTCAGCTGAGTTCTCTGTGTTGCTGTTGGTCTGACTCATCCTGTAATCAGGGGACAAGAGGGTGCTGCTCATCTGTGTGTGTGCATGTGTGTGTGTGTGTGTGTGTGTGTGTGTGTGTGTGTGTGTGTGTGTGTGTGTGTGTGTGCGCGTGTGTGCGTGTGTGTGTGTGTGTGTGTGTGTGCATGGATGGATGGATGAGGTGATAGGAGAGCCTTAGATCAGAGATAAATGACTTCATTAAAGTGTGAGTCTCAGAAAGCCGGAATGAGCCGCATCTCCCCCCTCTGTGCCACTGCAAATTATGAACTCCATAAATCAATAGACTTCTGTAACAGGATAATGTTCCCCCCGCCCACCACCTCCAGCACCCCCCCGTCCGCCACCTCCAGCAGTGGGCTGACACAGCTAAGGACTTTTACATTTTGTCATGATTTCTTGTTTGAGAGGGGGCAGGGAGTGGGAACGACACAATTCGCAGATAAAATAGTAGGTGGGCGGCGGCAACATGCTCGCCTGGTGTTAAGATCACTGTTGGTCAGTTTCCCAGTAACTGTAGTGCAAGGGATTACACTTTCCAAAAACTGTAATTAGATTACAGTTACTAATCCAAGTAATTTCAAGTTACTGCATTACTTTCTCCAGTGCTGGCCCAGTGCTAAAACAGTGTGGAGATAGGTCTGGCTATGTGAGACTACTGTGTTGCATTTGATATCAAGTAATAAGTAAACTAATTGTATTACTTTTTAAAGGAGTAATCAATAATAAGTAACTAATTACACCTTCTGAGTAACTTGCCAAATACGGGTTAGGATGCAGTGATTTGTTAGGTGCGGAAAACACAGACTAAATAATATCTGGACCAACTGAGCGTAACCCATTGGATTTTGAGACACAACATGAAGCCCCAAATCAGTTGATGGTATAATTTCCTGGAGCATTCTGGGTAATCCGTTTGAATCTGGAGCCAAAATGGAGTCTGGAGTCAAAAAAAAGTCTGGAGTCTGGAGTAAAAAAAAAAGCCTCAGCCGAGTGCAGTTCAGCTGACCACCATCTTGTTTTGTCCGCCTGTTCTGTGTGAGCCTCCAGCCCATTCTTTTAATACATCCATGCTCCAGCCTGTTAGCTAGCCTACTAGCTAGCCTGCTAGCTGCTGCTAAGCCTCCACAAGGTAAACTGCTATTATATATACAGTCTATGGCTAAACTTATAACTGTGGTGGATTTGACTGCGCACTTGGTGCTCTGCTATGTCGGACTGTTTGAGTGATGCTCACGCCTGTTTGTAAGCGAACGCTAGCTCAAGATTAGCATTGTGTGCTAACATAAACATGGACCAGTTCAAGCCACATAGACTGTCTGTATGAAATTATTAGCGAGGTGGCTATGCCACCGTATGACTGTAACCAGTGGCGAACCGTGCCGATCAGAACCGGGCCTTCTATACCGTAACCCCCCCCCCACACACACACACACACACACACACACACACACACACACAATATAACGCTATATATAGCCTACTGTACGTGCAAGTCTGAGGTCTCTGTGCACACTGTGTGCGTCTTTACGCATTGGTGTGTCATGGCAAATTAATGATCAAGTGTGTATTGATTGATTAGTTATTAATTATGACAATTCTAAGGTGTATTTTGTGAACTGTGTTTTTCATCAATGCAGAAGATTGCTGTTCAAGGAGAACATGTAAGTTTCTGTGAGAACATGTATCTTGTTTTGGGAAGTGTCTGTGGGAATAGAATATTCCTGTGAGAACATATGTCTTGTTTTGGGAAGTGTCTGTGAGAATAGACAATTGTTATGTATTCTAGTGAACATCAGATTAGCTACACGGCTGAATGGAAAGTACAGCCCTCCACGATGGGAGGGCAGGCATCGATAGTTTTCAGTATATGATGAGATGTAACAATGACTCGTGGCTCTTCTATTGACAAATGTAGTCAAGAGGAGACCTCCGTGCACTGAGATATTTGTGGAATAAAACCTCCTATGAACATGAAAACGGATATCTAATTATTGATGAATCGGCAGGGCATTGCAGTGGATTTTTCCTCAACAGGTGTACTATGAGTTGTCTTCTACAGCCAGGTTCTTTAGTTCGCTGTATCATTACACACAATAATTACTCCACTACTCCTCTCAGCTATGACATTGACATATGACAGCTATGACATATGACATTGCATAAATAAATGGATGTCAGTGTCAGTAACACAACCACAGTTTTAACAATAAAAACAAATTTTACCTTACCAATGACGTTCACTTGATGACAAAACCCTTCCTCACACAGTAGTAATATAGAGCATCTTGCGCCGAACTGCATGTAAAAGAAGCGTAAAGTTTGTAATTACAAGTTCCCAGTTGCTAGCCTGGAAATGGCGAAAATATAGCGTTTTGCAGCTTGACAGCTCCAGATTTCAAGCAAAAAAATACTTGAAAACTACCGCTGCACGCTCCATTTCCTATCACAACCACATCATCATAAACTCCTACCTCCTTGTCATTCGTCTCGTCTCCTGGTTGGCTTGTACGGAAGCCGAGAACGGACATGTGTTTTCTTATTCTTTTATTGCCGTTTTATAGTGATAATTAATTATTATTTCGTTATCTCGAGATAACAAAATCCATTTTCTCGTGATAGCGACTTATTATTTCATTATCTCGATATAACAATGGCTGTTTGTCTGGTGATAACATATTCATTTATTCCATGATCTCTATATAACAAAGATCGTTTTCTCGTGATAACGGATTCATTTATTTCGTTATCTCAGTATAACAGAAGACGTTTGTTTTCATGGAGTAATTATCCAGAACCATGTGCAGAGCTGGTGTGTGTGTGCGCTGGTTGATCACCATCCGTCCTGCTTGATGTCAAGAGCTGCCCCGCTGCATGCCTTGTGTGTCTTCTTAAAGTACACACAGTCAACAACAACTTACCGGTAAGGCTCCGCTTAACGTTAGTTTGTTTACTGATGTCAGAAGCTCTGTCAGAGCGACAATCGCGTTTTAATAAACGTTAACTGTTAGCCCCTTTCAGGACTGTGCTGTCATTAGACCAGCGCAGTCCTGAAAGGGGCTAGCTAGCCTGAGAGGTTGACTGACTCATCTATCTGGTTGCTTCAGCTAAGGTAACGTTGCAACTGTTCAAATAAAAACACATTGCTGTCAAGACAGTCAACTTAACGTTATAGTTAACGTTAACCGACAGACACCTGTTAGCTGCGAACTCGGGCTTTCCACATTTTCAACACTGACATTAACGTTAATTTAGCATGATGTCATGACATGTGTAACGTTAATCAAATGAAAATGGGTCACCCCCTCAAGAGCTCAAATATGTATTTCCCAGCTGCTAAAGATTGTAACCCTAGTTGTATGACCAAAATGATCGCTAACGTTAGTTTGCTAACGTGTTTTCCCACAGCCGTTTTGGTTACGTTTGCACAAGACGGTTTGGTAACAGCAGTATTTCAGCGGATGCTGGAACGTAGGCATGGACAACTCTCTACACAAGCGCGTGTCGTTTATTTCCACCAAAACACAAGAGTCAGAGAGCAACATTACAGCTTGTCTCAGGTCTCAGGCAGCTAACGGTTAGCTGGGTTCGCTGCTAACCCATAGACTGTACCCTGTAACCTAGCAACCGCCAGCTAGATATCCCAGAGTGCATTTCGAAAGGGGCCGCGGAAACAGAAAGTAAACAGAACTGTCAGCTGGGAAGGTGAACTTCTGACATTTGATTTAAGAATGGTGTTTACATTATGCTTGGTAGTGCAGTACAGTACAGTACAGTACAATACAATGGTCAACTTAAAAGCTGATGTGGCTATTAAATAAACAGAAGAACTAGACAACTCTTTTGTATTTTCAGTTAATGAAGGGACAGCAGTCAAGAGTTGGACAACTTTGTTGCAGCTGCTATAAAGTATGACTACATTAACTGTTGGTTGTTGAATCCCACAGATATGGACCAGTTTCTCTCAGCCTTGAGAGAAAGGGGCGTTCCTGAGGAGAACATAACAAAAATGGCAGAGGACAAGGTAAAGTACATAATCTAAATCAATATTCAAAGGCATAGCCTGCAAATACCAACAAAAAGTGACAGTTGAAGAACAAGTAGCTATTTTGGTCAAATTTGCTAGTTGTAAGTCTGTAGGATAATAAATAATATGATCCATTTGGACATCAATACTGGCATAATACTGCTATTTACCTGCACAAGATGGACATAAAATCATTTATTTGACTTAACACTGGGTAACTACTACATTGCAGCAAAGGTAGGACACACACCCTTGCTGTTAAAAACAAACAAACAAAAGAAGCTTACACCAGTTTGAGGTTTTATGATCTGTAATGTAGTTTGTTTCAAGCTGGTTGAACTGGTGGCACAGTTGGTGTCCAGCTTAAACCAGCTAATGTACATAGCTCACAAGCAAAACACAACTGGTTGTTCTCTTAAAGGAATATGCTGCTGGCATAATCTATGACGGGTTCCTATTTTTAGCTAAATGTATGTGCACATTTGTGCAATTTAGGCTTCTGGAGAAAATTAGCTTACTTCATGTCAAAGTAACACTGTCTTTCATGTTGAAAGGTGTAGAAAGGTACATTTTGTAATGTTCTAATGAATATTGTAAATATGCATGCATGCAGGGTCCAAAATTAACTTTTTTGTGCATCAGCCAAATGGCTAGTGAATGTTCAAATATTACCAGCCGCTCAATAGATTACAAATATTTCTTAGGGCTGATGAGTGAAGCAAATCTACCCCTCATTTGCATATTTTACTAGCGTTTGTCCACCAATACATTAGTTAGTTTACATTATACTTATATTTTTTTTATCAGATTAATTCAATATAGCTGTGTTTAGGATAAAATTACCTTCAGAAACTGTTTCTTTCAAAAAGGGTTATTTAAATAGAAAGGTTCTTAATATAGGGGGCCTAACTATTTGGGAAATCCTCTGGAATTTGCCAAGAGAAGTGTTCTTTAGAGTCAAATGGTTATAGGTAGAACTCAATCTCTCTGTGGAGAGCCCTTTTGGAATGTTCTTTTTCTGAGAGTGATGGGTACTAGTAGATGAATAATGACATATCTGTTTTTGTGTTTTAGATCGATCAAGACATTGTAAAGTTCCTTGGAGAAGAGCAACTCTCCATTTATATTCCTCGATATGGAGACCGCGTCTTTGCCAGAAACTGGAGGGAGTTCTCCTCAAGTGATATGGAGGATACAGAGCAAAGGAAGAGTAAGTTAATAAATAAACTAAGAGAGAAGATGAAACTTCCATCCACCGCCTCAGCCACAGCAACTAGCAGCAGTCACTCTAATCCTGGACTTTTGGGAAGGAAGAATCCTGGACGTTGTGGAAATAAGAATGCTGAAAAGAAGACAAGGAAAATAGAACTTGGCTGGATGAACTACCAAGACTCTATGTACAAGCAAGTAAGAAAGCCTACTGGGGGTGGAACAAGAGAGATAGTTGTGAGGAAAGATGATACGGTGTCCAACATTCTTGAAAAAGGGAAAACGCTTTTTTTTCCTGACGGAACATCAACAAAAGGCAAATTAGAGGACTTTGAGTGCATGCTTTCTGTCATTGGTTCTGAGGAGGCCCTTGAGGGTAGTGTCACAATTGGAAGTTTGTATGAGCAAACTAATCACAAACTCCTTAGAGTATACCTCTGTACAAAGCCAAAAGTGTGTCGTAATTCGGACTCTGAGCTTAGTGTGGCAGACATGGCCCTTTCACCTGACACATCCAACACACCTGAGCCAGCTACACATGCATCTCCATCCTCATCCAGCCCATCACTGGTCTCCCTCAGTCCATTACATTACATTACATTACATTACGTCATTTGGCAGACGCTTTTATCCAAAGCGACTTACAATAACACATTTTTGTCAGCAATAGAGCAATCTACTATGGAGCACAGTCTGTGATAACTACAACTTCTGAAGGAACAGTGGTACAAGTTTAGGTTAGTGGTACAAGTTAAGGTTAGTTTTTTTTTTTTTTTTTTTTGGGTGAAAGAGAGAGAACGAAGTTAGATCAAGAAGGGCCCAGATGGAGCCTGAAAAGGTGCGTCTTTAGTCTTTTCCGAAAGATCGGCAGTGATTCAGCCGTCCTGACCGAAGGTGGAAGCTCGTTCCACCATTGAGGTGCCAGGGACGAGAAGAGTCGAGATCGGGATGAGCGACTTTTGAGCCCCCGTAGCGAAGGAGGGGCGAGGCGACCTGCACTGGTGGAGGAGCGAAGGGAGCGCTGAGAGGTTTGGAACCTGACCATAGATTGCAGGTACAGGGGAGCTGACTGGTGTACTGCCCGGTAGGCCAGTACCAGTGTCTTGAATTTGATGCGGGCCGAGATGGGAAGCCAGTGGAGCTTCTGGAAGAGGGGAGTGACGTGAGAGAATTTGGGTTGGTTGAATACGAGACGGGCTGCAGCGTTCTGAATGAGCTGAAGCGGTCGGATGTCGGTGGCAGGTAGGCCGGCCAGGAGCACGTTGCAGTAGTCCAGGCGGGAGGAGACAAGAGACTGGACCAGGAGTTGAGTCGCTTCTCTTGTGAGAAAGGGACGGATTTTGCGGATGTTGTAGAGAGAGAACCTACAGGAGCGTGCTGTAGCAGCTATGTTGGCTGAGCAGGACAGCTGGTTGTCAAGGATCACCCCAAGGTTCTTAGCTGTTTGGGAGGGAAGTACAGTGGTGTTGTCAATGGAGATGGAGAGATCTACGAGAGGGTAGTCTTTTCCTGGGAGGAAGAGTAGCTCTGTCTTACCAAGGTTGAGCTTGAGGTGGTGGGCAGACATCCAGTCGCCAATGTCTTTGAGGCATGCAGAGATGCGAGCCTCGATTTGAGTGTCTGAGGGGGGAAAGGAAAGGAAAAGCTGGGTGTCGTCAGCATAGCAGTGATAAGAAAAGCCATGAGAAGAGATCACATAGGCAAGAGATCTGATATAGAGAAGGAAAAGTAGGGGGCCAAGGACTGAGCCCTGGGGGACACCGGTGGTAAGGGGACAGGATCTGGAGAGGGACCCTCTCCATGAGACCTGGTATGAGCGGTTTGAGAGGTAGGAAGCAAACCAGGAGAGTGCAGAACCTGAAATGCCTAGGTCAGACAGAGTGGAAAGAAGGATTTGGTGGTTGACTGTATCGAAGGCAGCAGACAGGTCAAGGAGGACAAGAACAGAGGAGAGGGATGAGGCCTTAGCAGTGTGAAGGGCCTCTGTGACAGCAAGAAGAGCTGTCTCAGTGGAGTGAGAAGCCTTGAAACCGGACTGCAGAGGGTCCAGGAGGTCATTTTGGGAGAGATAGAGAGAAAGTTGTTCGGACGTTGCTCGTTCAAGGGTTTTGGAAAGGAATGAGAGGAGAGAGACAGGTCTGTAGTTCTGAATAGCGGTAGGGTCAAGGGAGGGTTTCTTAAGCAGAGGCTTGACTCTTGCAGTCTTTAGAGCAGGCGGAACAAGACCAGAGGACAGAGAGGAGTTAATGAAGGTCGTGAGGAAGGGAGATATGTTAGGTGAGATGGTTTGGAGGAGAGAGGAAGGGATAGGATCGAGGGGGCAGTAGGTGGCTCGGTTCGAGCTGATGAGTTTAAGCACCTCATCGGGAGAGAGGGGAGAGAAGGAAGGAAATCCAGGGACAGGGGGCCGGGAAGCAGGATTGGAGTCAGGAGTGTTAGTGGGGGTGCCTGGAGGATGGAAGGAGGAGCTGATGTCATCCACCTTTTTAGTAAAGAAGGTTACAAAATCATCAGCAGAGAGGGAGGAGGGAGGGGGAGGGGAGGGAGGGTTGAGGAGCGTGGAGAAGGTGGAAAACAGTTTACTGGGATTGGATGCAGAGGACTGGATTTCAGAGATGAAGAAGGAGGTTTTTGCTTTGGAGACAGCATCAGTGAAGTTGGAGTGGATAAGGTGGTAGGAAGAGAGATCTTCAGGGAGATGTGATTTTCTCCATTTTCTCTCAGCTGCCCGAAGCTCAGTTCGAAAAGTTCGCAGAGATTCAGTCAGCCAAGGAGAAGGGGGAGAAGATCGGGCAGGCTTAGTGGTGAGTGGGCACAGAGAATCAAGAGCGGAGGAGAGAGAGGAGAGAAGAGTGGTGGAAGCCTCGTCAGTGGACAGGAGAGCAAATTGCTCGGCAGGGGGAAGCAGGGAGAGGACGGTAGAAGAGAGGGAGTCGGGTGAGAGAGTTTTTAGGTTGCGTCGGGTGGTGGTAGAGTGAGGGGGAGATGGGTGGGAGGAGGGGAGGGGGATGGGAAGGGAGAAGGTGATAAAGTGGTGGTCGGATACCGGAAGAGGAGTCACAGTGAGATTAGAGGTGGAGCAGGATCTGGTGAAGACCAGGTCAAGCACATTCCCTGCTTTGTGAGTGGGAGGAGATTGAGAGAGGTAAAGGTCAAAGGATGAGAAGAAGTTAAGGAAAGGCAGAGATTGTAAGGTTACTGGCTGGATGTTGAAGTCTCCCAGAAGGATGAGTGGAGTGCCATCCTCAGGAAAGACGGAGAGGAGGGGGTCCAGCTCGTCCAGAAAGTCACCAAGTGGACCAGGGGGGCGGTAGATTACCACAATGTTGAGCTTGATGGGTAGGGATACGGCAACTGCATGGGACTCAAAAGATGAGATAGACAGATGAGAGAGAGAGGTGACAGTGTAGGTCCATTTGGGAGAGATGAGGATACCAGTGCCTCCTCCACGACCAGAGGCTCTGGGGGTGTGGGAGAACGAGTACGCAGCAGAGAGAGCGGCAGGAGTAGCAGTGTTTTCAGGAATGATCCAGGTCTCAGTGAGAGCTAGAAAGTGGAGGGTTTGAGATAGAGCATGAGCCGAGATGGTCTCAGTTTTCTTAACCGCCGACTGACAGTTCCAGAGACCTCCGGCTATGGTAAAGGAAGTAGTTGTGCGTTTAGGGTAGGAAAGATTACCAGGGATACTACACCTGAAGCTGCCGTGTCTACGGCGTCTGTGGGCTGAAGCTACAACCGGGATGGGGAGAAAACACATAGTTAGGAAGAGGAGTAGTTATAATAAGAAGTGAGAATAAGAGAAGTAGAAAAAGCCTAAGCTCTGGCCTCCCCACGATGGACTCCCGCAGAAAGACTCCCTTGTCTTTGTGCCAAGGCTTCGTGCCAGAGGCTTCGTGCCGCTTTACAGCTGCCGCTTTAGACTGGCTATGCTAAGAAATACTCGTTCAGCAGGGGCTCAGAGCTCCGCCTACACCAGGTGTAGCAATCAGAGCAATCAAAGGGTCGTTGAAAAAATGTGTTCTGATAAGCAAGCCAGGTGGAGCACTTTTAAACTACAGTGACTCCTCCCCTCACAGCAATCAGAGAGTCGTTGAAAGAGGTCACCTGATACCAGTCAGCTGATTATCAGAGCCCACAAGACACTTTTCTTTTAAAATACAGAAAAGCTACTAAAAGTCAGACTAAACTTACCAATTATACCAGCAGAGTAGAGTAGAGTAAAACAGATCAGTACAGCACACTAGACAGCTTAGAGCAGAAACTCAAATGTGTTCTGATAAGCAAGCCAGGTGGAGCACTTTTAAACTACAGTGACTCCTCCCCTCACAGCAATCAGAGAGTCGTTGAAAGAGGTCACCTGATACCAGTCAGCTGATTATCAGAGCCCACAAGACACTTTTCTTTTAAAATACAGAAAAGCTACTAAAAGTCAGACTAAACTTACCAATTATACCAGCAGAGTAGAGTAGAGTAAAACAGATCAGTACAGCACACTAGACAGCTTAGAGCAGAAACTCAAATGTGTTCTGATAAGCAAGCCAGGTGGAGCACTTTTAAACTACAGTGACTCCTCCCCTCACAGCAATCAGAGAGTCGTTGAAAGAGGTCACCTGATACCAGTCAGCTGATTATCAGAGCCCACAAGACACTTTTCTTTTAAAATACAGAAAAGCTACTAAAAGTCAGACTAAACTTACCAATTATACCAGCAGAGTAGAGTAGAGTAAAACAGATCAGTACAGCACACTAGACAGCTTAGAGCAGAAACTCAAATGTGTTCTGATAAGCAAGCCAGGTGGAGCACTTTTAAACTACAGTGACTCCTCCCCTCACAGCAATCAGAGAGTCGTTGAAAGAGGTCACCTGATACCAGTCAGCTGATTATCAGAGCCCACAAGACACTTTTCTTTTAAAATACAGAAAAGCTACTAAAAGTCAGACTAAACTTACCAATTATACCAGCAGAGTAGAGTAGAGTAAAACAGATCAGTACAGCACACTAGACAGCTTAGAGCAGAAACTCAAATGTGTTCTGATAAGCAAGCCAGGTGGAGCACTTTTAAACTACAGTGACTCCTCCCCTCACAGCAATCAGAGAGTCGTTGAAAGAGGTCACCTGATACCAGTCAGCTGATTATCAGAGCCCACAAGACACTTTTCTTTTAAAATACAGAAAAGCTACTAAAAGTCAGACTAAACTTACCAATTATACCAGCAGAGTAGAGTAGAGTAAAACAGATCAGTACAGCACACTAGACAGCTTAGAGCAGAAACTCAAATGTGTTCTGATAAGCAAGCCAGGTGGAGCACTTTTAAACTACAGTGACTCCTCCCCTCACAGCAATCAGAGAGTCGTTGAAAGAGGTCACCTGATACCAGTCAGCTGATTATCAGAGCCCACAAGACACTTTTCTTTTAAAATACAGAAAAGCTACTAAAAGTCAGACTAAACTTACCAATTATACCAGCAGAGTAGAGTAGAGTAAAACAGATCAGTACAGCACACTAGACAGCTTAGAGCAGAAACTCAAATGTGTTCTGATAAGCAAGCCAGGTGGAGCACTTTTAAACTACAGTGACTCCTCCCCTCACAGCAATCAGAGAGTCGTTGAAAGAGGTCACCTGATACCAGTCAGCTGATTATCAGAGCCCACAAGACACTTTTCTTTTAAAATACAGAAAAGCTACTAAAAGTCAGACTAAACTTACCAATTATACCAGCAGAGTAGAGTAGAGTAAAACAGATCAGTACAGCACACTAGACAGCTTAGAGCAGAAACTCAAATGTGTTCTGATAAGCAAGCCAGGTGGAGCACTTTTAAACTACAGTGACTCCTCCCCTCACAGCAATCAGAGAGTCGTTGAAAGAGGTCACCTGATACCAGTCAGCTGATTATCAGAGCCCACAAGACACTTTTCTTTTAAAATACAGAAAAGCTACTAAAAGTCAGACTAAACTTACCAATTATACCAGCAGAGTAGAGTAGAGTAAAACAGATCAGTACAGCACACTAGACAGCTTAGAGCAGAAACTCAAATGTGTTCTGATAAGCAAGCCAGGTGGAGCACTTTTAAACTACAGTGACTCCTCCCCTCACAGCAATCAGAGAGTCGTTGAAAGAGGTCACCTGATACCAGTCAGCTGATTATCAGAGCCCACAAGACACTTTTCTTTTAAAATACAGAAAAGCTACTAAAAGTCAGACTAAACTTACCAATTATACCAGCAGAGTAGAGTAGAGTAAAACAGATCAGTACAGCACACTAGACAGCTTAGAGCAGAAACTCAAATGTGTTCTGATAAGCAAGCCAGGTGGAGCACTTTTAAACTACAGTGACTCCTCCCCTCACAGCAATCAGAGAGTCGTTGAAAGAGGTCACCTGATACCAGTCAGCTGATTATCAGAGCCCACAAGACACTTTTCTTTTAAAATACAGAAAAGCTACTAAAAGTCAGACTAAACTTACCAATTATACCAGCAGAGTAGAGTAGAGTAAAACAGATCAGTACAGCACACTAGACAGCTTAGAGCAGAAACTCAAATGTGTTCTGTCCTGTCAAAAGACCTCGGTACGGCAGTAGGCCTTTCTCTTGGAGCAGTCCCAATACTACATCAACACTCCAAGCTACTCCTGATTCTCAAACATCAGGCCAGCCTCTTATCGACTTGTCCATTGATGATGAAGTTATTGTACTTGGATATGACACAAACAGGCCTTATATTGAGCTTGTCGATGGTCTCGCTGACACACTGATATACTCACCTCTACAAGTCAATGCTGATCTGCCAACAATGTTTGTGGCGACCACAGTTAGTCCAGATTCACCCTGGCCAGTGACCAGCCAACAATTAAGCGGTGCAAACGCAGTTTTTGAAAATGAAATAAATGCAGCAGTGATGGAAGAACATGTTATTCCCACTGTGGATTCTGAGCAGGCATCCACCAGCACAATGAATTCTGACCAGGCTTCCACCAGCACAATGGCAATTGATTTCTTTGCAAATCCAGAGAATATAGTCGAGAAGCAAATCATTGTGATCCGCAAAGTACACTGTCTTGTGGACATGATTGAAGCATTTACAGAGGACAACATACTGGATGCTAATATTTCAATCAGGCGTGTGCTTGAACGTGGCGAGTTGGAGACTGGAGTTGGGAGTGGGGTCATCAGAGACTGCCTCACTGATTTCTGGGATATGTTTTATGCAACAAAGACCTGTGGAACCACCTACAAGATCCCAATTTTGCACCACAGATTCAAAGAGAGAGAGTGGACGGCTGTTGCTCGTATCTTGGCCTTTGGATGGCAGCGATTTCAGTTCTTTCCAGTGCAACTTGCCCCTCCATTCCTTACAGAGGCTCTATCACTCTCCTGCTTAGACAGCAATCTAGTGGAGGCTTTCTTCAACTACATCAGCGCAACTGAGAAGGATGTGCTAACTGAGGCACTTGACAACTTCAAAGGGGCAGATATGGATGAACTCCTCAGCATACTCAGTAGTCACAACTGCAGTGTGCTCCCAACTGAAGAAAATCTGTCGAGCCTGGTGGAGGAAATAGCCCACAAAGAGATGGTACAAGAACCAGCATTTATCATAAAGTGTTGGAAGCCAATTCTTATGTCTATTGGACAATTCATGAGTAGCGAAGGACTGAAGAAGGTTCTGGATGACCTGAAACCGAAGGCAAGAAACATTACCAAATACATAAAGTTCCCAGGATATATGTCACCAGAAGAACAAACTACCTCCAATCATCTCATGAGATTTGTAAGAGAAAGAGTTGAGAAGGAGCTTGGCCTGTTCCTCAGGCACTGCACAGGGTCAGACTTGTTCCTATCCAAGACCATTAAAGTCACATTCACAGCAGACCAGCCCCAGCTCACAAGGGCGCCTTTGGCTCACACCTGCAGTTGTTCTTTGGAACTGGCATCTAACTACAAAGACTATGCAGAGTTTAGAGCAGAATTCATATCTGTGTTGAAGAGTGGAGTGTGGGTGATGGATTTGGCCTAAAAGGCTTTGTTCGCTTAAACAGCAAATGAAAAATAATCTTCTTATTCTGCTATCAAGATTTTGTAATAGATGAGGTTACTTAGGTTTGGGGAAACACATTTTTGTATGACAAACCCAAACACAGTATGCTTAAATTGGCTAAACGTATTCAGTACTAGGCTACATGTATACCAATTCCCTTGTAGTCTGGCTTTATTTTCTTCTGATCTAAAAACAAATGATTTTCACTTCCATGTGCAGTGACTAATGAAAGAAGTTTAAATGCTGAGTACCTGTCTACACCATACACAACCAAAGTATGGATTTTGATTCACTGCCCTCCATCAGATACATAAGAGCATGCAGGTCAACCTGCCTTGCAAGCCCAAGTTCCACAGTCCAGCCACAAATGAGCCCTGGAATTGTAAAATATATCCCAGGATAATGAAAACCTAGGCTTTGATCAAAGGGTGTTTCTGCTTTAGGAAGTCACAATGTCAGGTCAAACCAACAAGCTCAACTGCTCTTTAGAACAGAAAATATGTTAGATGTAATTTAAGATCTATTATAAAATGATCCAAGGTCACACCTTAACTGCAAAGCAGTTTGATAGAGACACTCCATTGTTGTATAGCACTGGCTGCTTCAATGAATGACAATCTGTGCAATTGTCGTCCCCCCACACACACTCAGAAGTTTATTACCACAACCATCACACTTGAGTTCACAAGATAAGTGCCAACTGAGCCACTCAACCCAATTCACGCGACGAAGAGAAAACTTAACAGACAAGTTGCCTGTTGTACAAACAACACTGAGTTTCAGTAGTCACACATTGTTCTTGTGTAATACCAAACAAATAACAAAAATTACAAATCATGTAGAAAAGTCAGAAATTACAGATATACAAATGATATTATTGCCAACTACACCAGACCATCAAAATACCATTCCAAAGTAATTATAAGTAATTACCATTGTGCAATTGTTCATTTGTCTGGACACAGACTACAATTGAATTGTCTTGGGGTCTGGTCCTCTGGTCAAGTTAACCAGCTATCCTCTTGCGGGCAGCATTGTGTTCCGTTAACAGTAAGAGCAGTCGAGGTGTGACACATCTGATTACAACAGAGTGCAGGCTGCCAGAGACAGGAAAACTCCAGCTTCAAGCAATATTACCTACCTCAGTGATTTACATTTCTGGTTATTGTTAGGAATGTATTTGGTGTTTTGAAATAGAAATGTGATACTGTATTCTTGGAAAATGTGTGTAAAAACTGGCCAACTGTTAGTAGTTTATTTTCCATTGTTTAGTGTTGTTAAAATTAAACCTAAACAGAGTTAATAAATTACAGTATTTGTAATGCTATGCAGATCTTCAAACCTGGAAGAGTTCATATTGCCAGTAGCAGCACTGTTCTATGTTGTCAGTGTCAATTTCAAGTGCTGCTATATTTTTTCTAACCACTCTTAAGAGAAGTGAAATATGTAGGCCTAAATGCATTTCATTTTTATACAAATATTCTTCAACCCCCCCCCCCTCCTCCTCCTTGCACCGCTCCACCCCAATAGGTCAAACTCCATGAAATTGGACACTGCACCTTCTTGGGTCCCCACCAAGCTTATATATTATTTCAATTAAAGCACGGCCTTGAGTTTTGAATGAAAATGTTTAATAAATTAAAAGGATTTAACCGATTCAAATTTTTCCATTTGTCCCCCCCCCCCCCCCCCCCCCCCGCTGTTTGGTTGAATTTCTCTTAAGCTGAAAAACATGAATCGTGATACTACTATGTTAATCAAATGAATGGCATTACAGTGATTCTCAACCTTTTCATAGCATGGACCCCAAATGTATTCCATAGTAGGGCCACAGATCCCCATTGGATGTAAATTTGGACTTGGACCCAAATCTGATATTTATTATTAACACTAGATATGATTTTGTCCAGAATTCCATGACTGGAACCCCCTCAAGTGCCCCTGGTGGTCCCCGGACCCAGCATTAAGAACCACTGGCCTATTTCACTGAAATCACATTACAGTATCTTAATCAAACATTTCAACACATCTTCAACTGATGCAAAGGCCTAGGATAGTTGAGGAATGTAAACCTTTGAAGAGGCATCATTGCTGAAGATGCCATCATTATTAGAACCATGGACAGTGCCTTTGTTACAGTTTATACATGGCAGCGGTGGTGGATGAAGTAGCTGAAAGCTAACCTGACTGCCAGATGGGGGCGGTATTGTTTTCACAACACCACACTCTTGTGAAAACAATATCGCCCCTATCTAGCAATCAGGTTAGCTGAAAACCACACTTGAGTAAAGGTACTGTAGATATCTTACCAGAAGATGACTTTGGTAGAAGTTCAAGTCACGTCAAGTTACAATATTACTTGAGTAAAAGTCTTAAAGTATTTGATATTTACTCTACTTAAGTATCAAAAGTAATTTTCTGATATCAAATATACAATAGTATTGAAAGTAAAGGTACAAGTAAAAGCTGTTAATAAAAAGGTAAGCAAAATACATGCCTGGGCTTGAGTGGAAATCTTGAGTTTTATTGGTTGGCAAACAACGTTATGGTGCATTAATGCAAGTAACTGGAATGAGTGAATCGTGATTAACATAACTTGCAAACTAGGAGCACTGATGATTCACCAAGCTTTTTTTAAACAGCCCCCACATTTCTTCTGATTTTATTTTGTAACCAAGAGGCCATTTACACCTGGCGTTAACATGTGGTTTCTGCCATCAGATTGCAATCAGATTGTATTTTATCACTTCAGCCTGATTCCATTTACACCTGGCGTTAACATGCATTTTCTGCAATCTGCTTGCAATCTGCAACCATCTCTGCAGAAATGGTTGTCCTCTCAATCCGCATAAAGTTGGTGTATCCAGATTGAGAGGACACATTGCATTTACACTTGTGTTCAAGCTTAGGGGAAATGTAATGGAGTAAAAGTATACATTTTATTTAGGAAATGTGGAGTAAAAGTGAAAGTTGACAAGAATATAAATACTCAAGTAAAGTACAGATACTCCACAAAAAAACGTAAGTACTGTAGTATTACTTTGTTACATTACACCAGTCCATGGCTCCGTTCATGAATATGTATGCTACAGTGGTTCCCAACCTTTTTTGTCTTATGTACCCCTTGAGCTGTTTATACAAAGGCATCAGTGATCAGGCTCTGACAGGAGTGCTCTTATCAAAGGCCTCAGGTCTCTGTAAAGTCGTATTGCCTCCAGAGCATTATGACACTGTGCTATGTTGTTTTCTTCCATCACCAGCAAACAAAGCTCATACAGGTCATGGTCGCATGGAATGTCTGTTTTCCACAGACCGACGTCCTCTTGGAGAACGATGTCCACTCTTTCATACTGTAGTGGATGCAAATAATATTGTGCATGATAGAGCTCAGATACATTGTACATCAGACATGGTTTTCCATGATACAAAGCGCGTCCGTTTCCACCTGGTCGAATGCGATGGTTGTCCCACATTGTCACAACGGTGTCCAGCTCGTTCTGCAACACAAAAACATGAGGATTTCAATACGTATGATGACCTCTTTTGAAAATGAGTACATAGAAGAAGCCACCCTATTTTATTTTATTTCATTTGATTAGCACCATAATGGACAAATGCAGGGTTAATGTTCAATATGTATTGTTTTGTTATGGTTATCAGCAGAATAGTTACTGTGCTCCAGTTTCCTGCACCCTTGGACAAAATAGCCTACATATTTATGCCAAAAATTGGCTTGGAGTGAAGAAGTAACTACATTTGACTCCAAGTAACTAGTCATCTTAGTTGGATATGGAGGGAAAGGAAAACAAGATACTGCATATGAACACTGAACAGTAGCCTACTCAGCACCAGGGGCCTGGACAGCTCCACTTCAGCAGGGTTAAATCATTTCTGTGGGTTAAATACTCTAGTGTTAAACAATGTAAGTATAACCCATATATGTTAACCCAGTATTAAACTCCGTAGCTCTAGGTTAAAAATAATAATGAAAGCATAATATTTATGTCAGGGGTCTTCAATCTTTTCCAGCCCAAGGACTCCTTGGTTGATAGAGAAACAGCAGTGACTCCCATATGATTAAAAATAAAATTATGTTGCATTTTAAGCGTGGCCGATACTAACATTTATAAGTGCACACCAGGAGAGACACTTATTTTTATTAATACAATAGCCTACATTAAAAAAGCAAGAAGTAGCGAACAATGTGTTTCGCATGGTGCTTAATCAGACTTGCTTTGTATATCATTTTTGTCAAAAGTACTTATTGTCTATTAATGCTGGGAGTTTACTCAATATTATTTTTGGTCTAAAATACATTTTTAAAATGTTCACAAACTAGTTTGACAAAAGTTAGCTAACCCCCTGCAGTACCTCTGCAGACTTCCTGGGGGTCCCTGGCCCCCTGTTGAAGATCACTGTTTTATGTGGTTGGATAGGTTATGCTAGCCCTAGAAGAATCCATATTATTATATTGACATGGACAACACATCACACCATCAAGGAACAACAGTGGCAGGACCATCATAATCTTTGCAGCCTACTGCTGTGCTTAGCGCTCTTGTAGTTGATAGGGTTGTTATAAGAGACGGTTATGCTTTTGGGATGGAACACAAAAGTGTTTCAAAACATTATCACTGATCATTAAGGGGGTTGGTAGGCTATAAAAGAGGATAGACAGTCAAAGACCACACTTGTGGATCCTCATTTGCAACATGCCTATGTGTTATCACTTTCTGTATGAGATGTTGCAGTTAGACATAATTCAGTAGCAAAATCTCTCATACAGAAAGTGATAACACATAGGCTACTGTGGACACCAGAGGACATACTTGAATAATCTTAAGAAAGCAGAATTGGATGAGACCCTTGTCTATGAAATCCCCATTGAAGTCCCCAGTTGCCTGGAACTCCTGGAAGACGTCCCTCCAGTATTCCACGTTCTGTCTCCTGTAGATCCCCCACCAGCTTTCAATCCGTTGGTTTGCTGTACTTCGTCCTTGGAACACACAAGGCCCATGCACAACACCAGTCTCATCTTCTTGGAAGAAGTGTTGCAGCCTGTTAACATGGACGTTTTCAGTTCCCAAATCCGATCGGATTATCTTTGGACACCCCCCAAGTTCAGTGACTGCATTTATGAAGTAGGCTGCTATGACTTTGTGGTTACTATTTGAAGAGTTAGCTTGCATCCAGATTATATGACGTGAAAACCCATCAATGCATCCGTTTACTCCAATGCCGAAAGGGGTCAGCTTGTCATATGAGTCCATATGCCATAAATAATTGGGCCCTGGGACACTATAAGATCTTCTCCGAAGTCTTGTGCCTCTCCGTTGCTGTACGCCCACTGGGTCAAGATATGACTGAACCTCGTAAACCATGTCTCGAGTAACACGCAGTCCAGCTAATCTGCACCTCTCGTGCATCATTCTGTAACCATGAAGATGACCCGGTCCCCTTATCTGGTTGCTAATGAAGTTCACAATCTCAGCAGGATCACTGAAGTGCGATCGCCTGTGAAGTTGTAGCTGGGCTAGTCTTCTCCTTAAATGACGAGGACTTATATGAATGTCATCTCAAATCGAAAGAGACAATGCAATTTCTGCATCTGTTAGACCTTGACTGAAGTATATCCTGATGCGTTGATCAATAATGGATAGTCCTTGATGATCTGCCATTTTCACCAGGAACGCCCCTTTCTCCCAAGGCTCAGAGCACCTGCTCCGTAGTGATCTGTAGGATTCAACAACCAACAGTTAATGTAGTCATACTTAATAGTAGCTGCAACAAAGTTGTCCAACTCTTGACTGCTGTCCCTTCATTAACTGAAAATACAAGAGGGTTGTCTAGTTCTTCTGTTTATTTAATAGCCACATCAGCTTTTAAGTTGACCATTGTATTGTACTGTACTGTACTGTACTGCACTACTAAGCATAATGTAAACACCATTCTTAAATCAAATGTCAGAAGTTCACCTTCCCAGCTGACAGTTCTGTTTACTTTCTGTTTCCGCGGCCCCTTTCGAAATGCACTCTGGGATATCTAGCTGGCGGTTGCTAGGTTACAGGGTACAGTCTATGGGTTAGCAGCGAACCCAGCTAACCGTTAGCTGCCTGAGACCTGAGACAAGCTGTATTGTTGCTCTCTGACTCTTGTGTTTTGGTGGAAATAAACGACACGCGCTTGTGTAGAGAGTTGTCCATGCCTACGTTCCAGCATCCGCTGAAATACTGCTGTTACCAAACCGTCTTGTGCAAACGTAACCAAAACGGCTGTGGGAAAACACGTTAGCAAACTAACGTTAGCGATCATTTTGGTCATACACTTAACTAGGGTTACAATCTTTAGCAGCTGGGAAATACATATTTGAGCTCTTGAGGGGGTGACCCATTTTAATTTGATTAACGTTACACATGTCATGACATCATGCTAAATTAACGTTAGCTAACATGTCAGTGTTGAAAATGTGGAAAGCCCGAGTTCGCAGCTAACAGGTGTCTGTCGGTTAACGTTAACTATAACGTTAAGTTGACTGTCTTGACAGCAATGTGTTGCAACGTTACCTTAGCTGAAGCAACCAGATAGATGAGTCAGTCAACCTCTCAGGCTAGCTAGCCCCTTTCAGGACTGCGCTGGTCTAATGACAGCACAGTCCTGAAAGGGGCTAACAGTTAACGTTTATTAAAACGCGATTGTCGCTCTGACAGAGCTTCTGACATCAGTAAACAAACTAACGTTAAGCGGAGCCTTACCGGTAAGTTGTTGTTGACTGTGTGTACTTTAAGAAGACACACAAGGCATGCAGCGGGGCAGCTCTTGACATCAAGCAGGACGGATGGTGATCAACCAGCGCACACACACACCAGCTCTGCACATGGTTCTGGATAATTACCCCATGAAAACAAACGTCTTCTGTTATACTGAGATAACGAAATAAATGAATCCGTTATCACGAGAAAACGATCTTTGTTATATAGAGATCATGGAATAAATGAATATGTTATCACCAGACAAACAGCCATTGTTATATCGAGATAATGAAATAATAAGTCGTTATCACGAGAAAACGGATTTTGTTATCTCGAGATAACAAAATAATAATTAATTATCATTATAAAACGGCAATAAAAGAATAAGAAAACACATGTCCGTTCTCGGCTTCCGTAGGCTTGTATTCGCGAATGCCTGGAAATATCCCATCCACATATCAACTAATTGTGATTGGCTAACCCCACAACTCAATGGAATTCTGATTGGTTGGACCTGAGCACACTTGGTGATCTGAACACCGCTTGGATAAAAATGTGTGGGGGAAATTGATGCTAGCCTATTGTAACTGAAGAGTGAATCACTTGCGTAATTTCATAAACGAGACATGAATGATTTCCCTCTGATCAAGTTAAGTCAAGGTGTGACTTGAAGGTCCTATAAAGCAAATACACCACTCTCTCTCTGTCTCCCTCTGTAGGCTATTCTGGGAAAGACAACTAAACATGTGAACCTGTGATATGAAATGCAGTAAGGATTAGGGAATGGTTTCTCAAAAGGTACCAGTACAACATTATTATTAATTAATACACAGGACAAGATGTTACTATCCCTTGTGCCAAAATCCGAGGAAAAACACATTTAGAAGCCCAATCCAGAATAAAACAAGCTAACAGGCTAACAAACTAATAAACAAGACACAAATCACCAGTTACCTACCCTAGCCAACAGCAGTATGAAGCATGTCATTGGGGTTTTCAAGTGGGCACCTTCCTTCACCGACGTTTCGTTAAGTTAGGCCCACGACACCTCAAGAAGGCTTAACGGTGTAATCCAGCGTCCTGGAAACACCCCCCTCCATGCTACCACCGCACAACTGCATATTACCTCACTATCTAAGCCTAGCTATCCAGGTCGGTTCGGTATGACATTCCTGACTACACCACCACTGTCAATGATTCAGCCCTGTTGATGCGGACCGTTAATCATGACCAACAACAAACAATCCCTAACTACACCACCACTGTCAATGATTCAGCCCTGTTGATGCGGACCGTTAATCATGACCAACAACAAACAATCCCTAACTACACAACCACCGTCAATGATTCAGCCCTGTTGATGCGGACCGTTAATCATGACCAACAACAAACAATCAATCTGACCTTAGCGAGCTCCCCAGCTAGCATGTTTCCTCCTTATCCACAGCCATTCACTTGCTCGTTCTGCTGCCTGAGACATGTTGCTAACCGCAAGTTTCAGGCTCCGTCCCCGAATGCCCAACTCAGTTAGTAAGGCAATAACGGACTTTGCCACAAAACCACGGCAGCCCACCTCTACAGGCCGCACTCGAGCGCTCCAACCTCGCTGCTCTGCCTCTGCTGCCATTTCAGCATACCTAGCTTTCTTGCGCTCATAAGCCTCCTCAACTCGATCTTCCCACGGGACTGTGAGTTCGATAAAATAAACTCTCTTCTCTACCTCAGACCACAGTAACAAGTCCGGACGTAGCCGGGTGCTAACTATATATGCTGGGATGACTAGCTGTTCATTCAAGTCAACCCTCATTTCCCAGGCTCCACCTACACTTAGCTGCCCTAACTTGTGCCTGACCTTAATTGGTCTAATCTTTTCTCCCTCACGTACAAATTTGATCTGTCTAGTCTCTTTGCTAGCAACTAGAGAATTTACTTCTAGCCGCTTTTCCTCAACTGCAGCTGCCAAACATTTCAACACCTGGTTGTGACGCCAGGTGTATCGCCCCTGGGAGAGACTGACCTTACACCCTGACAGTATATGCCTCAATGTACATACACTAGAACACAACGGGCAGGCACCATCCTCGCCCAACCACTGATTTAAGTTCTGGGGAGATGGCAGCACATCATAAGTAGCCCCTAGAATAAATCTAATTCTGCTGGCCTCCATGCTCCACAACTCTCTCCACTTCAACTTTCTCTTCTCTACACTCTCCCAGTTCACCCACTGCCCTTGCTTTGCCTGCGACACTGCCTTAGTACATCTTACTGCCTCCTCTTGCCTATGTACTTCTTCAACTACCATCTTCCTCTTTTCTATTACTGATGCCTTGTTCCACACAGGTTTCCCTATGCACAACCCTAAGCCTCCACGCCCATGCTGCACCTGACCTATGATATCCCTGTGTCTAAGAGCTGACTGTGCTTGCTGTACTGCCTCCTTTGGGTTCCACTTCCTCCCTGTTTTAACTGTGGGCGCTACACTCCTAACCACTGGATCCTTTGACTGAGTCAGAGTCATTTCCAGTCTAACCTTAGCACACTTGAACTCCTCTGTCAGGCTAGATAATGGCAATTCCAATATGCCTTTCCCATATAAGGCTACACTGCTTAGGCAGCGTGGGACTCCGAGCCATTTTCTAATGAATGAGTTAATCATCCTTTCTAGCTTTTCTACCTTTGAAAGGGGAACCTCATACACTGTCAGTGGCCACATCAACCGAGGCAACAATCCAAACTGCAAACACCACAACTTTAACTTTCCTGGGAGCCCTGACTTGTCTATACTTGAAATACCTTGAATCATTTCCTGCCTCACCTCCTCAAACTGTCCCTTATCACTGAGACTTGCATCATACCATCTTCCCAAACTCTTGACTGGTTTCTCTAACACTGTAGGCACCACCTCATCATTTATAACAAACTTCTTACCTACTACCCTCCCTTTCATGATTGAAATACTCCTGGACTTACTTGGCTTCACTTTCATTCTAGCCCACTGCAGATTACTATTTAACTTATCCAACAATCTGCTAGTACATGGAGCGGTTGACGTCATAGTCGTCATGTCATCCATGTATGCCCTAATTGGAGGGAGCCGCAGCCCTCCCTGCAGCCTTTCTCCACCCACTACCCATTTTGAAGCACTAATAATGATCTCCATTGCCATGGTAAAAGCTAATGGGGAAATTGTACACCCTGCCATAATGCCTATCTCCAGCTGCTGCCAAGCTGTAGTGTACTCTGCTGTGGTAAAGCAGAGTTGAATATCTAAGAAGTAGGCTTTAACTAAGCTCTTTATACTACCTGGCACTCTAAAGAAATCAAAGGCCTCCCATAACAGACTATGCGGCACTGACCCGAAAGCATTATCCAGGTCCAAGAATACTACATGCAGGTCTCTCTTCTCACGCCTAGCTGACTGGATTTGGTGCCAGATCATGCTGGTGTGCTCTAAGCACCCGGAGAAGCCGGGAATTCCAGCCTTTTGCACCGAAGTATCTATTAGCCTATTCTTTTCTAGATAACTAGACAGCCTCTGTGCCACAACACTAAAGAAAATCTTCCCTTCAACATTAAGTAGACTGATAGGTCTAAACTGACTTATCTCTAACGAGTCCCTTTCTTTAGGAATGAAGATTCCCCCTGCTCTACGCCACGCCTTAGGAATAACCTGCTTCTTCCAGACTACCTTCATCAGCTTCCATAGAAACTGCAACACATCTGGAGCACTCTTATACAGCCGGTAGGGGACTCCATTAGGACCCGGGGCTGAAGAGGCCCTTGCACGTCTCACTACTTCTTGAACTTCTTTCCACCTTGGTGGGCTATCATCACACTGGCTCTCTATTTCACCATTAGGTGGAATATCAGCTGGGACTGTCATCTCTCTAAACCTTTCCCTATCTTTGTGAACCTCCTCCAAATATTCCTCAAGCTTCTGCTTAGGTACCATAAGGCTACCATTCTTTTCCTTACTAAACAATGACTTCACAAATCTAAATGGATCCTTATAGAATGCTATTCTAGCTCTCTCTTTCTTTTTCCTATTTTTCCTAATGCTCTCTGCTCTTCTTAAAACTGCCAACCGATCCCTCACATCTGACTGCAAGCAATCAATGCCTTCCTTCTCAACCTCTGTAGCTTTCCTCCACTGCCTCTTAAGCTGTCTTCTCTCCTGGATAAGTCTATCTATCTCTTGTTGGCGCCTAGATTTAACTACCTCACCCTCTAGTTTCTTCCTTTTCTCAAAGACGCCAAACCTTTCCTTACCATAATCATAAATACAATCTCCCATTTTCTCCAACTTACTCTCAGCAGTTCCTTTAAGCTTCTCTAACATCCTAACCAAATCACTATTAATATCTTCCCACTTCCTACTTTCCGCTGCACCTGGCCACTTAACTCTAGGCTTCTGACCGCTAATCTTCTCCCTTTTTGGCTGGCTGGCCTCTCTGCTTTCCTTGGTGCTAGGACCTGCCTCAACATCAGGGGTGCTGATGTCCTGCGAGCTGTGGGTTACTTCCTGTCGCTGGACTTCACCCGACTGACTTGATAAACTTCTTAAGAAATAATTATCAATGCGGGGTCCCTGTGTTCCCTCTACCAAGCACCTCTTCCTGCCTTGATGGATTCTAAGGCCCCTCAAAGTTGTTACCTTCTGCCAGCCACACAAGCAAACCTGACGCTTCTTTCCATCTACATCTGAACTAGTGGCTTCCACTGACATGTTTTCCCTACTCATAGACAAGTCCGTTCCAGAGTCAATAACCGTGTCAACCATAGGTGAGTCATCTTCCGCCCCCGCTCTCGCAGACTCTAGGGGTGTTTTTTCATAATTCTGTTTCGTAGCAAGTTTGGGTGTAACCAATGGCCTATTGGCCTTGGCTACTGCCACAATGAGCAGCTAACCCATTGCAGCCCCGATGGGGTCTAATCCCTCCTGTCAGCTGTCTTTCCATGCTGTCACTAGGTCTTTCCCTAGTTGTCAGCTGCACTATTCACAACAGTCACTAGCCTAAGCTAGCTTTAGTATTAATTAATACACAGGACAAGATGTTACTATCCCTTGTGCCAAAATCCGAGGAAAAACACATTTAGAAGCCCAATCCAGAATAAAACAAGCTAACAGGCTAACAAACTAATAAACAAGACACAAATCACCAGTTACCTACCCTAGCCAACAGCAGTATGAAGCATGTCATTGGGGTTTTCAAGTGGGCACCTTCCTTCACCGACGTTTCGTTAAGTTAGGCCCACGACACCTCAAGAAGGCTTAACGGTGTAATCCAGCGTCCTGGAAACACCCCCCTCCATGCTACCACCGCACAACTGCATATTACCTCACTATCTAAGCCTAGCTATCCAGGTCGGTTCGGTATGACATTCCTGACTACACCACCACTGTCAATGATTCAGCCCTGTTGATGCGGACCGTTAATCATGACCAACAACAAACAATCCTTAACTACACCACCACTGTCAATGATTCAGCCCTGTTGATGCGGACCGTTAATCATGACCAACAACAAACAATCCCTAACTACACAACCACCGTCAATGATTCAGCCCTGTTGATGCGGACCGTTAATCATGACCAACAACAAACAATCAATCTGACCTTAGCGAGCTCCCCAGCTAGCATGTTTCCTCCTTATCCACAGCCATTCACTTGCTCGTTCTGCTGCCTGAGACATGTTGCTAACCGCAAGTTTCAGGCTCCGTCCCCCAATGCCCAACTCAGTTAGTAAGGCAATAACGGACTTTGCCACAAAACCACGGCAGCCCACCTCTACAGGCCGCACTCGAGCCCTCCAACCTCGCTGCTCTGCCTCTGCTGCCATTTCAGCATACCTAGCTTTCTTGCGCTCATAAGCCTCCTCAACTCGATCTTCCCACGGGACTGTGAGTTCGATAAAATAAACTCTCTTCTCTACCTCAGACCACAGTAACAAGTCCGGACGTAGCCGGGTGCTAACTATATATGCTGGGATGACTAGCTGTTCATTCAAGTCAACCCTCATTTCCCAGGCTCCACCTACACTTAGCTGCCCTAACTTGTGCCTGACCTTAATTGGTCTAATCTTTTCTCCCTCACGTACAAATTTGATCTGTCTAGTCTCTTTGCTAGCAACTAGAGAATTTACTTCTAGCCGCTTTTCCTCAACTGCAGCTGCCAAACATTTCAACACCTGGTTGTGACACCAGGTGTATCGCCCCTGGGAGAGACTGACCTTACACCCTGACAGTATATGCCTCAATGTACATACACTAGAACACAACGGGCAGGCACCATCCTCGCCCAACCACTGATTTAAGTTCTGGGGAGATGGCAGCACATCATAAGTAGCCCCTAGAATAAATCTAATTCTGCTGGCCTCCATGCTCCACAACTCTCTCCACTTCAACTTTCTCTTCTCTACACTCTCCCAGTTCACCCACTGCCCTTGCTTTGCCTGCGACACTGCCTTAGTACATCTTACTGCCTCCTCTTGCCTATGTACTTCTTCAACTACCATCTTGCTCTTTTCTATTACTGATGCCTTGTTCCACACAGGTTTCCCTATGCACAACCCTAAGCCTCCACGCCCATGCTGCACCTGACCTATGATATCCCTGTGTCTAAGAGCTGACTGTGCTTGCTGTATTGCCTCCTTTGGGTTCCACTTCCTCCCTGTTTTAACTGTGGGCGCTACACTCCTAACCACTGGATCCTTTGACTGAGTCAGAGTCATTTCCAGTCTAACCTTAGCACACTTGAACTCCTCTGTCAGGCTAGATAATGGCAATTCCAATATGCCTTTCCCATATAAGGCTACACTGCTTAGGCAGCGTGGGACTCCGAGCCATTTTCTAATGAATGAGTTAATCATCCTTTCTAGCTTTTCTACCTTTGAAAGGGGAACCTCATACACTGTCAGTGGCCACATCAACCGAGGCAACAATCCAAACTGCAAACACCACAACTTTAACTTTCCTGGGAGCCCTGACTTGTCTATACTTGAAATACCTTGAATCATTTCCTGCCTCACCTCCTCAAACTGTCCCTTATCACTGAGACTTGCATCATACCATCTTCCCAAACTCTTGACTGGTTTCTCTAACACTGTAGGCACCACCTCATCATTTATAACAAACTTCTTACCTACTACCCTCCCTTTAATGATTGAAATACTCCTGGACTTACTTGGCTTCACTTTCATTCTAGCCCACTGCAGATTACTATTTAACTTATCCAACAATCTGCTAGTACATGGAGCGGTTGACGTCATAGTCGTCATTTCATCCATGTATGCCCTAATTGGAGGGAGCCGCAGCCCTCCCTGCAGCCTTTCTCCACCCACTACCCATTTTGAAGCCCTAATAATGATCTCCATTGCCATGGTAAAAGCTAATGGGGAAATTGTACACCCTGCCATAATGCCTATCTCCAGCTGCTGCCAAGCTGTAGTGTACTCTGCTGTGGTAAAGCAGAGTTGAATATCTAAGAAGTAGGCTTTAACTAAGCTCTTTATACTACCTGGCACTCTAAAGAAATCAAAGGCCTCCCATAACAGACTATGCGGCACTGACCCGAAAGCATTAGCCAGGTCCAAGAATACTACATGCAGGTCTCTCTTCTCACGCCTAGCTGACTGGATTTGGTGCCAGATCATGCTGGTGTGCTCTAAGCACCCGGAGAAGCCGGGAATTCCAGCCTTTTGCACCGAAGTATCTATTAGCCTATTCTTTTCTAGATAACTAGACAGCCTCTGTGCCACAACACTAAAGAAAATCTTCCCTTCAACATTAAGTAGACTGATAGGTCTAAACTGACTTATCTCTAACAAGTCCCTTTCTTTAGGAATGAAGATTCCCCCTGCTCTACGCCACGCCTTAAGAATAACCTGCTTCTTCCAGACTACCTTCATCAGCTTCCATAGAAACTGCAACACATCTGGAGCACTCTTATACAGCCGGTAGGGGACTCCATTAGGACCCGGGGCTGAAGAGGCCCTTGCACGTCTCACTACTTCTTGAACTTCTTTCCACCTTGGTGGGCTATCATCACACTGGCTCTCTATTTCACCAATAGGTGGAATATCAGCTGGGACTGTCATCTCTCTAAACCTTTCCCTATCTTTGTGAACCTCCTCCAAATATTCCTCAAGCTTCTGCTTAGGTACCATAAGGCTACCATTCTTTTCCTTACTAAACAATGACTTCACAAATCTAAATGGATCCTTATAGAATGCTATTCTAGCTCTCTCTTTCTTTTTCCTATTTTTCCTAATGCTCTCTGCTCTTCTTAAAACTGCCAACCGATCCCTCACATCTGACTGCAAGCAATCAATGCCTTCCTTCTCAACCTCTGTAGCTTTCCTCCACTGCCTCTTAAGCTGTCTTCTCTCCTGGATAAGTCTATCTATCTCTTGTTGGCGCCTAGATTTAACTACCTCACCCTCTAGTTTCTTCCTTTTCTCAAAGACGCCAAACCTTTCCTTACCATAATCATAAATACAATCTCCCATTTTCTCCAACTTACTCTCAGCAGTTCCTTTAAGCTTCTCTAACATCCTAACCAAATCACTATTAATATCTTCCCACTTCCTACTTTCCGCTGCACCTGGCCACTTAACTCTAGGCTTCTGACCGCTAATCTTCTCCCTTTTTGGCTGGCTGGCCTCTCTGCTTTCCTTGGTGCTAGGACCTGCCTCAACATCAGGGGTGCTGATGTCCTGCGAGCTGTGGGTTACTTCCTGTCGCTGGACTTCACCCGACTGACTTGATAAACTAAGTAGTCCACACCAGTACACAAAATAAACAACAACAAAGATCACACCAGTACACAAAATAAACAACAATGACAATGATGATGATGATGATGATAATAATACAATTATATTATAGGGATATTCAGTTTCAGTTGTTCTAGTCTCGTTTATCCACCTTATATTCTAACGGTGTGACGCGCGAGAAAGCTGCCTAGAAATGTATAGTTTACCCACTTTTTTTTAACCACTACAGCACTGGTGGTGACTAACGTTATACAGTGAATAATAACACAGTGTCATCCATTTCTTCAAGGGATGACCACCGGAGTGCCATGCAGCAACTAACATGATCAGGACACAACACAGGCACATTGCCTGGATCAAAGGATTTGTGAAATGTAACGGCAAGTTTTAAATGTTGTAACGGTAATCATGTGCATGGCTAATTATTTACTCTTGTGCTCTCCTGAGATTATAACGCTAACGTTAACATGTTACTTTGCAGGTTAAGAGTATTGCTGATGATCAGTTTTGCCTGATCATGTGATGTTGCAATAACACAAGCCAAATGCTGACACATTGAGGCTTTTATGGAGGTACATGCCAATCTAAATGCAAGAGGTCGAGCAATATGAGAGCATGATTTATCGATTTCATGTTCAGATTTTGGACCCTTTGACTCCCGCGTGTGCTTAAATGAGCTCTGCTTGTCCTCAAACTGTACGCTCACACTCAAAAGTTTTCTGCTTGGATGGATTTCCTGCACTCGCACTCAAAAATCCCCTGCTCACACTTACATTTGCTCAAACTCTGTGCCTGCATAATATCTTCCCCTCCCGACCCAGGGATCATGTGACACTATCATGGCATTCTATTGGTTGTGGATTTCTGACAGGCTTGTTGCACAAAACAACTCTTCTCTCGATCTCTTCTCTGAGAGAAGAGAAGAGATCCAAGAAGAGAAGTTTCAAGAGCGCACAGAAGCAGTTTGCAGGGGGAGGGGAGGACATCGAAAGAATGCAATTTCCGGGTTGGCTTCATAGAACGAGCCCAAGATTAGCCCACTGGGAAAACAACGTGTTTGACACACTGACCTAAATAATATGGACAAACGCATTTTTTGGACTCACGTTTTGCAGCAAAGTGTTGTCTGTCGTCATCTTGGGGTCCTTGCGCAGCTCACGTGAGAAGCTGCGCGATCACTGCCACTGGACAGGCGACCTGTCAATCACCTCCTTCGCTATCGTCTATGTTACTCCAAACGGGCAAGTTATATATACAAAAAATACAAAACCGTGTTTGGGTCCAGGCTGTAAAGATGCTTAATCACTGTTACAATGTGGGGCATTTTAACATGGGGGTGAACAGGAACGACAGGACTTCTGAATCCTGCCTCAAGTGGTCATTTGAGGAACTACAGCTTGCCCACTGCTTTGACAGGAGGCAGGAGAGTTGATGGACTACAGATTTAACCTGTTGGGAGAAACACTCGACATTTGCATTAGAATGTCATTGATTTGCAGATAATTGACGTAGTAGTGCAGGATGAAGAAATTGTCATTGCTGGAAACTGGGGGAAACAGAGTTTAACAGGCAACCTTTATGCATTGCATATGTATTGTTATGTGTGTAGACCAGTGGGCAAACGCTAGGCGTCGGTGATTATGACGTGGAAGTGAAGTGAAAAGCGGTAGTTCCTCAAATGACCACTTGGGGGTCGGGGCCAGTATAGGCATTCCCCCATGTTAAGATGCCTGACTTTATAACAGGATTAAACATCTTTCCAGTCTGGGGCAAAACATGGTTTCACCTTTTCATAGCAACTGTAGGGGGTTAATTTTTTTTTATATAACTAGCTATATTGAAATAAAAATGATAATATTCCTATATGGAAATAAACCGGATAATATTCCTATAATATTCGTCTAATATTTCAATGTGTATAGTACTCAAGAGTTTGTGCTTTCTGCTTCTGTTTTAACTACCGTAACAATATTGAAAGTTGCAAAACAATAACGTGAAATAACGTTAACAATACAGATCCTAACCCACAATGTGTGTGTTGAATTTAAGTAGCTGCCCCGAAAAAGGACAGAATTACTGGCGGATAACGTCCGTGTGGGTTGCGCTTTTGAACGTAATTGCGTGATACTGCACGGAACGGAGATAGTCTGGCAAGTGAGACGAGATAGAAACACAGTAGCAGCCTATGGAGCGACTTTATAGTTGACGACTTGTGACTTGTAACGTTGACTTGTGTTGACTTGTCTGAATTCTGAAAATAGTTAGATTTCTGAGTTTAACTCATTCAGGGCCAGTTTAGGACTGCCAATATTTAGCACAGGCCAAAGATTTTCATAATTGTTGGTCATCTTTCAAGACCCACAGTAAATTATCTATTAGCACCAGAGTGATTTGCAATACCTCAAAATGAAGATGTACGTCTCTGGGTTCACCAGGAAAAAAAAAGTGTGCTTTTAGCATGTTCTGTACTCTACTTATAGCCATTTATATACACCCTGTTTTCACCCAAAAGGTCTTTTTGAGAAAAGAAATTGCAGAAAATGGCATTTATGTACACAGCACACAATATCAGGCAGAACTCACTCTCAATTCTTTTATTTTGAACTGTATTGACATCAGACATGTAAATATTATTCATTATGACACAAATGACAAAAAAAAAATATATATATATATATATATATATATGAAGTGTTTTTTTTACATTCAACAATACAGTTTGCTCAGTGTGAGTGAGTGTACAGACAGACACACAGACAGACAGACAGACAGACAGACAGACACACACAGACACAGACACAGACACACACACACACACACACGCGCACACACACACACACACACACACACACACACACACACACACACACACACACACAGAGAGAGAGAGTTCTCTCCACAGCTGCTGCTAGATCCCACCTCCTTCCCCCTCCTTCCCCATCAGCGTTTTGCCTGCTGCTCGTTTCCCTCCTCTCGCTGGAACGAATGCTGCGACACGACACAGGCTTTGGGACCAGGCGCTGCTGGAACCGGATCGATCATGTTCGTCACGGGTTTGACTAGGCAATCCAGGTTCGCCCTGCAGCAAGGCTGGCACATAGGAACGGGGTCCAGGGACCAGGATCGATCATGTTGGTCACGGGTTTGACTACCGCGGTTTCGATGTCCGCTGCTCTGCTATGGCAAGTCGATCAGCTCTGCAGCGCGGCGAGGGGGCATTTCAATGGCGTTTCTCCTCTGCAACAAGGAAGCGCGTTTGTCCTCCTTTCCACCTTCTTCCTAATTTCAAACAACAGCTGCGGTATGTGTTTGATAACGTGCTGTCGGCTTCACTTTGAGGTTAGGGACCCGAAACTATGTCACAGGCTGGGTAAGTGTTTCAACTATGCGCTGCACTCATA
>NC_139623.1:64758824-65021324 GCF_964638095.1 Poromitra crassiceps
GTGAATGGCTAACGGCTAGCCATTCACTAGCTAGCTGATAATAAGTTCTCCCAGCCTAGCAACGGTCTGAAGGCTATCTCCCCAAATTCTACAACACTGTCTTGTTTACTAACGTTCATAGTTGATAACGTTACAGCAATACAGTTACGGTTTCGTACTCACTGTAAGATCAAGTGTTTAACGTTTATGTTAACTTATTGTTTTGAATAGAATGTTTGACTAGCTCACTGGAGATAGCCTCGGTAGCCGCCGCCATGTTGAATAGTGAAAGAACTACAAACGCACAGGCGCCTCTCGGTGGCGTCACACCCGGTCTCGTCTAAAGCCCGCCCGTAGCTCACGCTGATTGGTTCGCCTGGGTGGCGGCCGATTTAAACTCCTTTCTTGAGACAGGTCCAGACGGAGGTGGGATTGTGAATTTGTGGAACAATGCCGCCCCCGTCTGGCGGAGTCAGGCTAGTGTTCACCACCCTGTCTCTGTCAGGGGGGGAGGCATACAGAGTGCCCGGGTGATTCATGTACTACTGGTCCGAGGACACGCTTTGCAAACAGTAATTTTAACATACAGAAAGTTAACTCATCAAAAAAAAGCCCCCGTCATCCCAATTCTAAGGGCAATTTCAGATTTTTTACAGGCAAAATGCCCCGAGCCCCCGCTAATTTCCGACCCTGATAGAGAGCCGCAGGAATGAGTCCGGAAGTATTTTCCGGGTTCTTCAGTGAAAAAGTCTATGGGGTCTTAGTAGGGGGATTTCACTTAAATGCATAAAATAAGGTCTGTGGTTTACAAAAGTTTTTGGAAATGCGAACCTGGGTTCTGCATGATAATCTTTACAAACGTGAAAAACTGACTTTTGGAACGTAAATGCAATTTTTATAAAACGCTTCAAAAGGCATAAAAGTTATTCACGTTTGTGAAGAGTATCATGCAGATTCAGAACCCAGGTTTGTGTTTCCATAAACTTTTGTTAACCACAGACCGTATTTTATGCATTTAAGTGAAATCTCCATTCTAAAACCCCATAGACTTTTCCCCTGAAGAAACAAATGGCGGCGATTTCTGGTTAAAGCCTACAAAAATACTGATCCCTGCGGTACTCTATACAGGCAGGAAAAGGGGGGGGGGCTTTAAAAACAAGTTTCCTTGCTGACTTAAAATTGTGAGTTAACTGAACTGTAGTACTGAATAGTTTGGCCACAGATCATTAGTTGTTCTAATGTAGAAAGATTACCCACTTTGTATCATATATAATCTCTGTAATATAAGCACATGGGCAGTGTTTTGCCTTCTCTCTCTGTTTACCTCACAGAGAAAAATGCTCCTGCTCCTGTCTGCAGAAACTTTGCCCTGCCAGCTGCAAGTCATTATGGTTCTTTAAGGCTCTCAATGCGATTCTCTGCGGATGTGCATACTTAAAAAATGAAAGTAAACAATAACAGCTGCCATCGGAGCAGATTCCACGTCTCCAGCAGAACTTCTGCAGCTCTGTTGCGACGCGTCGTGAGGAAAACACAGAGAGAGCTAAACACTGCCCATGTGCTTAGGCTACATTACTGAGATTATTAATGATACAAAGTGGGTTGATTACCGGTAAAGCCATCCAACAATAATTAATACTTTTAAGTTGAAATTGACAAACATCTACATGTATATGCATTCATGGATAAAGAGGAGTTGATTTCGCTAAATTGCACTATGGATTTTTACAGTGTCGTTACCAGAGGCAGACAGGCAGCACTGCATGACGCTGCCTGAAAAAGAAGTGGAAGTAAAGGCATTATTTCTCCTTCATCGGGCACAACATGATAGCTCTCGAAGCGAGCCAAGCTTAGCCCCCGAGGACGGACAGCCTCGGCATGGCCTCATTGCCTCACAGTCTTTTAAATTCACATCAACACCTCATAGCTGTAGAGTGGGACATTATTTTTTCCTAGCCACCTATCAGATTGATTTTGCCCATCGTGGACTCAAAACAAACCAACTGTGGTGTGAGTGTGTGTGTGACCTCATCTGATGTGAGGTATGTGTGTTGCCAATGCTTCCAAGCAGGACGGGTTTCTGTAACGATCACACTGATGCAGTGATCATCAACTTCATGATGCATTTAAAGCAGGGCTTCTCAAAGTTTTTATGACTGAGAGACAATTTATGGACCCAACATTGGATTGACGGCTGCCCGAGAAAAAAACAGAACCTAAAATAATTCCAAAACAAATACTAATAGCCTATTCTAGACTAAAAGTCATGCCAGTTGTGAATCTTGTGAGAAATGTAAGTAAGTAAAACTTTATTTATATAGCACCCTTCTCAACACGAATGTACAGAGTGCTTAACAAGTTAAAGCAACAGTTACAAAATATAAGCACAATATATAAATATAAAACAGGGGACATAAAACAGAGGAATAAAACAGACTTATGGTACATAAATCAACAGATCAAAAATTACATAAAATCACAACAAATCAAAAGCCTGTCTAAAAAGGAGAGTTTTTAATTGTACTTTAAAAATCTCCACTGAGGCGGAGGCTCTCAGGCCCTGGGGAAGAGCATTCCAGAGCCTAGGGGCCACAGCCGCAAAAGCACGGTCCCCCTTGGAAGCCAGCCTGGTTCGAGGCACTCCCAAGAGGCCTAGCTCAGAGGACCTCAGGGCCCGGTTTGGTGTGTATGGATGAAAAAGGTCAACTATGTATGCGGGGGCTTGGCCATGGACAGCTCTAAAAGTGAAAACCAGAATTTTAAAATGGATTCTAAAATGGACCGGGAGCCAGTGTAGGGTGGAAATGATCAGAGTAATATGGGATGTTTTTTTGGACCGGGTGAGTAGTCTGGCTGCAGCATTTTGGACCTGTTGTAACCGGTTTATTGATGTTTTATTGAGGCAGGAAAAAAGGGCATTACAGTAGTCTAGCCGGGAGGAAATGAAAGCATGTATAGCCATCTCCAGCTCGGCGGTGGACAGGATGCCCCGGAGCTTGGCTATGTTCCTGAGGTGAAAAAAACAGTTACGGGTCAGGTGTTTAATGTGATTGTCCAGATGCATAGATTGATCAAAAGTGACGCCAAGATTTTTTATGTTTGTCCGAACATTCGCACTAAAAGGTCCTAACTGGTTGGTTATCTTAGAGGCGATGTTTTCAGCTGCTAAGATCAATATCTCTGTTTTGGAGGCATTAAGTTGCAAGAAATTATTTGACATCCATTCTTCAATGGCGGACAGGCATGCAAGCAGGATCTTTATATTATCCATTTTATCAGGATCAAAAGAAAAATAAATCTGAATATCATCTGCATAGCAGTGATATGAGACACCCTTAAATGTATTAATTAAGATGCCTAGGGGGAGCATATAAAGAGCAAAGAGAGATGGGGCCATAACAGAGCCTTGGGGCAGGCCACAGGATAGAGGGCTCCTGTCTGACGCGAACGGGCCCACAGCCACGGAGAAACTTCTCCCACTGAGGTAGGAGGAGAACCACTGGAGGGCAGTGCCTGAAATACCTACCCACTCCCTGAGTCTATCTAACATAATGGCATGGTCAACAGTGTTGAACGCTGCACTCAGGTCCAACAACACCAGAACTGCGCAGTCGCCTGTATCAGTTTTCATAATAATGTCATTGGAAACCCTGAGGAGAGCTGACTCTGTGGAGTGGTGTTTTCTGAAATCTGATTGAAATTTGTCAAGAATGTTATTGCTGTTCAGATATGCGTTGAGTTGGTTACTAACCACTTTTTCTAAGACTTTGGATACGAATGGGAGTTTTGAGATGGGCCTGTAATTATTCGGGAGGGAGGGGTCCAGATTTGGTTTTTTGAGGAGGGGCTGAACGATTGCCTGTTTAAAGAATGATGGGACGGAGCCAGAGGTAATGGAGCTATTTATAATATGGAGTAAGGGCGGGGCGACACAGGTGAGTACTTCTTTCAGCATGGAAGTTGGTATGACATCCAGGGGGCTAGAGGAGGACTTCATAGCTCTCACTACATCGGTCAGGTTGGCTAGGGTGATGCAGGAAAAGGAGCTTAGCGAGGCCTGCCTAACTGGACAAATAGGGAGGGGGGAGTTGGAGGGGGTGATGCCCGACCTCACATCAACAACCTTGTTGACAAAGGAGGAAAGAAAGCGGTTGCAGTCGTCGTTAGAAAAAATAGGGACAGAGGGAGTAGAAGGGTTTACGATGGTATTGATGGTTTTAAATAGAACTCTGGGGTTATGTTTGCTGGAAGTTATAAGGTTTGTGAAATAAGAAGCCCTGGCATTTTTAACACTATTGTTAAATTCAAAATAGAGGTCTTTCAGGTGTAGACGGTGTACCTGGAGGTTAGTGGTTTTCCACAACCGCTCCACCTTTCGACAGTGTCTTTTCAGACTACGGATGTCCTCTGAGACCCAGGGGGCTGTGTTTACCGCTCGCGAGCTGCGCGTTACCATGGGAGCAACATCATCTAGAATAGTGGAGCAGTGTTCGTTGAAAGCGTTGACTAGGGAGTCAACGTCATTTAAACAGGAAACAAAAACATTTTTATCAAAAGTTGCTGGAAAATTTTCAACCGCTGTGCTATTTATAATATGTGAGGTTTTTACTTGCTTCTCCAGAACATAAGCCTCGTCTAGGGATGAGTTAAACAGTACACATTTATGGTCGGAGACCGATAGCTCTTCAGTGCAAACATTGCTGATATTCAAACCAATTGAGAAAACGAGATCCAATGTGTTGCCTTTGTTATGCGTTGGGCCAGACACATGTTGGCAGAAATTAAAGCATTCTGTAACATTAAGAAAGTCTCTGGCAAACTTGTCTGAACGGTCATTCACATGAATGTTGAAATCCCCACATAAGAGAACTCTTTCATAGCGGATAACAGAGGTTAGGAAGTCACCAAAATCTGCTAGAAAATAACCATTTTTGCCTGGAGGGCGGTAGATTAGAATACAATAAAATGGGTTTGAACGACCCACTTTGATCATTAATGCTTCAAAAGATGGGAAGGAGCCAGTGCTCACCGTGTTGCTGGTGAAACAGTCTTTGTGGAACGCGGCAAGACCTCCTCCTCGGCCAGTGAGCCTAGGAGCACAAGAATAACTATAATTTGATGGACAAAGTTCGTTTAGAGAGGAAAACTCCCCAGCTCTTTGCCAGGACTCTGAGACCAGCAAAAAGTCCAACTCTCTCGAGACAATGAAATCATTCAGTACAAAGGATTTGTTTGAGATTGATCTGGCATTCAACAGACCAAAGGAGACTGAGAGGGTAGTCGTAAGGGGCTGCAGGGGGATTGAAATTAAATTGGCAAAATTAGATGGATGATTAGAGTGCTGGAAACACTGCCTGGAACAGGGACGAGTAGAAATTATAGGTTCTATTCGGCATTCAGCATTTACAGGGCTGACAGGTGAGAGAGGCCAGCAGAGGGCATCAGTATCAAGGCCAGCATCTGGACCCAGGCTAAAAGTGGGAGGTATATATTTCTGGACTGGGTCATGCTGGGATTTATATCATAAACTAAAAGCAAAGTAGCGTATGATATTTTCAGTCAGCTGCTGGGTCCCCTTGTTGTTGAGGTGAACACCATCTAATTTATACAGGTCTGGAATGCACCAGAAATAATCAAAGTTTGAGATATAATCATAACCTAAAGCTGAGCAGAAATTTTTTGACCAATGATGGAGACTATAGAGTCGGCTAAACCGTTCTGAGCGCTTGGAGAGAGTAGGGATCGGGCCTGATACAATACACCGTTTCCCTAAGCTTTCAATCGTGCAGCACAGGGCCTCAACATCTGCCTGCAGTTTGATTGAGTTTCTGTTCATGACGTCATTCGTCCCCACGTGTGTTATCACGAAATCAACAGAGGGGTGCAGATCAAGGAGGACTGGAATAAGTTATATCATGTCCAGGACTTTACCACCAGGGAGACAGTATGTAATAGCACCGGGAATAGTTAACTGCCTGACTAGGGAATCACCTAAAACCAAGATTTTCGGATCACAGTTTGAGCAGCTGTTGTAGGTGGTCAGCTTTTGTGAAAGCTGCCCACTCGTGTTAGCAAGGCCAGCGTTAGCATTAGCAGTAGCGTTAGCATTAGCAGTAGCGACAGTGGCACCATAGACAGGGCTAACGTTAGCTAGGCTAATGTTATTAGCATCAACAATAGCGGCAGCAGGGGAAACAGAAACAGCAGCGCAGACATCCACATAATGGGAAGCGCCAGATACGCAGGACAAATTGAGATTTGGCTGCAGTAGAGACACACGAGGGCGTTTGTTTACGGAGAAGACCGAAGGGGGGGAAGTATAGTCTGCGGGCAGAGTGGGGCTGGCGGCTCGCTTTCTGCTGTCAGCCCGCTGTGGGGCCGGGGTAGAGACCCGTCTAGCGTTCTTACCGGTGCCAAAACTCTGGGCACGGTTAGCTGTATGAGTCGTGGGAGGGATTGGAGAGGGGAGAGAGTCATAAGGAAGCTCTGCCAGAGGGGTGAAGAAATTGGACGTATGGCAGGATATACCAGAGTTAGAGGGATCGAAGAAAGGGAGAGAGAGTTTCTTCTGCCGACCAGTTTTCACCACGGATGCCCAGGTGGGAGAGTCAGTAGCAGCGGCCGCTGTAACTCTGGAGGCCGTGTCCTCCGCTAGGGCAGGAGCCGAGGTGGATCCAGGGCTTCTCCCGGGCTCGATGTTGGCTAGCCTGGCGTGCAGAGCTCTCTTACGATCCAGGAGCTCCTCGATTCGCCGGTCAATAGCCTTCAGATCCTCCTCCAACTCGGTGACCTCGGCCGATGGAGCCATCTGATCTGAAAGAATAAAGTACAAGCAGCAACCTGGAAATAGCCGCAGAGATGGCAGCAAGGAACCCGGGGACAGCCGAGCCATGGAGACGGGCTACTAGTCAGCCGATGGAAGGAGACTTACCCCAGAGGGGCCTAAAAAGGCCCCACAGCGGATAAACAGCACGGGTAAGTCACAGTCTCCAGGGCTTTCTCAGAGGAAGATGTTGATCAGATGTATTACCGGTAGTCCAGTCCCGGGCCAGCGAGTTGATGTGAGCTAGCTCTTGATAGCTTGGTCCGGTTAGCTTAGCTCAGACTCCAGTATGGGGATGAGTCCGTTGCGCTACCTCGGGCAGTAGACCTGGGCTAAAGCAAGCCCCGCCACCGCCCAAGGCAGGCACTTTACAGTATGTTAGAGTGTTCAATGCTCTGGGAGATCAGAGATTTCCTTGCTCTAGTAGACTACGGGATCCTGCCCGGGAGCTTCCGTAGGATCAGTTAGCTTAGGCTGGCTAAAAACAAGCCAAAGTAGCTTTTGAGCTAACGTAGTCCAGAGTTGGCGGGAGTCAGAGAAGAATAAAATCCAAATATGCAATCGCTAAGACAACACGCCCGATCTGAGTATCAGGTACGACACAACAGGATAATAAATGTGTTTTCTGGAAGAGAAAAACATACACAGACAGACGCACGGACGCACACACACACGTGTGCGCACACACGTGCACACACACACACACACACACACACACACGAACATGCACACGCACACGCCTGTCAACATTAGACTGTGAAAAAGAGGTTTATAGCAGAAAATGTTTCAGCGATTCAGCGTTTTGGTGTCAGTCAGTCCCTCAGAATCAAAGAGCAAGGGCTTCTTTCTACAGCTACCATTACCATTTTGCACCAAGAGACGTTCTATGATACAGGGGATGAGGCAGCTAGTCCAATTTCCTCAATAGACCAGAATGCATTGCACCCACAAGTCTTCATGCATCTTAAAGGCGCTGACAGGGTTCTGCGCAGCCTCGTCTTGGAGCCTTGCCGCTGCCGAGCGGCAACAGCGAGACTGTGCATACTCGAACGTTAACTCGGCGCATTGGCTGCGGTACACCTCAAAAACACTAGGTGGCTTGTGGTACACTCATGTCCATTACATATGACGCTATCGTGTTGTTTACCAAGAACTTGCAATCATCCCTCCATTTCAAAACTCATTCCGGTGAGCCTGCAGAAGGCTTTGCTAGATGAGGGACAAGCACTGTTAAATGAGGAAATTTACGTCCAATCACAGCTCTCGTGCTGGTCACGTCACGTCCGCGTTGACGCCGCAGAGTCACATTTTCGAGGAGCTGCACGGCCCTTCCGCCAAGCTGCGGCGACCCCCTCGGCACAGTCAGCACTGGCGATTTCGCTCGAGCATAATTTGCGCTTAAGGAACACGGCAACATTTTTGGGGGAGATTCGCCTATTGCCATATTCCCGATAGTAAGAGGAGAAGAGAGATGCCTTTCTCTTCCCTGTGTGTGCATTAGAAAGTAGCCCTGCGCCGCTCCTGCTAAATGGCCTACAATGGTAGTAAACGCTACACCAGCCTACCCCCGTTCAGTCACCAAAATACACATTCCAACAGTGCCAAATGACTCATGTTGTGATTCATGTACTCGCCACGCAATGAAATCATCCAAAGTTACGGGAAACAGTCATTTTCCAAGTAAATACATACCCGGAAGTACTGATGGCTGCACACAGTGCGTGGAAGTATTTAGTTCCGCACATGACTTGGATAGCAAATAGGCGAATCTCCCAAAATGTTGGCATGTTCCTTAAGCATTGGTTGTGTGACTTTCACTTTTCCCCAACTTGGCCATCACTAACGCACTTGCTCTCTACTGACAGGTATAACCAACAGCTGAATGCAACAAGTTTACGCTAGTTCTAGTTCTAGTTCATTTTTTTCCCCTTTCTTCTTTTACGAAAGGCATTCTGGGAAATAGAGGAAATGAAGTTGAGGCATGGTTGAGGGGATTGCAGGTAGAACAAAAAGCGAAATGGCAACCCGTCACAAAGTAACACCGGACTGCATCCAAAACAGAATGGTGATAAAAAGCAGCAGACAGCAGAACAGGATCCCAGGGTGCCTTGTCCTCTTATGAATGCAGATTTTAGAGGAACTTGAGGTCCAATACGGAGTTGCAATATTTGACAATACCAGTCAGTTCATTTGCTTCCTCGGGCAATAATTGAGTGCTGTCAACCATGGCTTTTTTTAATCAATTCAGAAGTCAGGCTTGTTCATTAGATTACTATTTTCGGCAGGGGCAGACCGACTTCCTCATTCTCTGCCATGTCATTCCTCATACAGCAATGCTTCTAGTCTCTGTACTGCACCCCCCCCCCCCCCCCCAACCTCTAGTCTCTGTACTGCACCCCCCCCCCACCTCCCAAACCATTGGTAAGGCTTACCGGTCAGTGTCCACCCGCTATGCCGACCACCCGCAGTGCTGACAGCCCGCAATGCCAGCGTTAGGTTTAGGCGTGGGGGGTGGGAGAGGTTAGGGTTAGGGTCTGCGGGAGGTTAGGTTTAGGCATGGGGGGTGGGAGAGGTTAGGTTTAGGCATGGGGGCTGGGAGAGGTTAGGTTTAGGCATGGGGGCTGGGAGAGGTTAGGTTTAGGCATTGGGGGTGGGAGAGGTTAGGTTTAGGTGTGGGAGCTGGGAGAGGTTAGCTCCAGCCGGTCCCCCGACACGCTGCACACCGCCTCGCTCAGCTGGTTCTGCTTGTGGGCTATCGGCATTCCGGACTGTCGGCACTGCCGTCTGTCGGCACATAGATGCGGTACCTACCGGTCAGCCTCGATCCCTTCACCTCTCTCCATTCTAAACCAGTTCTTGCTAACCCCAAGTATTCAGCCAAGGCATCTAGTATAAAATAGTATTTTATATTTGAAAATGTATAACAGGAAATCAGTTTGAACAGGGCCAGATGCACCGGATAAATATAACAATAGTGTTGTTATATACTGTGCAGGTTATATGCTTAGGTTTGTCAGTAAAGAAGATGCTGGACCATCAGACAGAGCCAGTACAAGCAGACTCAGTTGATCCACAGTCAAGTTCATCCAGGACTAACACAGACCCAGTACAGTCGGCTTCAGCAAGTACTAACACAGACCCAGTACAGTCGGCTTCAGCAAGTACTAACACAGACCTAGTACAGTCGGCTTCAGCAGGTACTAACACAGACCCAGTACAGTCAGCTTCAGCAAGTACTAACACAGACCCAGTACAGTCGGCTTCAGCAAGTACTAACACAGACCCAGTACAGTCAGCTTCAGCAAGTACTAACACAGACCCAGTACAGTCAGCTTCAGCAAGTACTAACACAGACCCAGTACAGTCGGCTTCAGCAGGTACTAACACAGACCCAGTACAGTCAGCTTCAGCAAGTACTAACACAGACCCAGTACAGTCGGCTTCAGCAGGTACTAACACAGACCCAGTACAGTCGGCTTCAGCAAGTACTAACACAGACCCAGTACAGTCAGCTTCAGCAAGTACTAACACAGACCCAGTACAGTCAGCTTCAGCAAGTACTAACACAGACCCAGTAGAGTCAGCTTCAGCAAGTACTAACACAGACCCAGTACAGTCGGCTTCAGCAAGTACTATCACAGACCCAGTACAGTCGGCTTCAGCAAATGCAGGTGATGTACAGCAGGGCAGATTGTAGTGGGAGCACTGAGGTGTCAGGTGTGACTGTGTGGTGATGGAAAATGACCAGGTAGGAGGTCCCCATAGCAGAATGTTAGGGGCCCTGGGAGGTCAGGAGCGGCACTAGCTTGTGTGTGAGGCATACTGGCACTGTGATTGATTCCATAGCCAGGGCTAATTGTGGCTGGGTACTGATGTGTTATGTAACTGCATTAGCAAAATGAGAAAAGAAAGTTCCTTCTGAAGAAATCCATGGCTCTTTTAAAGGAGGGAGCTTTGGCCTCTCTATCCATCTCCCCCACTGGCCTTGCTCTCTCTCTCTCTCTGTCCCCCCTCTGTCACTCCATCTCTCTCTCTTAAAGCTGAAGGCAAGATTTGTTTATGGACGATCACCAGTATGCTCACGGGGGAAACTTAAATTCACGTTTGCTCACTGGGGAAACTTTAATTCACCAGTATGTTCACTGGGGAAACTTAAATTCACGTTTGCTCACTGGGGAAACTTAAATTCACCAGTATGTTCACTGGGGAAACTTACATTCACCAGTATGTTCACTGGGGAAACTTAAATTCACCAGTATGTTGAATGGGGAAACTTAAATTCACGTTTGCTCACTGGGGAAACTTAAATTCACCAGTATGTTCACTGGGGAAACCTAAATTCACCAGCATGCTCACTGGGGAAACCTAAATTCACCAGTATGCTCACTGGGGAAACTTAAATTCACCAGTATGCTCATGGGGGAAACTTAAAGGGATACACCACTTTTTTTTAAGTTTAGCTCATTTGCCACATCCCCCCCCACATAGCCAAGATACCCCCTGCCTTTACCGGCATTGTCCAAGCAGTATACAGTGAGATACAGTCGTGAAGTTAGTAATTATCGCCATAGAATGGAGGCCAATGGTATCGCTGTTAAAAATCCGCTAAAACACACATGTCACGGCGCTAAAATACATGTTGTATGAGGAGTCACCTCACGATGAAATATCAATCCAAAATGCACATAGCGGTGTCTTTGAAGGAGCATTACTTTTTTTTACAACCTGGACCCTATTTCCAGCTTTAATTATGAATTTGAACTCGCCCTATATGTATATATATATATATATATATATATATATATATAAGAAAGTAGTGCCCTGTGCACAGCTGTGCTGCTAGTCCCGGGTGCAGCTGGAGCAGGAACAGCAGAAATAGCAGTAGTGAGGAAATCCAGCGCACACCAGGTTGTTAGAATAGACTTCTTTTATTTACGTTGCATAGATATGGCGAACATATATATATATATATATACAGTATATATATATATATATATATATATAGAATAATTGATGCGTTAGCGTCGCTCTTTCTAAAAGGTAAAATTATCAGTAAGGGCAGGTTTTACTTCTTGTTTTTAACAAACGAGAGAGCGGGGAGGGACCCCTTATCGATTTGTTCCAACTCCAGAAAGGTATGGGTACCCTTCTCCCTCTTTAGGGGGTCGAAGACTCCGACCCTGGTCTCCAGGGGAGACCCAGGGGGTCTTCAAGCCCAAGCCCCTAACCCAAAACCAGAGTGGTACTACCGTTCCCTGGGCGGTACTACCGTATTTCCCAACTCGTCCTGGACGACAAACCCGAGGGCCTGCTTGACCTTTGCTGGAACCTTGGGGTGATCCTTGACAACCAGCTGTCTTGCTCAGCCAACATAGCTGCGACAGCACGCTCCTGTAGGTTCTCCCTCTACAACATCCGCAAAATCCGTCCCTTTCTCACAAGAGAAGCGACTCAACTCCTGGTCCAGTCACTTATCATCTCTCGCCTGGACAGAGATGGGCGAAAATACATCATAAAGTATTTTGATACAAATTACAAATACTTGCTCAAAAAATGTATCACAATACAAATACAAAATACCTGTCTGAAAATGTATTTGAGATACAAATACGTATTTTGTATTTTGAAAATACATGAAAATACATTTTATAAAAACTTATAAAGAGCTGCAACGATTAGTCAATTCATAGATGAATTGCCAAATATTAAATTAATTGCCTATTTTGATGATCTATTAATCATTTAGAGACATTTCTTTAAGGAAAATGTCCTAATTCTCTGATTTCAGCTATTCAAAAGTGAAATTTTCTGGTTTCCTTAGACAGTAAATCCTCTCTTTAGTCCTCTGTCACAGTATGTGTACTCCCTAACACACTGCAGTTCTTCCATTTTAGTTTTAGTTGTTTTTCAGTAGAACTAATTTCTCCTTCAGCTCAGCTGTTAATCACCTTCTGTGAGGGCTTTTGACTTAAAGGCAGCATTTCTGCATGTTAACCTCAAGTTTTGGAACTTTGACTATGTTTAGCCATAGATATCTGACATCATAACACAATATATAAATAACTGAAATAGGTAAAAGGCATAGTAGGTCCCCTTTAAACAACTTCACATTCACCACCATGTCAGTAACTTGTCGTCACAGTATTTATTTAACGTGCAAACATATTTATACAACTAGAAAAGGTTACATTTCAGGAATTGAATGCCCTGATGCACATCCTGTCTAAGGTTGTGAAATTGTGAATCGGTGAGAGGAACGATGAGAAACTGCATCTCAAACAAAAAAGGCCTTCCATGAAATTGGACTCTTGTTCAAATCCTTACATCCTTAAAATGACTTCCCCTCCTTCTGCTTCATAAACAAAATCCAAAACAACCTGGCTATCTAGAACATAATTACTAAAGAACAATCACTCACTGAATACAACTTTCCACTATCAGCAGTGGTAACACCATTCTAGTGGCAAAATCTGCACAGCCATCATTATGCACAGTGAAGCTCAGACATCCTTGTAGCAACATAAAGACATTTTTGATTTTCATTAGGGTACTTTGGTGTTCAGTTATAGTTTTTCAGTATAACTAATTTCTCCATCTATTCAAATCAGGTTTATGACAGTTAGTTGTTTTTCAGTACAACTTATTTCTTCAGCTATTCACATCAGGTTTCAGTTTAGTTCAGTTAGTTAGTTTTTCAATACAACTTCTTTCTCAATCTATTCTGAATAATATCAGCTTTCAGTTTAGTTCAGTTAGTTGTTTTTCAGTACAACTTATTTCTCTATCTATTCTGAATCATATCAGGTTTCAGTTTAGTTCAGTTAGTTGTTTTTTCAACTTATTTCTCCATCTATTCATATCAGGTTTCAGTTTAGTTCACTTACCGGTAGTTGTTTTTAGTACAACTAATTTCTCCATCTTTTCACATCAGGTTTCAGTTCAGTTAGTTGTTTTTCAATACACCTTATTTCTCCATCTTTTCATATCAGGTTTCAGTTCAGTTTAGTTCACTTAGTTGTTTTTAGTACAACTAATTTCTCCTATTCAAATCAGGTTTCAGTTCAGTCCAGTTAGTTGTTTTTTAGTACAAGTAATTTCTCTGTTTATTCATATCAGGTTTCAGTTTAGTTCACTTAGTTGTTTTTAGTACAACTAATTTCTCCATCTTTAGTTTAAACCTGTGTCAATGTTTACATGTGTCAATTTGAGAATAAAAAGAAAAATGTATTTTATGTATTTGAAATACACAAAATACAAGATCTGAAAGTATCTTGATACAAATTACATCTCATTTTTCTCTGCCCAGCCAAATACAAATTACAAAATACAAAAAAGTAGTTGAAATACGTATTTCAAATACAAGTATTTCAAATACTGCCCATCTCTGCGCCTGGACTACTGCAACGTCCTCCTGGCCGGCCTTCCTGCCACCGACATCCGACCGCTTCAGCTCATTCAGAATGCTGCAGCCCGTCTGGTATTCAACCAACCCAAATTCTCTCATGTCACTCCCCTCTTCCAGGACCTCCACTGGCTTCCCATCTTGGCTCGCATCAAATTCAAGACACTGGTACTGGCCTACAGGGCAGTAGACCAGTCAGCTCCCCTGTACCTGCAATCTATGGTCAGGTTCCAAACCTTTCAGCGCTCCCTTCGCTCCTCCACCAGTGCAGGTCGCCTCGCCCCTCCTTCGCTACGGGGGCTCAAAAGTCGCTCATCCCGATCTCGACTCTTCTCGTCCCTGGCACCTCAATGGTGGAACGAGCTTCCACCTTCGGTCAGGACAGCTGAATCACTGCCAATCTTTCGGAAAAGACTAAAGACACACCTTTTCAGGCTCCATCTGGGCCCTTCTAACTTCTTTCTCTCTCTCTCTTTCTAAAAAAAAAAAAAAAAAAAAAAACTACTAACCTAAACTAAACTGTACCACTTGTACCACAAATGTGTTATTGTAAGTCGCTTTGAATAAAAGCGTCTGCCAAATGACGTAATGTAATGTAATGTAATGTAATGTAACCCACACGGTCAGCCCGTCCTGTGTTCCATAACGCTATAGGCTCCCCAGAGCGTTACGCCCAAATTCCACTGAGTCTGGGTTCGGTCCGTCTGCGCTCCGGTACGGCTTCGGAGCCGATACGTTTCCACTCTAATCAATGTGTCAACTTCCACCAACTCCGCTGCGTTGCGTGTCTACTCCGTCCCAAATCCGACGATCTGGAGCTCTCCGAAGCAGATACGCAAGGCTTCTATTTTTCACGGATGTTGGAGCAAAGCCGCAGCAAGTTGGGCGGAGCCAGGCCTGGAGTCAACAGGTCAGAGGTGCTTACAGCATTCAATATCAAGCCAGAGGACAAACATGTATGAGGAAAAGTTCATCATTGAAGTAGAAAACCACAAATATATGACACAACACATCCTTTTTACAAGGACAACACCAAGCAAGTCCACCCCTCCTCTGCTTCTCCAGTTGGGAACAATGATCTTCTGCCTGTTTGTTGTTGTATTTATCCCACATACAAATTGTCTTGCGCGAATGCGTGCGATTTCACCGCGAGAACCTGTCGGTCTCGTCACTCCAGCTGTCTGGCGGAGTGGAGCCGTGACGTGCTCTGCACTGTCACTGTCTGGCGGAGCACGGCGCAAAACCGGAGCACAGCCGCAACACAATGCAAATGCACTCAGTGGAATCCCGGCGTTAAGGTCACAAATGGGGCTTGCCACAGCGGGGCTTTGAGACGAGTTCGGACTGAGAATGGGCTGGATATTATAGAATTACATGAGAGTCGCCCGCACACTATGACTATAGGATTAGAGCCTATAGTAATATTAGTGCGATACCATTGCGGATAGAAAATACCATAAAGTACGAGGTCCCATAAACTCGCCAATGAGTAGAAACGAACTCTATAAGAAATGTATAGTAATAATAGTCTAGTGATTTTTCTTAAGGCTGTCAGACACCGTTGTTTCTCAAACAAATGTATTAGTTGATCCTCTCTTTACTCCGTCCCAAACTCAAACAGCTGACAGTTGTAACTGATCCCTCACGTGATCGGCTTACTTCGCTATGACCTGATTGAAGTTGACGTGCCTTACGTTCTAAAACCAGCCCCTGTGACTTGACAAGCTGAATCGAGGAGAATGCCATCACCTCCCCAAGTCTCCCCTTCAGTACAGAGAGGCAAGGCTATACGGACGTGAGGACAGTCGTTTTAACACCCTGGAAAATAGACCAAATAGAAATAATGTCTTGGACTATTTTCAATAATGAAGACTACTTAACTCATTCTCTGCCAGGGTCATTTCGGTCTGTGTGCTCCCAGTGCCAGGATTTTGAGCATATTTCCTGATCTTCCAGGACCCACAGAATATTCTGTGCTAGGAATAAAATTACACAACATATCTCACAATAAAGCAGAGACTCTCTTCTTACCCCTTGTAAAAAACTGAAACTCTCCCATGTTTCCTTGTTTAGTTACAAGCAGTGGAAGTTAGCTTGTTTTCACTAAAAATGCCCTCCTTGGGACATAAATAGGAGAAAAATAGGTTTTTAGTGAAGGACACCGTTTCAAGCAGAACTCTCTTTTGAGCCTTTTATTTTTTGCCTCAGTGACACATCAGACATATACAGTATTTGTTTTCCCAAATAAATAAATAAAAAATAAAAAATAAGAGAATGTATTTGAGGGAGCTGTGTCGGTCCATCCCGCCCAGTGAGCGGCTACAGAGAGAGAGAGAGAGAGAGAGAGTCTGGCCCCTGGGGTTTCTTGACAGATGAGGCTTGGCCGCAGTATTTATCAAAGTATGATAAATATGTGCACAAAATCAAATAAATAATTTACTTTTACAGTTGCCATGTGGATTTTTAGCTTAGCTTGATAAAAACATAAACAAATGGAACGAACCCTTATCACACTCACACACTCTCTCTCTCACACACACACACACACACACACACACACACACACACACACACACACACACACAGGAATAACGAGTGCTGTAACGTTACCTGCTGTCACGTTACCTCTCATAACTAACGTTAGCACAGAAGATCACACAATAGCTACGTTAGTGCTGTAAACTTTGAAATGTTTATGTGACACATGTTTCGCCTTGGTTGCTGGGGACGGGTGTGTGACGCGGTTTGACGCGTTTGACGTATCCATGTGATTCCCCCTCCCTTGAGTGTGACAGAGCTCTCCCTTGAGAGGGAGAGCTGGCAAGAGGAAACGTGAAGCGAGTCATGCCGGCGGCATAAGTTATAAACAATGCGTGACAATTATACTCGAATGTTGTGTGTGTGATCATTTCATCTCAAACGCGATACAAAAAATAGGCTACTTTTTACCATCGTCATCGCTCTCTCCAAGTGGCACCCATTTCTCCTCCTCCGATTCATCTGTGTCAGACGGATCAGAACGCTGTGAAGGGGAGACTTTGTCGCCATGGCGCTCCGTCGTGGAGCAATAACAAAAACGCTGGCGTCTTCCTCGCCATCGTCGCCAGCCGAGAACTCTGGCTCGGACTCTGTTTTGACCACAGGCTCCACCCATAAATACTAAACTAGCGGGTTCCTTTTATCAGTTTGACCTGAAACAATGTTACAGGCTGGGAAAGTGTCTGATGTAATGTAAACAGCCAAAACATGAAAGTACGTCCGAGTACGTCTTTGGCACAGAACGCCATTGTTAAAAGTACGTCCGGGTACGTCTTTGGCAGAGAATGAGTTAACAGCTAACGCCCAGTCCAGGTCATATCACAGTGCACGCCCCCTTTCTTTGAGGTTGTATAACCCATTCATTGTTAGGCTCGCCCCCTTTCTCTGATGCCGTCTCCTCACCCATCCACAGTTTACCACACATGTGGCAATAACCAATAAGCCCAAGCTACTCCTTTCCAGCTGATACCTAATCAGCGTAGTATATCAGGGTCCATGTTTTACTCTGTTTGCTATGTGCTGTGTATGTGCCATGTGTCATTCTCAGTTGCTGATCATCATTGCTGAAGCAGTTGTTTTCGCCCCACCCCCTCCCCTGACCACCACCATCATCATGACTCCTGATTTAAGAACTCCCTGGGGGATTTCCTATTCTTCACTGACGACGCCCTCTCATCATCTCAGAAGAGCGTCATCATATCATGGAGTCATATGCCAAAATTAATTTGTTGTATCATTGAAGCTTGTTAAACTTTCTACTAGTCTCTCATGATTGAAATAGATGTTGTTTTTCTTGTGAGGATGGGCTGGGTTATATTTAGCATCTCTTTGTTTATCCATATTGTCTTCTCCCCTGTGTGTCTCTGAACAGATGATGACTAAGCACGGAGTGGTAGACCTTGGAGTGGGTTTAGAGGGAGATGAGCAGTGATGTAGTGTTAAATCAAAAGGAGGGTAAACGCCAACACCGATATGACCAAAAAATCAATTATGCAGTATTTCCAGAAGCTTATTTTTCCTTAAACGACCCTATCTTCACATAACTTCAGGATAACTGCATTCGTTTGACACTATTTGCCATGATGCCTGCTGTGAATTCATCTCATAAAGTGTTATGTCAACTCAAAAGGTGGTAAACTCTATTCCGCAAAACAGTAAAGTGAGTTTCGCTGCATTTACCCTTTATTACATCTTTGGATGTGCTCTATGGTTCAGCAGCATAAGGGAATGAGAATCTGTAGGATGTTTACAAAGCCCGTGTGTGTGTGCGCGCCTGTGCGCCCGTGCGTCCGCATGTGTGCGAGTGTGCATGTGTGTGTGTGTGTGTGTGAGACGGTTTTCTCTTAAAGGGACACTTCACAATGAACAATGCTGATTTATTTTACACATGAAAACAACAGTTTTGCAGGCATAATTTGACAGTTATTGAGAGTTGACTTGAATTAAGTGTGGACCAGCAGTGTTGGGGGTCGTTACTTAAAAAAACAATATACTACACATTACACATTACTTACAAAAGTAATGCCTTACTTTACTTAATTATGGCCAGGTTTTACTCTGGGAACCCTACTTACACAGGATGGGGGTTCCCGGAAGTGGCGTGGCCCTAGAGGATATTATTTCTGAATGCGTGACTCATTATAGCCATTATAGCCACATAAAAATCTCTTAGAAATCTCACTTAACTAAGGTCGCTTTCACATATAAGCTGTTTGGTCCGCTTTAACCGCACCAGAGTTCGTTAGTGTGCTTCGTTTGTGGTGGTGTGATCAAATCAGTGTCATCCAGAGATGGGGACTTGGACTTGATTCATACTTAACTTGTGCACACAGTGATTTGAGACTTGTCAAAGACTTGCGACTTGACTTGAGATTTTTCGACCTGTGAATTATTATTATTTTTGGCTCATTAACATTAATGTCTAATAATAATGTCAACTAACCAATGCTGATCCTGTATTTGAATAAATAAGGGAGTGAGTAGGGAATAATACAGTAGCCTACATGCTTTGAATTCCTTCGTTTTCTATGCTGTGTTTTAAGCAGACATGATGGCATGCAGCAGATGATAGAATGCTCCTTTGCAGTGTTGGAAATGGCCAGGTTTTACTCTGGGAACCCTACTGCTAATAAATGGGAAGCTATCAGGCGTTAGTAGGTGTTTGTTTCTGGCTGGTATTCCGACTTATATATTATCTGTTTATTGGGCTTAAAAGCAATAGACCGTATCATATCAAATCAGTGTCATCCAGAGATGGGAACTTGGACTTGAGACTTGGACTTGAGTCATATAACTCGTGCACACACACTGATTTGAGACTTGTCCTCAAAGACTTGTGACTTGACTTGATATTTGGGACCTGTGATTTTTTTATATATTAATTTGGCACATTAAGGGAATGTCTAATAATAATGTCAACAACTAATCAATGCTACTGTATTTTAATAGATAAGGGAGTGAGTGAGGATAAAACAGTAGCCTACTACATGCTTTGAATTCCTTAGTTTTAGCTATGCTGTGTTTTAAGCAGACCTGATGGCATCCATAAGCAGTGGAAATATCCAGGTTTTACTCTGGGAACACTACTGCTAATAAATACGAAGCTATCAGGCGTTGGGTGTTAAGTACCGTTTCTGTTGCATTAGGATCTATTACAAAATAGCGACAGTGCCCTGCATTATACATGCTTAAAGGGGGACTTACCCCCCCAGATATGTGACAAAATGGCATGCTGCTTGATTTGAAAAAACCTATGGGAAAAAACAAGAAATGAAGGCAAAGATCGTCTTGTCTCACTATACTCTTTGGCTGTGGTCAGACAGGAAACTTCGGAAATGTTTTACCGGAAAACGACGCCATGACAGTTTGCCCACCGCATCAAGAAAAACTTTATATGAGAGCTACAAAATCTTTATAAATATCAACAACTAGCCAATGCTGGTGGCCTGTATGGAAACAGCGTTGCTCAAAATGGTTGAAAGTTATATCAATTTGGTCATTCAGTGGCTAGCTACTTAACTGCCATTGACTGCCATGTAACTATCGTTAAAAGAGCCTGGTGACGCAAGGTTATCGTTAGCCGGCCGCAGCAGAGCACAAGACGAGGCAGGACAACCCCCCCTCTCTGGACACGCTCTAATGTAATCACAATGTGAGATTTCTGCGTTGAGGTAAACACGTTAACTTGTTCACCAACTTGTCCTCTAGAATGCTATGAAGTCAGTTTTTCATTTTCATTTGGGGTTTTTTCATGATTCTTGTCCAAAGGTGCAGTGCGCCATGCAAAAATCAACCTCTGCTTTTTCCTCTCGAGTGTGAGACCAGAGCGGAAACGCCCACCAGTGGTCCTTGAGAGGATTCCAGGATTCTCTGTTATCTCTCAACCTAATATATATGGAATTCTGGACAAAATCATATCTAGGCTACATAAACAAAAAACAAAACGGATTTGCATCTGAGAGACCAAATCTCATCATATGGGGGTCCATTGCCCCAATGTGAAATAAATTAGGGGTCCTTAATATGAAAAAGGTTGGGAATGATTTACAGCAACACAATGCCATTTCCTTCCTTTTATTTCTATTCATGAGTATAGTGGCTTTTATAGGCTTTGAGTTGAGAGGAGCCGGGAAAGGGTACAGGGGGAGTAGGGGAGTTACTATCTTGAAATCCCATAGTCTTTGGTTCATCGTGACGTCAGGTTGTACCACATTTTGGGCATTTTTGAGGGCAAAAAAAAAGCAGGTTTAAGCCCATAATACCATACCATTGTACCATACCACAAATGGTACAATGGTAACAGTTTGGTCTCAAATGTGGAAATTTTGACCAGAAATCTTCACACACCACCCCAAAAGTCATATATATTGGTTAAAAGCTGAAGAAAAGTGTTTTGGGGGTTAGTTACACTTTAATGACAATAAAAACCTGTCTGCTGTCTGCAGACGTGAAGGGAAAGCGGATGAGAGATGTGTTTAAATCTAGAACGTTACTGTGACTGACAGCTGCAACGCTATCAACAATGTGACCACGCAACCTTAGTGACGCTGATAGAAAGACGTGGACATTTTATTTCGGGCTATTTTAATTAATATAATCGCAAATATTTGTAACACTACCCAGCTCTGCCTAACGTTAATAGCTAGCTCTTCCTAAGTAATGTTAGCTGCCAGTGCCTGCTATAGTCAATAAATACACCGCTGATATGTAACGTTGCATACCCAAAATGCCAGGCGATCTGAAGGCAAAAATCTCTCTCTGATTGTGTACTTAGCAGTGAAAAATCGTCATGTTACGCTTTTGGAACATTATGGTTGCAGAGATGACCCAGTTCTGCCTAACTTTACTTAGCTAGCTCTTCCTAGCTAACGTTATCCAAATGCCAGCTGATCTGAAGGCAGAAATCTCTCTCTGATTGTGTACTTTAACAGTGAAAAAATCATCTTTGTCTGTCTCAGTGGTCTCCATGTCCGCTGTTTAATGACGCTGATAGAAAGACACATGGAAATTGAATGTCGGGCTATTTTAATACGATCGCAAATATTGGTAACGTTACCCAGATCTGCCTAATAATAGCTAGCTCTTCCTAGCTAACATTAGCTGCTAGTTCCTGCTATATAGTCCAGGCAAAGTAGCGTTTTACGACAAACTAATTGTAAAAGAATTTTTTGCAGCTTAGATCATTTCTATGAGGTGTCCAGAACAACATACTAAAAGTCCTAAGAAATCCTAGTTGAGGAAATATGTTTAATTCTCATCAATCCAAGATGTGTGCCAATAAGGCCAGACAACAATACACCCCAATGGGGCTATTTTTTTCCTTTACTCCTATCAAAATAAAACTTTATACAATGAAAGTATCCATGAAAAGTAACATTTTTTGTATTACAAGTTTCTTTGAAAATGAATTTGAATATGCAAATGAGCTATACACTAATCGAATATAGGCTACCCAGGAGTAAAGGAAAAAATGAAGCCTATCACAATCAAACCTCACACAGTGAAAGTATACATGAAAAGGAACTTTTTTGTTTTACAAGTTTCTTGGAAAAATCTATTTTAAATATGCAAATGAGCTCAACACTAGGCCTAATTGACTTGTCCAATAAGCCATAAAGTCACAAGTAAAACAGGGGCCAAATAACTAACACATTCATGTCTATTCAGTAAGTTAACCTATGCATAAACAAGATAAATTTGAAGTCACTTGCCACACTTACCTGGGTCACTTGCCACAAAAAGGCAATGCGATGCTACTTCAAGATGAAAAGTAGTTTTGACCTTAAGCAAAATGTGTCTACAGTAAAATGTCTAGTTAAAAAGGAGTTGGTAACTTAAAATGTTCCGATTGGGTTCCTAGATATTGCTGTTGCTAGCTTCTCATAACACTGCAAAGCTACTTTACAAACGGTGGAAGTCTGATGTGTGGCCCGCCTGGTCTGAAATACTTGCTTACTACAAAAAGAGAAGCAGTTTTGGTGTCTGGCAAAATTATTTAAAGAGCTGGAATGTCTGGAAAGTGTGTCTATCTGGTTTTTCATCTGTCTTCTGTGTGAGAGTGAATCGTTTAGTTGGTAAGAATGACTTCTGCCATTAGGGAGGTACGGTGGTGCAGTGGTAAGCACTATCGCCTCACAGCTCGAAGGTCGTGGGTTCGATTCCCACCTGGGGACGAGTGAACGCTGAAGGAATGCGTGCCCGTCCGCATGTCCTCGAGTGCCCACCGCCCGGGTGGGGTCGGCAAAAGGGCCTTTCTGTGTGGAGTTTGCATGTTCTCCCCGTGCCTCCCGGGGGTTTCCTTCATATAGGAACCCCCTTCACAAAAACATGCAATATCCTGGTTGCTAATGTGGTTCCTCCTCTGGTCGTTAAGGGCGCCTGTTCAGAGGGAGGGGAACTGGTTGGAATAGTGTGAACCTCCCACGTGCTATGTCCTACCGGTGAAGCTTCCTCTGTCAGGTGAAAAGAAGCGGCTGGCTAACTGCCCATGTCTTGGAGGAAGCATGGAGCCAGTCTCGGCTCTCCCCAGATCGGCAGAGGATGGAGTAGCAACCAGGATTGAGAAATCAAGTGAGCACTAATGGGGAATAAAATGGGATAAAAAAATCGGGGGGAAAAAAGAAAAGAAAAAAATAATGACTTCTGCCTGTTATCTTGTAATCTTACCAACAATACCAATTATTTGTAAATCTACCAGCCCAAAATGTAATCTCACCACGTTACTAATGACTAAAATGGCTATTCTGACTTTCTGTCATGTCATTGGGTTAGGCTTGTTCGAAAATAAAAAATAATAATTTAGAAAGCAACTGGAGGCAAGATTGTGCAATCAATTCTTAAGGTCAATATAAGTCTTTGTGGCAAGTGACCCAGGTAAGTGTGGCAAGTGACTTCAAATGTATCTTGTTTATGCATAGGTTAACTTACTGAATAGACATGAATGTGTTAGTTATTTGGCCCCTGTTTTACTTGTGACTTTATGGCTTATTGGACAAGTCAATTAGGCCTAGTGTTGAGCTCATTTGCATATTTAAAATAGATTTTTCCAAGAAACTTGTAAAACAAAAAAGTTCCTTTTCATGTATACTTTCACTGTGTGAGGTTTGATTGTGATAGGCTTCATTTTTTCGTTTACTCCTATGCGGGTATATTTTGGGTATAGCCTATATTAGATTAGTGTATAGCTCATTTGCATATTCAAATTCACTTTCAAAGAAACTTGTAATACAAATTTTTTTACTTTTCATGGATACTTTCATTGTATAAAGTTTTATTTTGATAGGAGTAAAGGAAAAAAATAGCCCCATTGGGGTGTATTGTTGTCTGGCCTTACTGGCACACATCTTGGATTGATGAGAATTAAACATATTTCCTCAACTAGGATTTCTTAGGACTTTTAGTATGTTGTTCTGGACACCTCATAGAAATTATCTAAGCTGCAAAAAATTCTTTTACAATTAGTTTGTTTTTTGGTTCCAAAATGAGTTACTTTGCCTGGACTAATAGTCAATACACGATATACGTAATGTTGCCAAATGCCAGCCGATCTGAAGGCAGAAATCTCTCAATGATTGTGTACTTAGCAGTGAAAAATCGTCTGTGTCCACTCAAAACAGCGTCTCAGTGGTCTCCATTACTTATCAGAATCGGTGACATCACGCAATGTTTTCTTTGCGCTCTCGTCGCTCCACCCAGCATCTCCAAAGAGGAGCTTTCGATTTGTTGTTAACATGGGCGGAGCAAAATCTATCAGAAATTAATTCATATTGAATGTTCTATTAATATTGAACGAACAAAAACAGTGGTCTGCACGCCGTCAGGTCCGCCCTGACACACCGGGCAAGTTTGAAGTCGATCCGACCGACGGTTCTCGAGATAGGCGAAGGACAGAGAGACGGACAGAGAGATGCGTTGCTCCAATTATACTGTAGATAATGCCTTACACTACTCGTTACTGACACATTTAGGCCCTATCTTCGTACGGCGCTATCATTTGCGCTGCCGTTTGCACCGTTTGCATCTTCCCACCGTCTTAAGCTATTGTCTGCCTCCACCGTCCAGTTTTGCGATCTAAGTGCAGACACAGGTGTAGGCGTGGCCCAGGCGTGTCCGTGGGCCTCTAGCCTATCATCTCCCTCCCGCAAGTGTAATTTTGCGCTCTGGCAAAGATACCGTCGGTATGTTCCGTGCGCAAAGAGAGGTTTGGGCGTTGACCGTGCCAAAATAGCCGCTCCAGCGCAATGTGTTCGAAAAAATGGCATTGGGTGCTCTCAATTTTAACGCCACTAAATAGCTGGTCTTAGCGCAAAAATCCCCATATGCATAGGCGTCCGAGGGGCAACAATCTGCTCAGCCTGGCCTCTCCATCCTAACAGCATCAAGAAGAGAGAGAGAGAGAGAGAGGAAGAGACATACGTATGTACGTACACACGCACGCACGCACACACACACACACACACACACACACACACACACACACACACACAGATAATGTACCATAGTGTGTAGTAGTAATATGTATTATGTATTTGTCAATTTAACTCTGAATACTCAACACTTTTCTAGAATGTTTTTATTATTATTATTATTATTATTATTATTATTATTATTATTATTATTAACTCATTGAGTGCCAAGGACGAGTATGTTCGTCAATTGGTTTAGTAACGTAGAGTGCCAAGGACGAGTATGTTCGTCAATTGCGTTTTTTGACGGTGGGACGTGGATCAAAGCCAGATCCATCTCCTGTGAAAGTATGGTGGCTGTTGAATGTGTAAAAGCTATTTTAGGGACCCATTAGGTGGCGACAGTGCTCTCCAGATTAGAGAAAGGCGAGGAAAAAAGAGAGAAGTAATGGGGAAACGGAAATCGCATCGATATGCATGAAGCATAACGTTAGCTGTGCCTGTGAACAGCAGTCATCTGCTGCCACAATTGAGCCCCTCCGTGTCCGCTGCGATAGCCCCTCCATATGATTTAGTTGCCGACACCAGCGTCTTTCTGAAAAGTTACATTATTCTCAGCTGGGAGCCGGCGACAGGCTGTGAAAAAGCGGGGTGCAGCGCACTTTTCAGTGCAGAGCAAACGCAGAGCAAACACACTCGCAGCAGAGCCCCAGAGACACTCCCACGGAGGAGGAGGAGGAGGGGGGTGGGGCACGCAGGGCACTACAGCATACAACCATTGACAGTAAACACAGACCCAGGCAGCAGGCTCGATGCACAGAGACAGGCAAACAAGCTAGAATAGGCTATCTGATGCCCACCAGCAGTAAATCAAGACCAGCAAGAAGGTGTAGGGTCTGCGCACGCAGGGGCCAGCGCTGCTGGTTGCAGCTAAAAAATATTATTTGGCCAAACAAAATTCCTTTCTTTTCACTCTTTTATTGAAGGAAATTATTTTTGAGGTGTCATTACATCAGAAAATATTAGCTTCAGAGTCAATGATGTGCTTGAAATGCTTCCTTTCACAAAAGGCTGAATATCTCAGATTCTAAATTGAAACGTGTCTTTTTGCTCAAAACAACCTATCTTCTCCGGCTCATAACTAAAGAATGGAAAATGGTATCAATACACTTTTTTTTGCAGATGATAGAAGAGAGTCTCATCGTTCTTTGTGCGTGTTCGGTGTTTACATAGTAATATCACACAATATTCTGTGGGCCTCGAGAAATCACTGAAAACGCTCTGAAACTCTGGCACTGGGAGCGTCCGTTCTCCAAAAGTGGCTGGCACTCAATGAGTTAAGACATTCATTCTGATCAACATTTTTAAATTTTGACAAATTCAATTTGTCAAAATTAAAAAATGTTGATCAGATTGAATGTCAGTGCGGAACAACGTCCACAAAGACCTACACACTTCTTCTTTTCTGTGCGTATAGGTGCGCTCAATGCGCACAATGTAACTTTACATCTAAATGTCATTTCTACAGTCACCCCCACTCTGGTAAACAGCTGAAAATAAAAGGTGTAACCACAAGTCATGCCTTTCACTGCCTCACTCATTGCTTAACAAAGATCCTGTGAAGATCGAAACGTTGCAAATAAAAAACCATTGATGGCGCCTCAGTGTGCGGACTTTATCTTTTTGTTATAGGTTGAGTCGATGTCTCGTCTTAGACGCTGGGTTAGCTGTCAGGGTGGGGTAAATCCTCCCGTTTTATCCATTCAGCAGAGTTAGCATTTAGCTGCTAGTCCAGCCCAGGCAGACACGATCGGGGATTTAACCCCCGCAGTAAACGCACATCTGAACAGACGTCTATGTACCTGCTCTCTATATCCTCAATCCTGTAGTGTAGAGCCGCAGCACCGTCCTTTGGTGAGTCAGCCCATTGAGATATAAGGGCGGTTTTACCCCACTCGCGCGCCAGCCGTACAGTATAACATTTTGTGGGCGTTCCCACCCATGCCGACTGTCTCTATAGATACCTTTTGTCCAGCACCTTCACGTTTTTTGGATCTGCGCATAATTGTCTTTTTCATTATAGGTAAGATGTGAGGCATCACTATTAAATTTTGACTATTTCGTAACAAGTGAAAATGTTGCTCGTAGTTGCTTTAGGGGCTTGCCAAGTGGTGGATTCGAGCCGCCGGCCTCCGGCTTCCAACGGGCCTTTATACTGGGGGAGTGAGTTTAACCAACTTAGTCGCTAGCACTCATGAGGACTCACATTCATTCGGTTACACTCACACCACAAACCAGCTTTGTTTGGAACCGCACCGAGACCACCTATTTCAACAGGTCTCGGTCCACTTGTTTGGTCCGCTTTTGGTGTGCACCAGAGTTTGATTATATATGTCCTTTATTTACACATTTAAATACATGTGTCATCAAAATGCACTCTGGCAGTTTAAAATGAGCAAACTGAATTGCAGTGCACAATACATATTAAATATTAAAATTCGTTCAATATCAAAAAATCACAGTAAAGCCAGAAACACAGTAACACAGGATTGCTCTTATTTGTGTCCATTCAGCAATCTGACCATGGAGGGTATAGGACTCTTTTTGTAGCGCTCTGTTTTACACTTGATGTCTCTCAGCCGTGCTCCTTGTCTTGTCCTTGCTCCTTCTCTCTCAGCGCACGTTGGTGGGAGCCAGCTTGAGAAATCTGTGGACCTTTGGAGTTTGAGTGCAAAGTTCAGGCACAGCTCCTCTCGTCTCTTCTGCAGAGGTTGGATGTTGAGGGTCTGGCAGGCCTCAGAGTAGGATCTGTAGTCAGAACCCAGGATGATCATGAGTGCCCTTTTTTGGACTCTTTCTAGGGCCTGGTTCTGTTTGCTGGTTATGCTGAAGTGCCAGACGACCGCCGCATACTCCAATACTGGGCGGATGTACGTTGTATACAGTGTCTTCAGATCATCTGTTGGGATGCCAAACTTTTGCAGTCTCTTTAGGATGAACATGCGTTGATTTGCTTTTTTTGTAGTTGTATTCACCTGCATGTCCCATCTTAAGTCTGCCTGCACCCACAACCCAAGGAGCTTAGTGGCTGGCACGCTTGCTGCATTCACACCTCCCCAAGTGAACCGTGCCAAGGGGTAAAACAAACTATAATGCGATTCAACTGAACCAAACAAGGTATATGTGAAAGTGCCCTTACACTCTCAGAGCTGAATTAACACTGATAATTTAGCTGTGTTATGTGTCTCCGATATGCAGAGACTGAAATGAGTAAACAAGCCACTGGCATTACGAACTATGAAGGAACTTGGCTGCAATGCACTTTACTGTGTTATTGTTTCATTCATATTTGTGTGTGCCCTGAGCTCTTGCAAAAAAAAACTGTTGATATGCTTTTGTGCCAATGACTGATATCACTGCAGCAATCCCAAATCTAACCTGGTGCCTCTGTTTCTGTTTGAGCAAACTGATCGCAGTCTGTCTGATGCCATTTATTACTTGACAGTGATGAGATTCACTAAAGACATCTAACCTAACATTTTTCGCATAATATGCAAGTGTCAAAATGGTCTTCACATTTTATATTCGACATCCGCCAGGGTGGCACAGATTTAGATTGTTGCACATCAGCCCCGTCCTCCTGGTCTCTGCATTAAGCCCCGTCCTCCTGGTCTCTGCATTAAGCCCCGTCCTCCTGGTCTCTGCATTAAGCCCCGTCCTCCTGGTCTCTGCATTAAGCCCCGTCCTCCTGGTCTCTGCATTAAGCCCCGTCCTCCTGCTCTCTACATTAAGCCCCGTCCTCCTGGTCTCTGCATTAAGCCCCGTCCTCCTGGTCTCTGCATTAAGCCCCGTCCTCCTGGTCTCTGCATTAAGCCCCGTCCTCCTGGTCTCTGCATTTCGGAATTGGGAATGACATTGTGCCATTGGTTGGTGCAATGGCGTCATGCCAGTGCAGTCAGGATGAGGACTGGCTGTCACTGTAAGCAGTCAGTCAGGATGAGGACTAGGCTGTCACTGTAAGAAGTCAGTCAGGATGAGGACTAGGCTGTCACTGTAAGCAGTCAGTCAGGATGAGGACTAGGCTGTCACTGTAAGCAGTCAGTCAGGATGAGGACTAGGCTGTCACTGTAAGCAGTCAGTCAGGATGAGGACTAGGCTGTCACTGTAAGCAGTCAGTCAGGATGAGGACTAGGCTGTCACTGTAAGCAGTCAGTCAGGATGAGGACTGGCTGTCACTGTAAGAAGTCAGTCAGGATGAGGACTGGCTGTCACTGTAAGCAGTCAGTCAGGATGAGGACTAGGCTGTCACTGTAAGCAGTCAGTCAGGATGAGGACTAGCTGTCACTGTAAGCAGTCAGTCAGGATGAGGACTAGGCTGTCACTGTAAGCAGTCAGTCAGGATGAGGACTAGGCTGTCACTGTAAGCAGTCAGTCAGGATGAGGACTAGGCTGTCACTGTAAGCAGTCAGTCAAGATGAGGACTAGGCTGTCACTGTAAGCAGTCAGTCAGGATGAGGACTGGCTGTCACTGTAAGCAGTCAGTCAGGATGAGGACTAGGCTGTCACTGTAAGCAGTCAGTCAGGATGAGGACTAGGCTGTCACTGTAAGCAGTCAGTCAGGATGAGGACTAGGCTGTCACTGTAAGCAGTCAGTCAGGATGAGGACTAGGCTGTCAATGTAAGCAGTCAGTCAGGATGAGGACTGGCTGTCACTGTAAGCAGTCAGTCAGGATGAGGACTGTTTGTCACTGTAAGCAGTCAGTGAGGATGAGGACTGGCTGTCACTGTAAGCAGTCAGTCAGGATGAGGACTGGTTGTCACTGTAAGCAGTCTGTCAGGATGAGGACTAGGCTGTCACTGTAAGCAGTCAGTCAGGATGAGGACTAGGCTGTCACTGTAAGCAGTCAGTCAGGATGAGGGCTGGCTGTCACTGTAAGCAGTCAGTCAGGATGAGGACTGGCTGTCACTGTAAGCAGTCAGTCAGGATGAGGGCTGGCTGTCACTGTAAGCAGTCAGTCAGGATGAGGACTAGGCTGTCACTGTAAGCAGTCAGTCAGGATGAGGGCTGGCTGTCACTGTAAGCAGTCAGTGCAGTCAGGATGAGGACTGGCTGTCACTGTAAGCAGTCAGTCAGGATGAGGACTGGCTGTCACTGTAAGCAGTCAGTCAGGATGAGGACTAGGCTGTCACTGTAAGCAGTCAGTCAGGATCAGGACTGGCTGTCACTGTAAGCAGTCAGTCAGGATGAGGACTGGCTGTCACTGTAAGCAGTCAGTCAGGATGAGGACTGGCTGTCACTGTAAGCAGTCAGTCAGGATGAGGACTAGGCTGTCACTGTAATAATAATAATAATAATAATAAATCAAATTTATATAGCGCCTTTCTAGAAACCCAAGGTCGCTTTACAAGTCAGGAATGGGGGGTAGGGAAAAGGGGCAGTAGGGAGGGGGGGAGGACCCGTAGGTAGAGGGAAAAAATAAATAAACCTATCTAACTAATGGGGAGAAGCCTGGCTGAAAAGATGCGTCTTGAGAGCTGTTTTGAAAATGGCCAGTGTTGGAGCATTGCGGATCTCGGGGGGGAGAGAGTTCCAGAGGGTTGGAGACGCCACACTGTAAGCAGTCAGTCAGGATCAGGACTGGCTGTCACTGTAAGCAGTCAGTCAGGATGAGGACTGGCTGTCACTGTAAGCAGTCAGTCAGGATGAGGACTGGTTGTCACTGTAAGCAGTCTGTCAGGATGAGGACTAGGCTGTCACTGTAAGCAGTCAGTCAGGATGAGGACTAGGCTGTCACTGTAAGCAGTCAGTCAGGATGAGGGCTGGCTGTCACTGTAAGCAGTCAGTCAGGATGAGGACTGGCTGTCACTGTAAGCAGTCAGTCAGGATGAGGGCTGGCTGTCACTGTAAGCAGTCAGTCAGGATGAGGACTAGGCTGTCACTGTAAGCAGTCAGTCAGGATGAGGGCTGGCTGTCACTGTAAGCAGTCAGTGCAGTCAGGATGAGGACTGGCTGTCACTGTAAGCAGTCAGTCAGGATGAGGACTGGCTGTCACTGTAAGCAGTCAGTCAGGATGAGGACTAGGCTGTCACTGTAAGCAGTCAGTCAGGATCAGGACTGGCTGTCACTGTCAGTCAGGATGAGGACTGGCTGTCACTGTAAGCAGTCAGTCAGGATGAGGACTGGCTGTCACTGTAAGCAGTCAGTCAGGATGAGGACTAGGCTGTCACTGTAATAATAATAATAATAATAATAAATCAAATTTATATAGCGCCTTTCTAGAAACCCAAGGTCGCTTTACAAGTCAGGAATGGGGGGTAGGGAAAAGGGGCAGTAGGGAGGGGGGGGAGGACCCGTAGGTAGAGGGAAAAATAAATAAACCTATCTAACTAATGGGGAGAAGCCTGGCTGAAAAGATGCGTCTTGAGAGCTGTTTTGAAAATGGCCAGTGTTGGAGCATTGCGGATCTCGGGGGGGAGAGAGTTCCAGAGGGTTGGAGACGCCACACTGTAAGCAGTCAGTCAGGATCAGGACTGGCTGTCACTGTAAGCAGTCAGTCAGGATGAGGACTGGCTGTCACTGTAAGCAGTCAGTAAGGATGAGGACTGGCTGTCACTGTAAGCAGTCAGTCAGGATGAGGACTAGGCTGTCACTGTAAGCAGTCAGTCAGGATGAGGACTGGCTGTCACTGTAAGCAGTCAGTCAGGATGAGGACTAGGCTGTCACTGTAAGCAGTCAGTCAGGATGAGGACTAGGCTGTCACTGTAAGCAGTCAGTCAGGATGAGGACTAGGCTGTCACTGTGCAGTCAAGCGCTTATTCATGAAATGGAATTACTCTGTGACAATGGTGCTGCTTTGCTTTTGAAGCCGCCTATCTTTTCTGAACTGTAAATCCTTTGGCTAGCAGCACCTCTACTCCAGCTGGCCCTCCCAGCTCTTTTCCCCACCCCCAAGCCTATCCCACCCTAACTGCAGAACTGTGATTGCAAAGAGCAAGCCTTTTCTTACCTATACACAAAGAACAGGATTTGTCATCAACATTTTCCTGCTCTCCTACAAACCATGAAGGGATAAAGCAAACACTGATTGGATGATAGTTCCTATTTTTCCTGAATGGATTTTTTGAAGCAGCCAGGTGACTTTTAGTCCCACTCTCATTTCCATTCCAAAAGAGAAGTCAAGGTGATTTCTGGCGTACAGTAATGCTGCCAGAGAACTGGACTCTGTCGTGTGATTGGCTGTTAGTTGCGTACAGAGTGGAAGGAAGTTACAAGTCATAGGGAAGATTTATTGTGAGGAACAGGAGATAGTGGGCCTTATCTTCCGACAGGCGCTATCCCCTAATAGTGCTTGCGCGTGCCTTACCAGCTCAGTGGCCTTGTGGTCTGAGTGTCCGCCCTGAGACTGGCAGGTCGTGAGTTCGATCCCTGGCCGTGTCATACCAAAGACTATAAAAATGGGACCCATTTGCCTCCCTGCTTGGCACTCAGCATCAAAGGGTTGGAATTGGGGGGTTAGATCACCATAGGATTCCCGAGCGCGGCACTGCTGCTGCTCACCGCTCCCCCAGGGGATGGGTCAAATGCGGAGAACAAATTTCACACATTGTGTGACAATCAGTGGGACTTTACCTTTACTTTACCTTAAGGCACGAAAGATAGCATTCCGCCTTGCGCCGTCCCAACACGTTCTCACTCCGAGCACGTAGCATATTGATGCTTTGTCCCGTCCCTTGTGCGTCGCTTGTTACTAACATGGTACCCTTGAGCGACACATGAAACGACTTGGGCTTTCCGACTAAACTCAATGCAAACCCATGGAAGTCATCTTTGACGCTTATGGCAACTGCTCCCCCATTAGCCTAACTGCTCCCCCATTAGTCAACTGCTCCCCCATTAAGGTCTGGAGGGAGGTTAGGTTTAGGCGTGGGGGGTGGGAGAAGTTAGGTTTAGGGTTAGGGTCTGGGGGAGGTTAGGTTTAGGCATGGGGGGTGGGAGAGGTTAGGGTTAGGGTCTGGGGGAGGTTAGGTTTAGGCATGGGGGGTGGGAGAGGTTAGGTTTAGGGTTAGGGTCTGGGAGAGGTTAGCTCCTCCAGACCCTAATGGGGGAGCAGTTGACTAATGGGGGAGCAGTTAGGCTAATAGGGGAGCAGTTGCCATAAGCGTCAAAGATGACTTCCATGAGTTTGCATTGAGTTTAGTCGGAAAGCCCAAGTCGTTTGATGTGTCGCTCAAGGGTACCATGTTAGTAACAAGCGACGCACAAGGGACGGGACAAAGCGTCAATATGCTACGGAGTGAGAAGGGGTTGGCCGTCCGCCAGGTGTTCTGCCGAGTTTTGCTTCCCCGCCCAGCAGCAAAAACAAAAGCATCCCCACCTCACGGGAGCCTACTTGTAATGATTTATACAGAAATGTAACTGTTTAAAAGTGATATAATTGTCTGGTGGACGTGACCTCCCTGATTTCTAAGTTAAAACAGCCCCGAAATATGTTGGGGATGCAATTCTCGGCCGGGATGCGGAAAGGTTCACAGCAGGTGTCGCAAGCGCAAATTAGACCCATGCCAAATCATCTGCGCCCCAAAATGCCTGCGCAAACGGGATTTGGGTGGTCTTAACTACCAGAATTATTCAGAGGCGTGGCCAGGCAAGGCTGGGCATTACGTCAATCAAAACCAATCAGATTCCCGTCTCGCAATGGCTGTTTGCGCGAGGCATGCAATATGCTGTAATTCTCTCCATGCGTAATAGAGTGTACTCACTCATGCGAGGACAGAGAGAGCTTAATGACAGATCATCTGTGGTGCCAACGACCCATTGTCCAACAAGTTTTCTCAATTCATTTCCCTCTCTGCGATGTGATAAAAGTTTCTCAGTGAGTTACAGTTGATTGCCTCACTGAATTATCTGCTAATACCCAATTTTAGCAGCATAATTTGATGTCCTGGCATGGCAAGGCTGTGCGTAATGACATATCCAAAAGGGATTTGTAATTGCAGGTGAGATCCAAACATTGTAATGTTATTTCTCTGTTAATAATTTGACAAGTAATTACCAACATGCTTATAGAAAAAGTCACTCTCAACATGTAGCATTCACACAAATGACAGAAGATTGGATGCATGAAATTGATCAAAAGAACATTGTACTGTTAGACTCAGTGCTGCCTTCCATGTAATTGATCATTCCATCCTACTGGAAAAACTAAGGCAGTACGGTTTTGCTCAATCTGCCACTCTATGGTTAAAAAGTTATCTGTCTAACAGAACACAAAAAGTATTTTTTAAAGGACGTTACTCAAACGCGCAGCAAAAATGCACGTTAAACTACATATCTTAAAAGCTGTGACAAGTTGATTGTCTTTCAGATTATGAATCATAATATAATTAAGCGAATAGCTCACGACAGGCCGTGGTATATATGCTTATTATGCCACACCTAAGGGGTCGTGCTATGGCGTCGGGTGAAAACAGGTGTGGTATAATAAGCTGCATATATCATGGCCCGAAGTGAGCTATTGCTTTTATAAAACGTTACAAATTATGGCAAAATGAAAGGAATAAACAACTCAAATTTAAATGGCTGATATTCATAAATCATACTCTTCCGCATAATAAAATGGTCCCTCCTCGCTCCCTGCACAACCGACGCAGTTGCTGAATGTAACGTCAGCTAGACAGGCTTGGTGACAAGCAGCTAACGTTAACTAGCTAACTTTGGCTAATGCTTGTGCTAACGTTAGGTTAACGTTAGGTCTGAGGTTAGGTGGCTTTTTTTCTGGGGATAACATGTCCAGTAGGCACTGCTCAATCCACTCGTCGATAGATAATCCACCCCGGAGGTCGAAGTTAACCTTAAATGTTTCCATTTCGGTAGGCAGTTAGCAAACGTTGTTAATAGAGAGCCGCAGGGATGACGTATTTTTGTAGGCTGAATGCGGAAGTCCCGAACTTCCTGGTTCAACACTGTTTCTGTCTATGGGATTTTTGAATGGGTTTTTGGCACGATGCTTCAAATAAGGTCTCTGGGCAACGCAAGTTTAATCAAACGCGAACCAAGGTTCAGCGGGATAATCTTCACACATGAGGACCACTTTCATGAGTTTTGAAGCGTAAATGCGAGCCCTAGAAGTAAAATGCTCGAGCTAAGCTAATCCAGAACTACACACTGTCGCATAGGCTTCCACGTCACGTCAGCACTCAACCTGGACTGTTGTTGATGTGTGCACTGATTACCCCAGGCTGAACGGGGCTGAACCAGGTGAGGGAAAGAGAATTTCCGTGTTCGCCCTTTGAAGTGGTGACGTTATTGACGTATATATCCCCATCGACTCAAAAGTGTAGTCTCATTTAGCCGTTTGCTAGCTAGCCGTCCTTTTAACGGCACATAAAAGCTTCAAAACTCATAAAAGTGGTCTTCATGTGTGAAGATGATGTTACTACCATCTGGTTCGCGTTTGATTAAGCCAGCATTGCCCAGAGAGCTTATTAGAAGCATCGCGCCAAAAACCCATTCAAAACTCCCATAGGCGAAAACTGTGTTGAACCAGGGCTGTTAGCATCGATGATTTCCGGACTCGTTACTGTGGCTCTCTATGCCGCTAGCTAGCTTGCGGCTAGCTAGCTCAGCTGTCACATAGGCTACTGATGACGTCACTAGCAGGAGATCACTACAGCAAGGCACTAATCAACATTTTGCTTGGAAAAATAGACACCACTTAAAAAAAGAAATACTTTCGCAGGGCTTAAAATTCGGTGTGGGGATTGCGAGATTCGCGCATCTTTTTGGAAATTCCCGCATATTTTCAATTTATAAAGGGGGACTAATCCCGCAATGGTTTACGCCAGGGGTTTCAAACTCACGGCCCGCCACGCCACTTGATATCAAGTTATAGTGAAATCAGACCCGCACCTCCGCTCGTTATAAAACACAGAGCGCGCCCCCGAGGCGTGTGGATGAGGCGCTGCCTTGGTGCAGGGTTGCCAGATACATTTCCATAGATGTGCAGTTCCTTGGGCGGTTTTGTGTGCATTTTGGCGGGTTTTGACCTCTTTGTGCTGGAAACCGTCAGCAGTATCTGGCAACACGGCTTCACACTCCAGGCCAGCGGCCTGTTAATCACCTGCATGCAGGTGATTCGGTTCAACCGAGTGAAAGACCAAGTGGAAAGAAAAACATTTGCACGCTAAAATGTTGTCTTTTGTTGAGAAGTGAACATGTCGCTGTCAAAAGGCAAAAGAAAGGTTGATGACGACGAGCACAGACAGTTTCAGGAGAAGTGAGAGAGTGATTATTATTTTGTCGAGTTCAAAGGGAATGCTGCCTGCCTCATTTGCAAAGAGAAAATCGCTGTACTAAAATAATATAACCTGAAGCGAATAAGAATAAGAGAATAAGCAGAGATGCAATCTAGTCACCTTTAGGTAACAGTGAGTCACCTTTTTCATCCCAAAATAGGGCACTTATACAGTAAGTGAATGATTTTGTGTCTGCCCTGGTATCTGTCACCTTTTTAACTATCCATGACTTTGCATCCCTGAATAAGAGTCTAATAATTACTATGTCTTTTGTCATTGTGTTTTATCTGGAGACTAAGCAGCCATACGCTTTCGGTTGTATTAAAGCCTTTATTTTTTGTATTGAGTGATACACTTTACTAAAACACTCATATCATATTATAATACCCCATGTGCATAAACTACAGGTTAAGTAAAGACAAAAATGTGAAATTATTATTGTATTGTATGTTATCGGACAGGAGAAGCAGATATTTACCGGTTATCGTATCGGCTGAAAAAATCTGCCCCAAAGTCTATAAATCCCCCCTATCTGAAGAACCCCCAGTTTGCAAAGTGAATTTTAAGCCGTGCTTTCTGGATCCAGGAAAGACGGTGGATTTGAACTATTAGAAAAATGTGAAAAAATATTCCTAACAAGGCAAAACGCAGGAACTATGTATAATTCACTGCATTGTAGTGTAAGTTTCACAAAATGTTACAGCTATGAAACAATGTAGCCTACACCAAAGTGCATAGAGTCTTAGCTTAGTGCCTCTTTAACACACACACACACACACACACACACACACACACACACACACACACACACACACACACACACACACACACACACACACACACACACACACACAGCTTGTCCATGTGTGCCATTACTCCAATCTCAATTTCATCTTTGTGGTTGAGTCTGCATAATTTTGGATTTGAATCACATATGGCTCAAACATTATACACAAGATACATGTATGTAATAATAATACAATTGTTTATACTGATACTATCTGTGTGTTGTTTAAATTGTGCCTATAACTGTAACTGTAGCTATAACTACCAACGAACATCTTTTTTTTTTTTTTTTTATTCCACAAAAGATATTGTTTTCTCACAAACATTAACAAGCATTTTGTTGTTGTTTTTTGTCCCACCCCCCACCCCCGCCCTCCCCCCACCCCTATACTGCCAGCACAAAAATAGTTACCAAAATACTTGTCTTATACAACTGTCAAGATAAACTATCAAAGACATATACACACACATACCATACATATACATACAGATATACACAGATACACAGATCTGGGTTCCCCACAATCACAAAACTCAAAGATCTCTCATGGACCCCTCAAGCCCAATTTTCTCAGACCCTAGGAAGCCCATAAACAACAAAAGGGGAAAAATAAAAAGAGGCCTGAATATATAAATAATGAACACCTGTCAGGTGGGTCTCTACACAGCAGGTCATATATATATTCAGCATATACTCGTGTATACATATACTACACACATTCACAACCACGCGCACACCCAAACATACAGCACATACTATAACCACAGGTTAAAGGTCCTGTGGGAACCCTGACAAATTAGCAGTTCACATAGATATGCCTTTAAAAAAAAAAAACATTAGCAACGAAAAATGTACATAAAAAAACAAGTGGGTACAAAGAACGAACATCTCTGATGTGGTCATTAGCCTACATTGTTTTTGTTGAGCAGTGACATAATGCTAATAATCCTATCATATGAACAGTGCAGTTACAGTATAGCCTAACGCTCCCTCCATCTCTCTTTTTTCTCTGTCTCTTCTTGTCCTTACCTTCCAAAAGCTATAGCTTTGATTGACAGTCTTTACATTTTCATCTATGTCTCAGTGAAGAAAGTACACAAAGCTAAGTTAGCTGGCTGGCTATAGCTAGTTAATTCACAATGTCCAGTCCACTGGCTAACCTCGCGTCACCAGACTCTTCCCATTACAAAGCCTAACCCTCCCATTACACTTGAATTACACCTCTCGGCGTGGTTCCGGCATAGACCCCGCCCAGCTTCAGCAGAACCAGAATTGTAAACCGGATATGTGCCACATTTTTATCGTTCCCCCGTTTAAACACTGATTCGAGTTGTGTAGCCTAGTTGCCACAAATGGCGATGGAGGCAGCGATGTCATATTGTATCAATGTTTAGTTTTAAAGGCCCATTCCGTTGGTTTTGGCAAGAAATACATGTGCACAAAGTGTTTATTATTGGCACTGAGTGAATGCGCCTTGACGTAACTTAAAAATGGCGACCAGGGGCGTTTCTCTCAGACCAGCCGTTCAGAAGTTACATGGAAAAACCGCAGTTTCGAAGTGGAGAGCATCTCCCGCCACAGCTAGAGGATGTGACGTCTCGCGCGTTCACGCGCTCAGGCAGCTCCTCCAGGAAACAGCAATGAATACAACCGTAGAAGAAGAGCGGGACAACCAACAGGCAAATGTTTAGCGAAGCAATGGCGTCCGCGAGCAGCAGCAAACGACCAGCAGGAACTCAGAGCCCACTAAAAGCTCAACCAAAAAAGAAAAAGCCGCAAGTTTTATCCAGCGAAGCCCGTCTGGCCCATAAACTTGCATCAGGAAACTGGAACAAAACCCGAATCACCATCGGCTATGCCCTTACAGAAAACACACATGAGTTTCACATGTGTCCACATGAGTTTCACATGTGACCACATGTGCCATATGTGGACACATGTGAAACTCATGTGGACACATGTGGACATCATGTTACCACATGTTATAACATGTGGTAACATATTATAACATGTGGAAAACATGGTATCACATGTTATAACATGTGAAAAATATTTTGCCACATGTTGTATTATGTGATGACATGTGGAGCGGATGTGGAAATCATGTTACCACATGCTGTGACATGTGGTAACATGTGGAGCAACAGGTGTTCCACATGTGGAGCACATGTGGAAAACATGTAGAGCACATGTGGAAAATGTGTAGAGCACATGTGGGAAACGTGTAGAGCACATGTGGAAAACATGTAGAGCACATGTGGGAAAACGTGTAGAGCACATGTGGAAAACATGTAGAGCACATGTGGGAACCAGGAGAGCACATGTGGAAAACATGTAGAGCACATGTGGGAAAACATGTAGAGCACATGTGGAAAACATGTAGAGCACATGTGGGAACCAGGAGAGCACATGTGGAAAACATGTAGAGCACATGTGGGAAAACGTGTAGAGCACATGTGGAAAACATGTAGAGCACATGAGGAAACCAGGAGAGCACGTGGAAAACATGTAGAGCACATGTGGAAAATGTGTAGAGCACATGTGGAAACCAGGAGAGCAGATGTGGGAAAACATGTAAAGCACATGTGGAAAACATGTAAAGCACATGTGGAAAACATGTAGAGCACATGTGGAAACCAGGAGAGCACATGTGGAAAACATGTAGAGCACATGTGGAAAACATGTAGAGCACATGTGGAAAATGTGTAGAGCACATGTGGAACCAGGAGAGCAGATGTGGAAAACATGTAGAGCACATGTGGGAAAACGTGTAGAGCACATGTGGAAAACATGTAGAGCACATGAGGAAACCAGGAGAGCACGTGGAAAACATGTAGAGCACATGTGGAAATGTGTAGAGCACATGTGGAAACCAGGAGAGCAGATGTGGGAAAACATGTAAAGCACATGTGGAAAACATGTAAAGCACATGTGGAAAACATGTAGAGCACATGTGGAAACCAGGAGAGCACATGTGGAAAACATGTAGAGCACATGTGGAAAACATGTAGAGCACATGTGGAAAATGTGTAGAGCACATGTGGAAACCAGGAGAGCAGATGTGGAAAACATGTAGAGCACATCATGTGGAAACCATGTAGAGCACATGTTGAAAATGTGTAGAGCACATGTGGAAAATGTGTAGAGCACATGTGGAAACCAGGAGAGCAGATGTGGAAAACATGTAGTGCACATGTGGAAAATGTGTAGAGCACATGTGGAAAACATGTAGAGCACAAAAAAATAGTAATTAGTGCATCAAGTTGCTAGAGCGTAATGCAAACATTTGTGTGTGTTCTTCTGTTATCTTCTGGCAACAAGCTTGCAGGTGCACATGTGTGTTAGAGAAGCAAATGGAAATTAAATTAATTGAATGAAAATACAATTAGGCCTATCAAAAACTTGGGGACAATTTTTGCACCTTGATCATGTTTTTTTGTGTGCATTCTGAGATTTCTTGGAGCATATTTGCCCTTGCCCCTGGCTAATTTTTCCTACCGTGTATCAGGCTACCATGAAAACATAGGGGTCACCTTTTATGTCATCAATCATGTTCAGGAGATTTGATGCAAAATAACTTGGTTATGGTGGAAGATATATAGCCTATGTCAATGGGTGGAAGGTAAAAAGGTAAAACACAATACAAGAGGCTACAATCCTGTATAAATCAGTAGTCCCTTAAAATAACCTTACATATAGTCTACATTGATTATTATTATTATTATTAGCCTATTAGTTATCATTATTATTATTATTACCTTCAAGCTATGTTATTTTTTCTACTGTTAACAGAGAGGCGTTAATTAAACTCGTCAGAGCAGTGACTAATTTAATTTCTGATGCCAGTTTTCCTAATTCAATTGGAACTATTTTGTTTGTTGACAAACTAGTAGTATCACTACGCATTGTGCGCAGTGGAGCCTCCTCAGTATGATCTGATATCATGACATGCACTGACAGCGCGGGTCCGCGAGACCATCTCCAAACTTTGCCGCCAATCAGCAGCAGCACCATTCATCAGGACGCACTGCGCTGCGCGAGCGCGGTCCTCTGAAAACAAAACGAACTGGCGGCTTGAAGCAGATATTTGAGGTGAGTGAAGTTAACTAACTTGTCTAACAAGTGTGTTATTTATTGCGACAGAAAGAGGTTATTCACACATCACTTGCTTGCTAGTTGCTTGTCAGAGGGAGAGAGGGGCTGAGGGGTGAATCGATAGGCAACTTTTTACCGTGTAATATAGAGCCATGCTGCCGAGTCATGCTAGTTAGCTGCTGATGTATGATAGGTTTGCCTGGTCATCCACGTAGCATAATGTACCCTAAATGTCTTAGAGAGAGAGAGAGTGAGGAGCCGAGCGCAGGACGATACAGGAGGAGATGGGAGATGAGAGCGAGGAGGTCAGTGCCATGTGTGGAAACATACACATGAGCAAAGTGCACACAGACATACAGTAGGCTACAGGCAGACTGGATACTTGGTGAAAGAAGAGCGGCCAACTAAGAATCTTTCCCACTTTATACAACTGCTACATTTTTAACCTTTATTTATCCAGGGCAATCACATTGAGATGTCCATCTCGTTTTACATTAAGGGGTTAAGGGCCTTGTTCAAGGGCACCTCAGTGGTGGTAATGAGGGAGGGGCAAGTGCTGCTTTTCACACATGCTTTTCTAATTTACACTGTCTCTTTGTCTATATATTGTGTTTGTGTGCAGGTGTTTGATAATGACATTGTGGGACAAACAGCCAGTGGAGGACACCCAATCTGTTAAGTAAATTGAGATTTTTTTTTCTCCAAAAACCTATTCCTGTTGTTCCTGATTTCTGGAAATAGACATTGCTGTTGAGTTTTCATTTCATTTTATTTTATTTTATTTTGTGTGTGTGTGTGCCTTGAGCACCACAAGCCAAGTGCCATCCAGTTCCATTGTATTAAAGAGAAGGCAGACATCTCTATGGCCGATTTGGTCTCCAAAACTCAACAACTCACACCAAAACGGTCTAGATTGACATATGCTGTGGGTGGCTCTAGTTTTAATTACAGGTGACTGGTTTGTTAAATAAAAGATTTGTGCACATAGCTGATGCCATGAGCACAAGGAACCTCAGTGCATTTTGCCTCTATTTACCAATTTTTTATTTATTTTGCCATTTTTGTAAATGAAATTTTCAGTGTAGTTGATCACTTTTAACACATTCACTGCCAGCCGTTTTTTCAATACTGTAGGTAGGTTCTGCCAAGGTTTTTTTTTGAGGATTCTGGCTCATCTTTCAAGAGCCGAGGATTCTTTTCTGCTAAGATTTTGTGAACACAAATGATCTCAAAATAACTAATAGAATGTGTGCTTTCTCTGTCTAAAAGAGTTAGTTTGTAGAGTTAGTAGTTATGTAGGCATTAGCAGTAGAATACAGCATGGTTTCAGCGTCTGAAAATTTATTCTGAGATAAATGGCTTTTTGTGAAATTCGATAGAACAGTCACTTTAACTCATTCACCGCCAGTTTAGGACTGCCAATATTTAGCACAGGCCAAAGATTTTCATAATTGTTGGTCATCTTTCAAGACCCACAGTAAATTATCTATTAGCACCAGAGTGATTTGCAATACCTCAAAATGAAGATGTACGTCTCTGGGTTCACCAGGAAAAAAAAAGTGAGCTTTTAGCATGTTCTGTACTCTACTTATAGCCATTTATATACACCCTGTTTTCCCCCAAAAGTTCTCCCTGAGAAAATAAACAGGAGAAAAGGCAATTTTTGTAAAAGGGCACAATCTCAGGCAGAACTCACTCTCAATTCTTTTATTTTGAACTGTATTGACATCAGACATGTAAATATTATTCGTTAGGACACAAATGACAAAAAATATATATATATATATATATATATATACACATGAAGTGCTTTTTTTTTACATTCAACAATACAGTTTACTCGGTGTGAGTGTGCAGACAGACAGACAGACAGACAGACAGACAGACACACCGACAGACAGACAGACAGACAGACAGACAGACACACACACACACACACACACACACACACACACACACACACACGATCCCCGATCCCCCTTTTAGATTTCTAACCCCACATAGGATAAGCAATAACCACGCCCTGTGGCGCTGGGATTGGCCAGGAGCAACACTGGAGGGCACGCAGCCCAGCGATTTCATGAACCAACTGAATAGCTCTTGAGAAAGGACAGCGGGCTGCTGTGACTGCCGCTTCTGCCTTGTGCCTTGCTGTTGTGTGTTTATTTTGCACCCGTCCTCGTCCATGTCTCCCTGTCATATCCTCCCTGCTATCTGATCGTTCCCGTTTTCCCCTCGGCTATTCAACACGTCCTCACCGCCCTCGCAAACTGATCGATCATTTCCTCATTCCTCCGATGATCAAACACATCTCTTGATTACTTTCTCCCGGCTGGCACAGAGGAAGGCGACTCCAGCTCGTGCAGCGCGCCGAGGCGCGTTTCAATGGCGTTTCTCCTGTCTGCACAAGGAAGCGTTACCCGTTTTCTGCTTTTCCTCTTGCTCAATTTCAAAACAACAGCTGCGGTATGTGTTTGTTCACGTGTTGTCTTAGATGCTAGGGACCTGATACCATGTGACAGGCTGGGGAAGTGTTTAAACTACGCCCTGCAGTAATAAAAACAAAAACACGTCAAACACGTCATTGGCGGGGAGGGCTATTTCTGATAACACGTCAAAGACGTCATTGGCGGTGAATGAGTTAACCATTTATTTTTGGCGTAAGACGTCAGACATCTAAACAATAGTTTTGAACAGTAATTTCCTCCATAGCAGCAGGAAACCCCCCTCTCCTTCAAACTCCTCCCTCCATGGGTGTGTCTCTGGTGGCTTTGCAGCGTTTGTCACAAGCGAGGCTCTGCCTGTCTGTGCTGCCTGGCTGCTGGCGGCTGCTCTTTGGGCGAGTCTGCATGAGTCGTTTCGGTTGTGAGCTCAGCTGCAATGAAGCTGCGTGCGATTGTGGGCTTTCTGCCGTGTTTCAAAGTGTGTTGCACGCATAATCTATTATGCAAATTTGCAATCCCCCACCGCCAGCTCCCAGCGCGATAATGCGCGAAAGCGAAAGCGTTTTCGCCAATCCATTTTATAGTATGAGAATGGTTTCCTCGCGCGTTCCCCTGGAGTTTTGGCTCGGCTTTTTCTAGTCTGGAGAGCAGCTGTCGCCACTTAGTGGGTCGGTGGAATGGGTTGTACACGTTCGGTGGCTCCAATATTTTTATAGGAGACGTGGGGGGCGTTGATCCACGTCCCACCGTCAAATTTTTTTTTTTTTTTGACGACTCAACTCGTCATTGGCAGTCAACCGTTGGATTTTTTTTGACGACTCAACTCGTCATTGGCAGTGAACGTGTTAAAGTAGCTCATGCTTCACTTTTCTGTAGCACGTTTTCAAACAGCAGTTGAAATATTGACCAAAGAACAGTGTTACTTTGCCACTAATTTATCTGTGTTTGCTTTTCAGTTTGATACAAAGAGTGGCTCCAGAACCAAAACCTGGGTGAAGCAGATGTGGAAGCTCGAGTGGGGAAGCCTGGATGCTACATCACAGAGAAAACAATGGACATAAACAAACAAACAAAAAATACTACTTAAAGGGACACTCCACCAAAAAACAATGCTGATTTTGCACATAATCTCACACATATCCAAAAACTGTAAACCGTTTTGCAAGCATACATTTAGTTCGACAGTTATTGAGAGTTGATTTAAGTTGTGATTTGTGAATGATATCACTGGTCCATGACTTAACTCAAATCAACTCTCAATAACTGAAATTAATTAATTAAATGAATGCCTGCAAAACTGTTTACATTTTTCGGATTATGTGAGATTTTGTGCAAAATAAATCAGCATTGTTTTTCAATCGAGTTCTTCTGACTTGACTTAAGGCCTTTGCTCCTCAAGGGATCATAGGCCATTGACAAAATGTCCTCCACCTCACTCCATCTCCCCAATTGAGCCCGCTCCCAGACATTTCTGCCTGTACACCTCTTCTCCAGCTGTTCCTGGGGCGACCTCTTTTCTTCTCAGGTGATGTTATCTGTTTTGTTGTGTTATTGTTAATTAGTCAGTAGTTTTATTATTTTATTGAGTTTAATTGTAATGAGTCTTTAATTGTCTTCACCACGTTAGTTGATTTGAGTCACACTTTTACTTTTAATACATTTTACATAAAGGCAGGTACAGGCTGACTGTTCACGTGCACTGCTGTTCTCTCTCCCACTCCCTCTCTGTGTTGCTTGTATTTAATAAATAATTATATTGTTATGTAAACCTGAAATAGTCTTCATTTAACTAGTTCAAGAAAGATTACTTTTGTGGTGTTTATCTGGTCTGACTACTCTCAGCATGGGGTGCTGGTTAACAAGCATTCAACCATAGACCAGCATGTTGTGTTTGACACCAGCAAGACCAGCATAGCTGGTGTATGCTGGTCACACCAGCATACCAGCAGATGTTGGTGTGACCAGTATACCCATGGGAATTACATGGGTTTCACATGTAATATCATAGGTTTCACATGCAAATCCATATGGGATACACATGGGTATTGACGTGGGTTTAACATGAGAATTTACATGGGTTTCACATGTTATCCCATAGGTTTCACATGTAATCCCATGGGTTTCACATGGAAATTCATATGGTTTTAACATGGGAATTTACATGGGTTTCACATGTTATCCCAGGTTTCACATGTAATCCCATGAGTTTCACATGGAAATTCATATGGTTTTAACATGGGAATGTACATGGGTTTCACATGTTATCCCATAGGTTTCACATGTAATCCCATGGGTTTCACATGGGAATTCATATGGTTTTAACATGGGAATTTACATGGGTTTCACATGTTATCCCATAGGCTTCACATGTAATCCCATGGGTTTCACATGGGAATTCATATGGTTTTAACATGGGAATTTACATGGGTTTCACATGTTATCCCATAGGTTTCACATGTAAACCCATGGGTTTCACATGGGAATTCATATGGTTTTAACATGGGAATTTACATGGGTTTCACATGTTATCCCATAGGTTTCACATGTAATCCCATGGGTTTCACATGGGAATTCATATGGTTTTAACATGGGAATTTACATGGGGTTCACATGCAATCCCATGGCAATCCAATAGGTTTTACATGGGTTTCACATGTAATCCCATAGGTTTCATATGGGTTTCACATGGGAATTTGTATGCATTTACAAATGGAATTTACATGGGTTTCACATGTAATCACATAGGTTTCACATGTTATCACATGGGAATTTACATGGGTTTCACACATTTCACATGTGAAAACGTTCCACAACCACATGCTTTCATGGGAAAAGCACATGTGATCACATGTATTCCACATGTGATCACATGTGAAATTTCACATGTTGGCACATGTGAAAATGCACATGTGAAATTTCATGTGGAAAAATCTCCTGTGCAAAATCACATGTGATCACATGTGATCACATGTGATTATTGCACATGTGAAGTTCATGTGGTTTTTCTGTAAGGGTGCTTTTGCCCCATGGAGAGACCTTCGCTCGGTTCTGAAGATAACCCGATATGGCTAATTTCCTATTGAACTGGTAAGAACACATTTACAAAGATTTAGTGAATTTGATTTTAGCATCATAGAAGAGGATATCCTTTACTTAGCATACTAACGTTTGCGGCGGGCTCAGTCATATATGCAATAGTAACGCTAGCTATTTATAACGCTACGTGGTTGTAGCTATTAGCTGTTTGGAGCCGAACGCGACTCGTAAAAAGACTGACAAATATAGTGTTTCTGACTGTAGCATGCTAACGACGTTGTCACATTAGTTTGTTGTCCATACTAATACTAGCGGTGTTGGAGTTTACTGTGTTCTCAGACTTTTTTTGAGCCAAAAGTGACGCATAAACTCTAAGCTTGCAACGTTAGCTTGTTGTGTTTGTTTGGAACCAGCTGACTTTACAAAGAAGCTCGGCCGTAGTGTGGTTGCATGGTAAAGCATTCCCAATCTGACTAGCGTTACATTTATTTTCTAGCTACAAGAAGCTGAAAAGTAAGGGGCCAGCAGCGTCAACTCCAAGAAAAGGAAATCTCTTCAATTGACCCTCCAAACATCACCTATTGGAGAAGAATCTGCCCGGTTAGTTTGTTTTCCCTTTCAAACTACCAACATAAATATCTGCATGATCAATAAGTAAAATCTATATACTCTGAAAAATGCTCATGATTTGTCAGCATTGTACAGCTGGATTATGTGTGTACCACAGCTGCACACACTAAATTGATATCTCAACAGGGAGGATTTTGGAATAGATGGGGTAGATCCACATCCTGAGGACACGTTTCACCGCTCCAACTGGACTCCCAAGATGGAGAGGTCTGAAGCCAGGTGACCCGCAGAGTCTGGGACCTATTACAGGGGTCCTGCCCCCTCCAACAGCTGAACTGGTCAAGGCACAGATCCAAAGAGGACAGGTATGTCAACCGCCATCCTAAAAGTCATCCACACAAGGAGCCACCGAGTTTCAATATGATAACAAACAACACATACGTTTCATTTGGCTGCCATGTAATTCCCTTTAGACATGCTGTACATCAGTGGTTTTCAGAATGTTACCACGCCAAGGACCCATAAACTCACACAAATTAGACCACAAGACCTCAATAGCAGTAGTACTTTGTTTACTCATTGTGGCACTTGTGGATGGTATTTGATATATATATATATGAAATAAACTACTGTGTTTTAGCCGGGGAACATCTGGGGACCCCACTTTGAGAACGTTTGAGACATTCACCTCTTCCTGCAGAATCTAATATTCTGTGGATTGGGTCAGCACTGATTTCATTGGCTCAATTTGAGTCACTGCTATAAAATAATACCCTGCAATAATGACTCGATGGTTACACATGTGTGCTGATTAATTGTCTACTTTTGTTTAGTCTTTGTGCTTGGAAGCCTGCACCCACTTGGTTTGAGAAATACTGGTGTTGGTTCTAATATCTCTTTCTGTCTCTCTCTCCCTGTGAAGGACATGGCTTCGGCCAGTGCAATAACTGAAAGGAAAGTTTTTTTTTCCCCAACATTTTTATTTTATTTTCTCAAACACGGACGAAGACAGTCTCTGCCTACCTTTTCTTTTGCACATGTGAAATTATTTTCTTACAAAGTTTTGTCTAGTAAACAATTTGTGGTGCTGTAAACATTTTTATTTTTTCTAAAATATGGACAAGAGACAAAGTCTCTGCCTACCTTTTTTTTGCACATGTGAATTTATTTTTCTTATAAAGTATTTACAGTTTTGTCTAATAAACAATTTCTGGTGTTGTAAACTTTTTTTTTTTCTAACACATGGACAAGAGACAAAGGTCCCTATCGTTGCATCGGCGCTGTTTCTAGGCCGAGCGCCTGGCGCAGCTCAAATCAGTGGGCGTGGACCAGCGCACTTGATATCTTGGTCTTGGCGCTAGACGCAGCCTCAACCATTACAACCACGCCTTTTAAGCGTAAAATTATGCACCGTCAGTTCATTGGATAAGTGCAATAAACGAATTGCATGCTTGCCTTTTAAGCTCCATTCCAGTGGTCCAGCAAAACCAGACGAAACCCAAGCCTCTGATCCCCCCCCCCCCACACCTCCCTTCATCCCGTCTGTCTCCATATATCGGCTATTATTCCATATTATGATGCTTCTCAAACCAATATAACTGCAGTTGAAATACTGCAAGCATGTAAAAACGCTACACTATAGCAAGATCAAAGTGAAAATAATGTTCTAAACGCATCAGCTAGAAAAATATAGCCTATTAGATTGGTGAAAGTTTGTCCAGAAAGATATCATTTTCTCTCGCCTGCTGCAGGAAGGATGATGCACATAAATGGGGTCATCCCTATGTTCCCCGGGTCCTATGTTCCCCGGGTCCTATGTTCCCCGCTTTTCCCAAATAGGGTCCTATGTTCCCCGCTATGTTCCCTGGGAGAGGTTAGGTTTTGGGTTAGGGTCTGGGGGAGGTTAGGTTTAGGCGTGGGGGGTGGGGTGGGAGAGGTTAGGTTTTGGGTTAGGGTCTGGGGGAGGTTAGGTTTAGGGTTAGTGAAAAACGGGGAATATAGAACCCGGGGAACATAGAACCCGGGGAACATAGACATGATCCCACATAAATATAGCCTACATTATGTAAAGTCATTGCATAAATGTGTTTTTATTGTAAAACTAAATGTGGAGTAGGGCCAAGTTATTGGAGCGGACATCACAGTATAGCAGATGACAGTAGAAGCTTCCGAAGCGCGTTCCCCTGTCACTTATCTAAATCACGTTAAATCGACAAGGGATATTTATAGCCCCAGTAGGACATATATGTTTCAAATAGGGTGGTGTTTTCATTTCGATGTTTTATTTGGTCCAATATTGAAATGTTCTACAATTGGAGGTTGTCTTACCATTACACATTATTTAGATCCTCCCTTAATATAGGTTTTCGGCTCATTTGGTTGCTATTTAGTAGCGAAATGGAGAAACACAATGCATCTTGGGACATTCACATTGCAGTGAAGTTACAGCTTATTTTTTCTATGGGACTCTGAGCGAGGGAGTCAGAGACAGTCGGTATTGTGCCTGTCAGACTGAGGAGAGAGGGAGAGAGGTGACACAGAGAAGGGTGAAAGAGGAGAGAGCCAGAGGGGAGGGAGAGAGCCAGAGGGGAGCGCTCCGCGCAACTGGCCCACTGAATAGGCCTGCTTTTCAAAGGCGCAAGGCGCTAAATTAACGCCAGGTCGGAAGATAGCAGTACGCCGGTATTTAGCGCCGACACGCCCACTTTGGCCCATTCTGGGACTGCGCCACGCCCATTCGGCCTAAAGCGCATTTGGCAGCCTAAAGCCATATTGATATCGTCCCAAAACAGGCGCAAGGCACGTTTTTTTGCGTTTAAGGCCCGTTTTAGCGCCGAAGGCTTGTGGGAGAATAGGGCCCAAAGTGTCTGTCTACCTTTTTTTTTGCACATGTGAATTTGATTTGTTACAAAGTATTTATAAAGTTTTGTGCAATAAACAATTCGAGGAACAGTAAACAATCCTGTCAAGCCTTTATTGTTTCTCGCAGTCTCCCGTCCAAGATGCTGAAGCCATGTCCTTCACAGGGAGAGAGAGACAGAAAGAGATATTAGAACCAACACCAGTATTTCTCAAACCAAGTGGGTGCAGGCTTCCAAGCACAAATACTAAACAAAAGTAGACAATTAATCAGCACACATGTGTAACCATCATGTCATTATTGCAGGGTATTATTTTATAGCAGTGACTCAAATTGAGCCAATGAAATCAGTGCTGACCCAATCCACAGAATATTAGATTCTGCAGGAAGAGGTGAATGTCTCAAACGTTCTCAAAGTGGCGTCCCCAGATGTTCCCCGGCTAAAACACAGTAGTTTATTTCCTATATATATATATATATATATATATATATATATATATATATATATATATATATATATATAAATACCATCCACAAGTGCCACAATGAGTAAACAAAGTACTACTGCTATTGAGGTCTGTGGTCTAATTTGTGTGAGTTTATGGGTCCTTGGCGTGGTAACATTCTGAAAACCACTGATGTACAGCATGTCTAAAGGGAATTACATGGCAGCCAAATGAAACGTATGTGTTGTTTGTTATCATATTGAAACTCGGTGGCTCCTTGTGAGAGATCAGGGATGACTTTTAGGATGGCGGTTGACATACCTGTCCTCTTTGGATCTGTGCCTTGACCAGTTCAGCTGTTGGAGGGGGCAGGACCCCTGTAATAGGTCCCAGACTCCGCGGGTCACCTGGCTTCAGACCTCTCCGTCTTGGGAGTCCAGTTGGAGCGGTGAAACGTGCCCTCAGGATGTGGCGCTGTAGTTGAGGGATGTAGCTGAAGTCCTTGGCCACCTTCACACTCTGGACCCGGTAGCGTTTGGACTTCTTGCTATAGCTTCGATGTTGTCTGAAATAATAAATAGATATGCAGGCACCCTCAGTACTCCTGTCATGAAATTTTCAGCTCAGAATTATGCATGCGACGAAATATATTTTTTAATAACCAAACGTATGCCTTACGAGATTTTGCCTTTCTTGTTGACATACACTGGCCGGTGGTTGTGATGGTTGTAGTCCAGTGCAGCGAGGAGTGTTCTTGCTTCATATACTGGAGGAGAAAAAGCATACCGCTTGCCAGCATACATCAAAATGTGGTTCTGGAAGGATTCCAGATCTTGTGTTGAGCTGTCGTGCAGAGAGAGAAAACAATTCAAGAAATCAAATACAAGAGAAAACCACTTTACATATGCATGTTGCACAACCCTGTCGTACTGACAATATTGATGTAATATTAGTATTTCCACATTCACTTCCTGTAATAATTAAAAATGTTGATAAGCTTTGGTAGACAAGAGGTTGGTGTTTAGTCTTACCGAAAAGCCAGAAACTTATCAACATCCTTCAGCCAGCGCTTGTTGAGCACAATGCACTGGACTGCCTCGTGTGCTTTGGACCCAGAAACCATGTAGTCTTTGGTCCGGCGCGCCTCATCCAGTGGTTCATGTTGACACCTTCCATTGATCCATTCGTGTTTCCCCCGGACATAGTGAATCACGGCTTTCCACAAGTCCTGCAATCAGATGATGTTTTGACAATAACTATCTAGCCTATTTGATAGACGTCTGCAGCCACTACCAGTCTCATGTTTGGCTATCAAATGCTGTATTAAAACACATTTCATGTCACACATAAGCACAGCAAAGAAATACGATATGGGAATCTCATGCACAATGTCCACAGCCCCCTGCCCAGTGTGCAGAGAATCAAAGCAAAATCAACTGTTTACAAGAGAGAGACGCTTCCTTTCATAGACTAACCATGAACTCTTCACAGTTGTCCGCCTTCTGGGAACAATACCAGAAGTGGTTCACAATATCCTTCTTCCAGACAAGTACGTCCGACTGACCAGATATCTTGGCAGCCTACGAAAAAGAAACAACAAAAACGAGACACATTTTGGTTACGTACGGTGTCGTGAGAAACGTTTGGTTTCCATACTCATGGAAATGACGAGACTAATGGAAACTAATTTACACTCTTACTGCGGTTAGTTTTTTGTGCAGACTTTTTGCAGCGTGCCAGATGTCCAGTGAATGTGTTACACCAAAGTCCTTGTACCTCCCGGTCACTGGGTCTAGAATAAGCAAATGTAAGGTTAGCAACACTCTAAATATAGATTATAAAATCCCCCAGGGTTTTGAAACTGTATTAGACACCACAAACTCATTTACCCCCCCAAAGAAGATATTATTTCTGGCATGTTCCAGACATAATGCAGCTATTGAAATCTCAGATGTTGTGTCTCTGTTTTTAGTCTATACTCACTCATCAGAGCTGAAATCTGCGTATGTGCATCTGTCACAATCTCCTTGATCTTCAACTCTTTCAGTAGCTGATCAAAGGTATGGATGAAGGCGCGCTTCTCCATGACCACACTGTTTCGGTCGGTCTCCCTCTTGTCAATTGTCACCACACTGATGATATCCCTCGAGTCATTTTCCATGGTCGTGTAGGTGCAGTACTGCGCGCAGTGACCTATGGAGAAAATTGTCAGTGTACTGTGAAATAATCATGTGCCTGTTGAGAAAATGTTTAGTAAACAAATCGAAAAGAGTAATTAGACAAATACATCGAAATGGCTTACCTGGGGAGTCCATCCTTCCATCAGCTAAAAAATATAAAAACATGCATGTTAGCACCTGGCAAGCAGATCGTGTGCATTATCAAAGCTGCAAAGCAATTTTCGTAGCATTTCCAGAGTTAGATTTCCTTCAGATGACATTCCATATTGCAGATATTTATTTGAAAGAATCCAAAAACGATGGGGCCACATACAGGTAATTGATAATGGACATGTTATGCAATGCAGTGTCCTACTTACCCAGGGCAACTACGCTGTCCTTTGTGCTCCAGCGCTCAATGACCGCAGCCCTCCTCTCCTCCCAAAACTCCTTGATCGATGGCACACAGTACTCGCCCTGTATTCCGTAGAAGGTGTTATACCCCACCACCCCCATATTCATGTAGCGGAATAGCAGTTTGATCTTGGCATAGTTATTGCCAGAAAGGAGGATGTTTGCGGCCATCATGAAGTCCCCTCCTTGCATTCTACCCTTCAGGAGCGGCTGGCTGTTCCACATCCAGAGCTTATGCCCGTGTTCACAAAACTGAGACAGGGAATACACATGGTCTAGTCAACTCCATGAACATCAATATCAAAGTTCTATATCAAACAATAAATAAAGGTGAATTACCAAAGTGTTACGTGCCAGTGCAATTAGATAACATTCAGAATATAAACTCACCCATTCCACAATGGTTGCTGAACCCCTTGACTTTAGTTTCAACTGAAAGGGTGGAACACTATCACACTCAACACCCGTATGCTTGTCGCTGTAAAAGCATTTCTGGATGGGTAGCTGGAGGAACGTGGCCAGCTGTGTCAAGCAGCGGTTGTAGGCAATGCAAGCCCGCTGGTCAATGAGGTCATCTTCAAGCAGGACTTGCTCTGTCCCAGGAAATGAGGGCATGGCACACCCTGTTGTTTCCTCAAGGTCGTCGGGAAGGTCTGGTTCATCCCCACGGTCATGTATGTCCAGTACTTCTTCCTCAACGTCAATTAGAGGAAGCTTGTCCACCTCTGTCTGTATTGCTGCGACAGCTCTGTGGGGAGATAATTAGATTAAAATGCATCGCTGCTGGCTCAAGTATACACGATAAGTGGGGTGATAGCTTCTTTTTTAAATTGTTGGCATTGAGCTGGCAATGTTTGACGATATACCTCTACTTTATGGAAATACATACCGCAGACAGATAGGTGGGGCATAGTCAGGATCTCTTGGGTCAGGGTCTTCCTCGAATTCTATTCTACAATAGAAAAAATATTAAATAACACACTCTAATAGAGACATGTGAGACGAGGGGATTATGTGATATGTTCTCAACTTACATGCTGTTCATAAGGCTGTTCGCCTGTTCTTCATCCACTACAAAGGACTTCTCCAAAAGGTGCAAGGATTGGATACTACACATTCAAAAAAAAGATTATGAGTACAAATAATAATAGACACACAATAGGACAATGTTGAATCTCAGAAGGGGATTTGATTTGGGGGAAATTGGCCAATTCATTACAAATTTGCACATACCTTTCTTCCAAAGGATCCGAAACTTGCTCCTCAGTCAGTGGATCAACCCCAGCTATTCCAAAATCCTCCCTGTTGAGATATCAATTTAGTTTCAACCAATCAATTATCTGTGTGTGCAGCTGTGGTACACACATAATCCAGCTGTACAATGCTGACAAATCATGAGCATTTTTCAGAGTATGTAGATTTTACTTATTGATCATGCAGATAGTTATGTTGGTAGTTAGAAAGGGAAAACAAACTAACCGGGCAGATTTTTCTCCAATAGGTGATGTTTGGAGGGTCAATTGAAGAGATTTCCTCTTTCTTGGAGTTGACGCTGATGGCCCCTTACTTTTCACCTTCTTGTAGCTAGAAAATAAGTGTAACGCTAGTCAGATTGGGAATGCTTAGACGATGCAACCACGCTACGGCTCCAAACAAACACAACAAGCTAACGTTGCAAGCTTACAGTTTATGCGTCACTTTTGGCTCAAAAAAAGTCTGAGAACGCAGTAAACTCAAACACCTCTAGTATTAGTATGGAAACAAACTAACGTGACAACGTCGTTAGCATGCTAGTCAGAAACACTATATTTGTTAGTCTTTTTCCGAGTCGCGTTCGGCTCCAAACAGCTAATAGCTACAACCACGTAGCGTTATAAATAGCTAGCGTTACTATTGCATATATGACTGAGCCCCCCGCAAACGTTAGTTTGCTAAGTAAAGGATATTCTCTTCTATGACGCTAAAATAAAATTCACTAAATCTTTGTAAATGTGTTCTTACCAGTTCAATAGGAAATGAGCCATATCGGGGTCTGACTTTATCTTCAGAACCGAGCGAAGGTCTCTCCATGGGGCAAAAGCATAGCCGATGGTGATTCGGGTTTTGTTCCATTTTACAGATGCAAGTTTATGGGCCAGACGGGCTTCGCTGGATAAAACTTGCGGCTTTTTCTTTTTTGGTTGAGCTTTTAGTGGGCTCTGAGTTCCTGCTGGTCGTTTGCTGCTGCTCGCGGACGCCATTGCTTCGCTTGCCTGTTGGTTGCCCCGCTCTTCTTCTACGGTTGTATTTGTTGCTGTTTCCTGGAGGAGCTGCCTCTGCGCGTGAACGCGCGAGACGTCACATCCTCTAGCTGTGGCGGGAGATGCTCTCCACTTCAAAACAGGTTTTCCAATGTATCTTCTGAACGGCTGGTCTGAGAGAAACGCCCCTGGTCGCCATTTTTAAGTGACGTCAAGGCGCATTCACTCAGTGCCAATAATAAACACTTTGTGCACATTTATTTCTCGCCAAAACCAACGGAATGGGCCTTTAACAGTTGTGATGTCATTATTCAGTCTTAACTCATTGAGTGCCAATGACGTCGATCGGCGTCAAAGTAAATAGTAACGTTCAGTGCCAATGACGTCGATCGGCGTCAAATGCGTTTTTTGACGGTGGGACGTGGATCAAAGCCTCAGGCATCTCCTGTACAAACATTGTAGCTATTGAAGGTGTATAACCTATTTTACGGACTCATTAAGTGGCGACAGTGCTCTCCAGATTAGAGAAAGGTCAGGAAAACAGCAGGAAAAAGCCCCGTGATGAAAGAGAAACCGCTCATGCTGCAGTCAGAGCCATATAGATTGCTCTGGCTGGAGCTGACGTTGGCTGCGAACAGCAGTCAATCTGCGCCCACAACTGAGCCCCTCTGTCTCTGCTGTATAGTTTCTCCACACGATTAGCCGCCAGAAAAGCAGCACCCGACGCCGAAGGGCCAAACCATTCTCAGCAGTCCGGTTTGGCTTTTCTGTGTCACGCTGGGAGCCGGCGCACAAAAACGGAGCACTCCGAAAATAGACGCTGGGTGCGTGAGGCTGTGTGTTAGTGTGGGGAGGAGTTTGCAGCTGAGGGGGGGAGAGGGGGGTGGGGCACGCAGGGCACCACACAACTACACCACGTCACTACATCAGAAAATATTAGCTTCGGACTCAGTGAATGTGCTTGAAATGCTTCATTTCACAAAAGGCTGATATCTCAGCTTCTAATTTGAAACGCCTGTTTTTGCTGAAAACAACCTATCTTCTCCGGCTCATAACTAAAGAATGGAAAATGGTATCAATAAACTTTTTTTTGCTGATGATACAATAGAGTCTCCTCGTTCTTTGTGCGTGTTCGGTGTTTACATAGTAATATCACACAATATTCTGTGGGCCTCGAGAAATCACTGAAAACGCTCTGAAACTCTGGCACTGGGAGCGTCCGTTCTCCAAAAGTGGCTGGCACTCAATGAGTTAAACACCAATAGAGGGTATGCACACCCACTGGAACACGCCCCCTCAATCAGGAACGAGTGTCAAAATGAGTGTCAAGTTCCTCCCTGAGCAGCAGGTGTCAGTTATCTAGGCTGATTACTGCATTCAAGCTCAGTCTTGCGTGACCCCACAGTGACTTCTGCCTCTGTGACATCACATGCATACCCTCTATATTTGATCCTTTTCTCACTCACTCCTATGTCACCACTTGCTCTCCCTGCAGGGCTTGAAATTTGCTTTTTTGGCCACCTGCCAATATGGCTGCTAGAGGTTACCAGCCAATTAGAATTTCCCCTAGCCAAAATGTTTTTCTTGAAATAAACCAGAATAAGAGTGGGTTAATTTAAGCATAAGTATCAGTAAGTGGCCCGGGATTCTCAAAGCCTGTGTTGAGGGTCACACGAACAAAAATCCACTCTTGAAGCTAAATAAATCCAAAACCAACAAGTTAATTATTTAAATTTTTTACTTCAATGTAGAACAGTCATTTCTTACACATGAGATTACTTTTAGCCTTTTAGTCATAAAGATTATTGAAATATATTCCATATTCCAGACTGAAATGTTATAACAGAAGTGGAGTATTGGCCAGAATGACATGAACATTTGGACACTTATTCAGCGGGTATCTTGTATGTTGCGTTCAGGTGCGTTTTTTTTAGGGCCCCTGTCAGTCAAGGGCTCTTGGAATCGTCCACAGTTGAATACTATGGCCCTGATGCCAGGACCCAAGGGGACCAGATTGTTGGCAGACTGGTACTGGGTTTGTGGACATCAGGCGTGGGCATCTCTTCCTCCTCTTTGGGGAGGAGTGTGTGCTCTGTCCAAATTGATTGAACCGATTGCGATTTTTAGGACAGTTTCAGATGTGTCAGAGACCCACAGCCGTAGCAAAAGAGATGCTTAGACAGGATCAGTTACAGATTGGGTGCCATGGGAACATAGAATATGGAATGGATGGCAGAAATTTGGCCATTGTTTTGACTGTGCCATTCATATGGTGGGAATCTGAGATTGTGAAGTAAGGGAGAAAGCAGAATGAGAGAGAGGCGCAGTATAATAATGAAGAGAGAGAGACGCAGTATAATAATGAAGAGAGAGAGGCGCAGTATAATAATGAAGAGAGAGGCGCAGTATAATAATGAAGAGAGAGAGGCGCAGTATAATAATGAAGAGAGAGAGGCACAGTATAATAATGAAGAGAGAGAGGCGCAGTATAATAATGAAGAGAGAGAGGCGCAGTATAATGAAGAGAGAGAGGCGCAGTATAATAATGAAGAGAGAGAGGCGCAGTATAATAATGAAGAGAGAGAGGCGCAGTATAATAATGAAGAGAGAGGCGCAGTATAATAATGAAGAGAGAGAGGCGCAGTATAATAATGAAGAGAGAGAGGCGCAGTATAATAATGAAGAGAGAGAGGCGCAGTATAATAATGAAGAGAGAGAGGCGCAGTATAATAATGAAGAGAGAGAGACGCAGTATAATAATGAAGAGAGAGAGGCGCAGTATAATAATGAAGAGAGAGAGGCACAGTATAATAATGAAGAGAGAGAGACGCAGTATAATAATGAAGAGAGAGAGGCGCAGTATAATAATGAAGAGAGAGAGGCGCAGTATAATAATGAAGTAGGGCTGCACGATTATGGCAAAAATCATAATCACGATTATTTTGATTGATATTGAGATCACGATTATTTAACACGATTACTCATTGACATTGAGAACATCATGAATTTATTGAACATTTACACTGGCTTTTTATTTAACATTGGATGTCTTTGGATTTTAGATATAATTGAAAATAAATAAGTGAAAATAAATAATAAAAGTGCAAAGATTTAGAAATAAAATAAAAACTAAAATAAATATACAGTATATGTAGGCCTACTATCAATCATCAATCAATCAATCAATCAATCAATCAATCAATCTTTATTTCGTAGACACAGGGTCCATTAAAAACACATACAACAATAAGACCACACAATACATACAAGGAACACACATTACAAAAGGCTGGCATACCAGTGTTTCCATAAGGCTGACTGGTATCGTGTGTCACTGGACTTGGGGTCCACCAGTAGCATCACCACAGAGTTCTTGGAAACATTCAAGCGGCATATAAATTTGTACATAATGTTTCTTAATAGGGCCTGAAAAGTGCTTACCCGAGATCTACAGAACAAATCACTAGCACTGCACCACCTAGGTTCCCTAAGCAATATTCTCATGCAGTCATTGTAGGCAACCTGCAGTTTATACATGGTTGCCTTCTTGAACCTCACCCACAAGGGGGCAGTGTAGAGGGGAGTGCAATATGTCCTAAAGAGATTAATCTTTACATCATTGGAGCAACAAAGGAATTTCTTTCTCAACATGTTAGCTTGGGCATATAATGTGCGACGCTGCCTTAGCATGTCATCATCATCATTCATTTCCTCTGTAATGAAGTGACCCAGGTACTTATATTTACCACACACAGACATTTCTTGTCCTGCCAAGTAAAATGAAGGGAAGCAGAGATCCTTATCATTCCTTGTTCTACAGATCATGATTACACTCTTTTTGGCATTGTATTTGACATCATAAATACCATATTCAGTGCACACATTAAGAAGTTCTTGAAAGCCAGCACTACTAGGAGACATGATCACCAAATCATCGGCATACATGAGATGATTAACCCGGGTGTTACCAACCATACAGCCTGTTTGACAGCTATTAAGCAGAACAGACAGGTCATTCATATACGTTGAAGAGTGCAGGAGAAAGAATCCCTCCCTGGCGAACGCCATTGCCTACACCAAAGGGGGCAGAGACCTTGCTAGCCCATTTAACGTGCATGCTCTGGTTGGCATACCAGTATGACAAAATCCGTATAATGCCACCAGGTACCCCTCTTTCCTTTAGTTTCGTAAACAGCTTATGGTGGTTGACTCGGTCAAAGGCCTTAGAGGCATCTATAAAGCCAACTATGACAGAGGAGCCTTTCCTTTTATATTGGTCAACTACTTCCTTTAAGGAATATATACATAAATCAGTACCATGCTTGGCCTTGAAGCCAAACTGGTTATCCGTGGTACCAAGATAAGAACATAATCGATCTAAAATAACTCTTTCCAGGACTTTAGATAAAACACTAGCTACTACGTTGTAGTGAACTGCCACAACCAACTGCACCTATTAATCTACATTCAATGTTGGTAAACATCTGAACTAGTAGTCCTTAAACCTCAAAACTAACCAAATGAGAACGCTAGTAACGTTCGTTTACATTACATTAAATTACTCATTTGGCAGATGCTTTTATCCAAAGTCGTTTAGGTTCATAATAGGCTATTGTTAATGTTTATCTGTGAGCTCGTTAGCTGTTGAATATGCGGTCGCATTGTAAAGAGTGTCCTGAATCGATGACTGTATGCGGTGGCAGTAACTAGATAGGGCTTTGTATTTTTGTTCGTTTAGCGTTTATTGCTTGGTCATAGACCACTTTGTGAGTGGATTTCAAGTGATTAAAGAAAGAGGGAGAGGTTGTGTTGCGAGGTGCAGCCACGACCGCGCATATCTTGCACTGTTTGTTCCAAGTCTGTGGCTGTGATTGACAGGTGGGTCAAAACTCGCATCGCAATTCCGTGCCGTATATTCGCATCGCTCTTGATGTGTGGACCTTTAAACTCGGCGAAACCATAGTGTTTCCACCCCACATACGTTGTTTTACCTCTCCTCTCGACCAGCGGCTCTGCAAAGGAAGGGGTGCGCTTGATTTACAACACAAGACAGAACGAGAGTGTTTGTATGTGGAATCATATGTTTATTTGCACTATCTATGTCTTAACTTGTACATGTGTGTTTTATGTTCTATGTCTTTACGTTTTATGGTGTGCTGACTGTGCACAATGTGTCTCTATGGGAAGAGAAGCCAAAGAAAAATTTCCACCATGGTGGACAATAAAGTTAGCCTGGTAAACCGCCCGTCACGTGAACTCACATTTCATTTGGTTCTCCGTGACGGTCTGGACCCGCACAGGCAGTTTAAGATGATTGGTCGAGCCATGCCGGGCCGACGAATCAGCGGCGGCCGTAGGCGGGCAGGCTCGTCTGGGCAAGTAGTGGGTACATGGTCTTTGTAGTTCTTTTCACTCGTCAACATCGCGGAAGTGACAGGCAGTCTGAATGAAATTGAATGTAATGTTCCCAATTCTATGTATTAAATTCTAAAAAACGACCCTCAACATTTGGGAAGGCTAAGCCACACAACTAGTTCGTTATAATCTAACTAAATGCTTCGAAGGTGACTTTACGACCGCGAGGACTCAATCAATGAATACCACGGAGATCATCCACAGGCACCTTCCGCGATCTGATTGGTTGAAGTTAACACCCACCAGCGGTGATAGACAGATGGGTCATCCAATCACCTGCCAAGTAGCTTGGACAAAGTGCCCGCCTCCGTCAGCGGGTCTGGTGACTTCAAACCCAGATCGACTGGTTTAGTGAAACCTATGTGGAGCTATACCGTCCATCTGGCAGCGTCAGGTTACAATAAAGTATCAAATCAAATCAAATCAAGAGCCGCAAAATCGTTGTATGTCGATTATCTTGTTTTCATAATCGTGGACAGCCCAAATCGTAATCATGATTAAAATTCGATTAATCGCCCAGCCCTATAATGAAGAGAGAGAGACGCAGTATAATTGACTCAGAGTGGAGTTTAGACCATCCGGATCCAAAACATCCCTTCCACACCAATACATGGTTGTAAAGGACCTCTTATTTTAGTGTCATTTAATTTGTTTATTCTGTATATGTCAGCATTGCACATTTACATATGCACTAATTTCTTGCAATGGTATGGTTCTATTGTTTACATGTAAATTACAGAGGACATTTTATTTTGAAATTGAGACTTTTATTTTTGAAACATTCAGAGGAAATGGTGTGCTGCTAGGAGCAGACATTGGGTTTTCTGTCTGTTTGCGTCTGGGCACGTCACAAGGAAGGAGAAGCTTGGCGTGCAAAGAAAAGCATCCAAGCAATATTAACTTGCTAAAGTGTAAGGTTGAACTGTTTTCTTGTATGTGAACAACAAGTAGACAACTAGAGAGTTTCTGAAGCTCATCAGTGTCGTGAATCATTTCACTTTTCATGACCCACGGCCACGGTAAGGCACATTGTAAATTAGTATAGTTTCAACCTCAAACCAGGAAATACTCTGTAACGTTACTTTACACTAACGGGAGGTTTTGTTTTCATGTGTAAAGAGTTTCTACTGTGAAGAAGAGGTTCATACTGTACGGATCTTGCACCTCAGTTGGAGAGTGAATAAGGTACAAATGTGATGTTTATTGTCATCTGTGGTTTGTTTAATGTTTGTTATTTTTCATTGAATGACTTACTGTCTACTAGCTTAAATGCTGTATGGCCTCAGCAACAATTTGTAGCTATTTTGCCTTGTTGGCATGTACTGAGCACTTTGACATCATTGTTAATGTGTAAATCTTTCGCTGTTTTTCTCAGCTCTTACGGTGTGAATGGATTTGATTAAATCGATGAAACATCAGTCAAAGAGTCCGACCATCTTCCTTCTGGGGCTGCTACAATGGTGGAAGCATTTAGACATTTTACCATTACAGTTCCCCTTTACTAGATGCCAGCAGCACTGGAGATGCTTTGACTATTTTTCTGTGTTTGTTTTGTCTGAAGCCTGTTGCCTGTTGCTTTGAAAAATGATCAAAGTGCTGGGAGCGAGCGAGGGCCACGATACAGACAATGAGCCAAACATCAATTTGTATGAATCAAATTAGGGCTGCACGATATTGGAAAAAACTGACATTGCAATATTTTTTTATTCTGCGATATATATTGCGATATGAAAAAAACAGGAATTTTCACCAAAAGTCTTAAATAGGTCTATCAAGCCTTGCCTGTTTAAGAAGATGGCCTAGTGGGTAACGTGCACGGTTAACGTAGTAGGAAGTGAGTGTGTTTTTAGCCGCAGCCAGGGTGAGTTGCAGGATCCTAAGTGAGTAAAGGTACTATAGTTAGTAGGAAAAGAGCTTAGAACGTCACAGAGAGGGCGTGCATTACTGTATGTTATGAGTTAATTTGCCTTACTTGACATTGCACGCTCTGCGATGTGACTATTGCGCATGTGCATATTGCGATGACGATGCTGAAACGATATATTGTGCAGCCCTAAATCAAATAGCCAATTCTCTTGAGGTCAGGAAAAATACTTGCAATATTTTTGCTTCAAAGAGAGAGCTAATGAAGGCAGAAGTCACTGCTTTGTGCGAGATACTTCGTATAAGGTAAATTATTGTGACCTAAAGCCCCCAGTGAAGCAATTAGACATGAGCAGCAGACAGTCAGACTGCTGATGAGGGCTGCAATGACTGTTGAGCTCAATAGAGCACACTGAAGAGTTCAACTGCCTTCCAGGTGCCTTTTAAGAAGTCTTCAGTAGGGCTAGACCAGTGCCCAATTCAGCCTGCCTATTTTTGACGCCTATGCGGAAATTGCATTCTTTCAAATGGCCAGTGGGGGTCTCAGCTTGTGTAGCACTCCCGGGAAAATCCATTAAACTATATGGGAAATGAGCCAACTTCTCTCTCGGTCTATGTCTTAAATAAGTTTATGGTCTGAAAAAACAATTTCAAGTCTTTTTCATGCTCTAACGCGCTCCGTTTTCCAAATTATAGCCCCATTTTGAGGAAAATTGATTAAAAAAATCTGATAATAAGAACAGTAATACTTCCGACCGGTAGAGGCAGCAATGTGCCGCAAGGCATCAGGTAGCAAGTAATAGTTGAGCAAATTATCAGAAAATAGCATTACTTTATGATATTTTAATAATGTTAGTAGACACACATAACTATATAGATATCATACATCTAACGTCCATAACATGGCGGACCATTTAACGTTATTTATACCGTTAGATAAAGCCTTAAGCCTTCTCTGTATTCAGACCATTCAGACCATTCAGACCATTGGATTCAGCACAGAAACCGTTGTTACACGTTCTGCTATTACAATACTTACTCGATGCTGCTGGCCTTGGCCTCGTTCCTCGACTTCTTCAAGAAGAAATTGGCCTCTCGCTGTAGTAGAGGGATCCATCGGAGCACATTTGCGGCAGCGGCACAATGCAGAATTTGTCCCCGGGACGGGCAGCCTCAGGGCCGGGCTGTGGTTCGTCTCCGGCGGCCTGCTCAACTGCCTCTCCTTCCATACGGCGCAATTCCTCTGCACTGTAGTCTGGCTCATATGGCGTTAAGTAGCCCTGAATGTCAGAGTTTGTTAGCACACTTTTGAAATCGTCTTCATCCATATCAAACTCTTCAATTTCAGCAGGAATATTTCCTCCGGAGTGTTTTGATTTCTGAGCTGTGGAGGCCCCCTAGAGGCGGCACAATGGCGGCACACACACAAAAGAGTTGTAGTTTTAATCTGCAGCTCTTCCGCATGTGTGCTGCACCGCTCTGACGCGGTCGTGACATAAAACGCGTCAGAGCGGTGCATTGTGAATGTGAATGATAAGGGAGTACAGCCAAGAGGGTTTAGTGAGGGGAGGTAAAGGCTGCCCATCTAATCATACTACTGACATTGTAATGATACAAATCTGGTTGAAAATCAGTAAAGCCGTCCTTTAAGCATAAATATCTTTTGTTTTGAGTTTGTCACGCCACAGAAAATTGTGTTATTAACCACCCAGCCAAAATGTGGACAAGTACAATTGTCGTCAGCCTACTGTACAGTAGTAGTACTGTAGGCTACTGTCTGTACATAAAATGAGGTTTCAAAATCATGAAAAACTAAGCAGTCATCTCTGTTCTCTACGCTGAGACTGCGTGGGCATGGCATGCAGAAGTGCTACATGTACGCACACACACACACACACACACACACACACACACACACACACACACACACACACACACACACACCACACCTCTTCCCCACCCTATAAAACCAGGCTCTGGAGTCGACAAGCTTCATCAGATTCATCAGAGAGAGAGAGAGAGAGAGAGAGAGAGTCGTTAGCTATAGATTGCGCTGTTTGCATCTAGATTGTTTTAGTGTAAATGTTATATAGTTGTGTGTTTGTAGTATATGGTAGGTTAGTGAGACAGTTTAGATTAACTGCTGTGTTCACTGAACTGTGTGTTCTCCTGTCCAGCAGCAGCCGGCCTGTGTGGGCTTGTGACTCCCCACATTCAAAGCACCTCTCCAAGCTAACGGCTAATGGTGAGCTAAGTGAGCTAATAAATGTTTGCGTTTACTTCAGGTCCCGGGAACTACAATTCTCCTGGCATACAGAAACCTGTTAAATTTGTGTTCAATTTTCAGGATCCTGATCAAATTCGGTCAAGTTCACAACATCAATGTGTTGTTATACTGTATACTGAAATACCTCCAGATGAGATGATGAATTAATGTTTATAGGCATATCAAATAAAATAAAATAAAATAGTGCATGCATCCTCCAGATTCCCCAGGCACATGACGAGCTTCAGCACAATTCACAAGCCCGGGTGTGTTGCAGTGTGTGTACATCACTCATATCTCCCCAGTCCCAGTGTTACATGCTCCACTGCACCCATGCTGGCTGCTGACCACTCAATCACAAGCCCTTACACACACACACACACACACATGCACGCACGCACACACACACACACACATGCACGCACGCACACACACACACACACACACACACATGCATATGCATACGCACACACGTGTACACACATGTGCGCCCCTGCGCGTGCATGCACACACGAGCCCATGCACACACACGAGCAGCCCTTTGCTGAGGCACTGCAAAAACGCATCTTAACAATATCATTATGGCCGACGGGGAAAGCCTTGATGAGCCTGTTGTTGTAGCAGGCAGGCGTTGTTAAACATTAACAACATAACTACTTCAAATAACTTAAAATACACCTGTAGATTACTGTCAAAAGTGCCACAACTGGCAAATGTCAGACCAGACATTTTACATTCATCTTATTTTGGAGAAGAAGAAAAAAAAACATTGACAGAAAGTATTTTCCTGAGAGCAGCTACTACCATTTAGATACTGAGAAGAATGTTCTCAATGCTATTATTGTCATACAGAAACATAATTTGTATTGTATAGCTTTGTTTAAATGCTAATGCTAGTTTATTGTTTTTAATGGGCAAAATAATAATTTCTCAGTGGCTTCTGTGTTCGCTCTACTTATGCAGAATCATTCTTTTACGTAAGTCTTGTATTCGCTAGTCTCTCCAAATACATACATACTAAATGAGTCTGTGCCACTTCACAGCCACCTCTGGGGTTTGAGGGCGGCTCTAGGGGGGTTGAAACTGAATGAGTGACAGGTCGTAGCACCAATGAGAGAGCGGTTCGAAAAATGGGCTGGGCCTCAAGTCAAGTCAAGTCAAGTTTATTTATATAGCCCTAATTCACAAGCATGTCTCAGAGGGCTTCACAGAAAGTATGTCTAGCTGATTCTAGCTAACACAACAGTAACAAGAATATACAGAATAAAGATAACATTTGAACAATTGATAATATAGAAAATATAGAAATGAAGAGAGAGCAGAGGAGAGAGCATGGGAAGGGGGAAGAGCAGGGGGAATGTGAGAGAGTGATGGGTGGGGAGGGAATGGGAGATGTTGGAGGGTATAGGAGGTGGGGAAGGAGCAAGAGGAGAGAGCAGAAGAGGGGAAGGGGGGGGTGTGGGGGAGAAGAGAGCAGGGGGAGGGAGGAGGTGGGGAGAGAATGAGAAATATAGACGCACATCTTGCAAACGGACATATGTCAATTTCTAAGCAACCAAACTATGCCTAATTTAATTGGCTGCAAGCCTTTAGTAGTGAGTCCTTTTGCCAAATAAGCACATGTTCACATATAGAGCTTATGGGTGCCTTGCTTTAGGGAAGAGTGGGTGCCATGCTTTGAATAGTGGCGAAATACTAAGAGCATGGGTGCCATGCTTTAAATAGTGGTGGAATATTGCCATGCTATGCCATGCTTTAAATAGTGGCGGAATATTGGAGGGGATAGAGTGGGTGCCATGCTTTGGAGTAAAATGTGTACTATGCTTTAGAGTAGTGGGGGAAGGGGGGAAGAGGAAGAACACCGGGAAGAGGAGAAAGCTGTAGCTAATCTATCGCCTACCTAAGCTGTCGCCTACCTAAGCTGTTCTAAACCAACCGGCAGCCCTCGACCAGTGATGAAGAACACCGATGCCCCCCGCCCCGGCCCCCGCCCACATAAGGCGTGGGAGGGAAGGCCAGGCCGGGACACAGCGGCGCCCCCTCACCCCCAGTGAACGCAAGAAAACCTTTCCACTTCCGCCTCCCCTGTCGTCTGATCGCAAAATCGTTACTGATTGGAGAGGACTGAATCCATCACTGGCCAAGTGAACGGTTCACTTCCTACACCAGCTGGCTGAGGGAAAGTGTCCCAGATCCAGAGAGAGATCTGCAGCATGCAGTAACGTAGTGTATCAGCGTAAGAACTCTCATGGGTCTGGCATTGAGACTATATATTCACTAGCGGGACATAGCTTGACACTGGTTCAGTGGTTGCTGTAAACATCTAGGCATCATTCAGCAGCATGTTGAAACACTGTTTCTCTGCTCTCTGGCCCGCTGTTTTCAAACCGCCCTTTACATGTCTCAGTGGATGTCATGCGCGCACGCACTTACATGGTATTGTAGCAGGTTGATTGTGGCTACTGTACCTGTTATGTTCCTGTGTTGTCTGTGTATGTGGGTTTGCATGTGGGGTTTGGGTCTGTCGGGGATTTACGGGGGTTTTGGTGGGACTGTAAATGCAGCTAATGTTCAGTGGGTGGGTTTAGGGATAGAAGCTCACCTGGGATTGGCTGGTGGGTGGTACACCGGGAGTAAGCTCTCTGGGGATTAGCTGGGAGGTAAAGAACTATGTCTGAGAGTGGAACTGTTCGGAGTGTACTGGCAGCGTGGGCCTGAGAGGAGAGGCTGTGTGTTGTGAGAGCTGGGAGAAGCTAATGGGAGCTACGGGGATTAGCTGTGGGGTTCAGGGTATATTGTGGCGTGGGCACGGCCATCAGTGTTCTGTTCGGTTTGGTAATAAAGAGCATAATTGAGAACAGTGCCTCAGTGTATTTCCTGACATGTTATACTGGTGTCAGAAGTGAAAAGCTAAAAAGTTAACAGCTCACTTAGCGTGTTAGCATTAGCTGTCGGTGTGCTAACTGCTACCAAACACCACGAGGATGATGGCACGTGGCGGAGATCGCCTGGAGATGAAAGGAGAGGAGGGGGAGTATATACTGGCACCGGAGTTCAGCTTGGTACCTGCCGACATGGAGGCGATAATGATGTTGGAGATCAAATGGCTGCTAGAAGCGACGCCTGCCTGGGCAGTGCAGCTGATGGGACTGCTTCATGAGGCCTTGCTGCGCGGTGAGGCCTTGCTGCGTGGTGAGCAGCGGAGTGAATTACCACAGAGAGCTTGTTGGAGCTGTGGGGGACATGGTCACCTGGCAAGGGGGTGCCGCAGCGTTCCCGGGGGGCAGACCAGGGCCGCGGAGAAGCGGTTCTGGGGCATCCGGTAGTCTGCTGGGCATGTGGTACGTGTCCGGACGCTGTCAAATATATATATATATATATATAGTCAAGTCAAGTTTATTTGTATAGCACATTTCATACACAGAGGCAATTCAAAGTGCTTCACATAAAATGGATGACAGGGAATAAAAGAATAAAAGAAGAGAATAAAATGGACATTTAAAAGCATCACAACAAAACTTTAAAAAAGAGAGTATAAAAAGTGCATTAGGCAACAGGCCTTTCGCAAAACTCAGGTCTGGGTATGTGTTTCTTTATCTGTATACTGCAGTTTGGACGCCAAGCATACCTTTCAGCTTGTGTCTTTCTGTTGCCCGTCGACAAACAGGTCGTTTTTTTTCTCTAAACCTTGCTTAAAACGAGTACGGCTCTAGTAAGCTCCCCTTATGCGTGCGTCCCCTCCTGACGCAACACCTCACCCTCTTCCACTGCATGAAATACTTGCTTTCCAGACAAGTAAATTACCACAAAGTGCTCAATTTGAGGACACTTTGGTTGTACTTTCCCCCCACTTTTCCAGTCCAGTAAAAACCAGGAACCATACCAGCCATTCACACCCTGCATGGGCCATTCATATGAATGGGCCCGTGGCAGAGGGCACTTAACACCTCTGAGGGGGGCATTCAGAGGTGCATTTCAATGTGATGACTCCAATTATCAGTTTGGAGACAGCCAGGCTCATAGCCATTGGCTCAGGCCTGATCTATAGAACCAATCGGTTGATTGTATTTGTAGCTGTTTGTGTAGTTTCCATCCAATGAATGACCAGGGGCGACATCCATTGGGACAGCCCCTGGCCATGGGAAGCCATTCATTGGATGAAAACTACAAACACAATCAACCGATTGGTCTGATAGATCAGCCATTAGCCAATGGCTATATAGGACAGTGAACCCCCCCCCCTTATTATTAATAAAATGATTTTCATAATAATAAAGTGTGTGTACATAAGCCTACATAAAAAACTGCACTTACTGGAAATACTTTCATGTTATTGTTGTTACCCTATAAGGCAGAGGTGCTCAAATTATTTCCTATGAAGGACCCAAATGAATCTGGATGGATGTGTTCAAGTTATGTGAAATTACATTAATTTATTTATTTCATAGACCATTTACATTCTAAATCTAAAATAGGTATTCTATTGTCATGTATTCAAGCTTGCTTTAAAAATGAGCCTGCCATAGCCTCTGAAAGACAGTAATGTTGGTATTTTCCACACTGCAATATTGAGATCAATGTATTGGGAGAGAGGAAAAATACATAATTCGAGAAATAGGTAGAAAAGCTTATGCTTTAATATAAAACACCACACAGAAAATGAGAAAAAAAAACACTGCACACAGGGGTCCTTGCCCAAATTCAATAAGATGAGTGTTACATGCAAACACTCAAAAACACACACACACACACCACACAGTGCTTTTTGGCCAGCGCCAATGTCCAGTGCCGATGCTCGTGAACGGTTTACTGGTTTAAATGTCTTTTGGCATCTGGTTTTATTTTTTGGGGTGGGCGTCTCTCTGAAGATGGTCCCTGTAGTCGCGGTGGGCGGGGTGTCATGTGGGAGGCTGCGTGCTGAGGAATGGCGTCCAGTCTCTCCTGTAGCACAGCACACAAGTTACCCAGCTCCTGACTGCGAAAATACGGACGCCGCACAATCCACACCATCACACCATCTGCACTGCCATCCTCTTCATCGGACATAAAATCGTGAGAGACGCCCCTCCACATATCCTTTTCCAAGTCTGTCAGCACCTTTGTCCTCAGTGTGTAGAGCTGTAAACAGAAACGCACACAGTCAGAAACTGCAAATAAGTAGTTTGTTACGCGTTGCAGTAACAAAACAAATGCCTTCAAGTTAAAGGAACAGCTCACCCTAAAAACCCTAAAATTACATATTTTTCATCTTACCTGTAGTGCTATTTATCATCTACATTGTTTTGTGGTAGTTGCCTGAGTTTTGGAGATATCTGCCGCAGAGATGTCTGCCTTCTCTCCAATACAATGTAACTGGATGGCACTTGGCTTGTGGTGCTCAAAATGGCAGAAACATACATTATAAAAACTCAACAGCAATGCCTCTTTCCAGAAATAATGGCCCGGATACTCAAGATAATCTACAGACCTAGTTATGAGCAGCTTCATGTAGGAACTATTTTCTTTTAACTAAACTACTCCCACAGCTGCTAGCTAGCTGCCATGTAGCAATTAGCTAGCAGCTAGTGGGTGTAGTTCGGTCTAAAGTAAATAGTTCCTACATGTAACGGCTCATAACAAGGTTTGTGGATGATCTTGAATAACCAGGTCATGACTTCTGGGAAAGAGACATTGCTGTTAAGTTTTTCAAATGTATTTTTTTGTTGCTAATAGGTATTTTGGATCTTACCCTCAATCTTCTGGCTCGACTCCGCGATGCAATCTTTGCAGCGTTCGCCTTCTCCTCGAGCCCAGGTTGGGTGTACCGGAATCTTCTCCTAACACTCTCAAACCAGGTCTTACAGGCAGCTGAAAAAAAATATTAAATTAATATGTTACAAATACAAAATTGTCTTTCAGAACTGCGCCATGTCTTTGTCTCTCTACATTTCCATATAAGTATATAAAATATAGGCTACTGATACAGTATGTATAGACACACACACTAGAGCAGTGGTTCCCTAAACTGACACAAATTAGACCACTGAACCCGAGTTACTTACTCAGAAGGACATCGTGGTCCAAAGTGTAGAAGTCTGCACTCGCAGCCAGGGCTCCCATCAAATATGAGGTCACCGCCACATTGTGTGGATGGCTCAATCTGTGAACACAAATGAAATAGAGAACAGAACAGATTTATTTACTTTTATACAGCCCAATGTATAGCACACTTTTGTTATGAAGAACATAGAGAGAGTAGATTGAAATCGTACCCATGCTGTGCATCATACTCCTTGCAGTTTGCTTCTGTGTTGTGCAACAAGCGCACTCTTGCCTAGAACTCTTGCCTAGAGAGAGAGAGAGAGAGAGAGAGAGAGAGAGAGAGAGAGAATGAATTACCACAAGCAACATAGGGTGCTGTGAAGCCATGCCATAGCCTATTTGAATGTACAACCATTACTTAATTTATTTTACTTAATCATCATTATTATATTATATTCTTACCGAAAGTTTGGTGTTGTGAGGACGTCGTCTTTTCCTTGGATTCTCCTTCTCCATTGACACAAATTAGACCACTGAACCCGAGTTACTTACTCAGAAGGACATCGTGGTTCAAAGTGTAGAAGTCTGCACTCGCAGCCAGGGCTCCCATCAAATATGAGGTCACCGCCACATTGTGTGGATGGCTCAATCTGTGAACACAAATGAAATAGAGAACAGAACAGATTTATTTACTTTTATACAGCACAATGTATAGCACACTTTTGTTATGAAGCACATAGGGAAGAGAGAGTGGATGAAAATCCTACCATGCTGTACGTCATACTTGGTGTTTGCTGTGCAGCAGGCGTACTCTTGCCTAGAGAGAGAGAGCGAGAGAGAAGACATGAACACATGTTATAGCTGTTTTTATCGGGAAATATCAAGCGAAAATGTTGATATATTTACTTTCTACCAACGTCCATGGCGTCCGCCATTTTGGGAAAATACCACAAGCAACAGAGGGTGCTGTGAAGCCAAGCAGTAGCCTATTTGAATGTACAACCATTCATTTATTTTGCTTAATCATTATTATATATTATTCTTACCGAAAGTTTGATATTGTGAGGGCGTCGTCTTTTCCTCAGATTCTCCTTCTCCACCGTGCAATTTGCTCCTCAAGAGAATCAAATCCCCTGTTGATCTTGCTGGATCACTCTTCAAACTGGAGTGTGATTTTGTGTGAGTTAACTGAATTGAGAGAGCTCTGGGCTCTCTTCTCCAGGGAAAGGTTTCCGGCCCCACCCCCTCATCCACCAGTCATTGTCCTGAGGTGTTACCTATTCAGTCAATAGCCCACCCCCCCCATCCAGGACCAGGATTGTCATTTGCATGTGAAAGCCTCCCACAGGCTAGGGGGCTGGGGCAGTCAACTGCCGACCTATTTGTGGTAAAAATTGTGGAGTTTTTCTGTGATGGCGCCAAAGTGCTACAAAGACCCACAAAGAGGAGATTTTTCCGATTTTACAAAGTCCCGGAAAGTAGGAATTTCATGCAGTGTTCTGGAAAATAGTTACCCAAGGCAGTGAGTATATCCGTAGTACGGCGATAGTGAGTTTCATATATATCTCACGTGAATGTCCCTCCATGGACCTCGCACCACCCTCTTCTAGACAAAAGATTTGGCTAAGGCAGTGGCTATATCCGTTACACACACCATCCCCCAGACCTGCAGCTTTTAGCAGTAATTACAATAAACAGCTGTCAGCAGTTAAAAGCGACGGTAAACATCATACACAGAGTGCTTCACATAAAATGGATGACAGGAAATAAAAGAATAAAAGAATAAAATATATATATATATATATGATGTTGGATATATATATATATATCCAACATCACCATCGCCTCCATGTCGGCAGGTACCAAGCTGAACTCCGTTTGAAGCAGGGTTTGAAGCAGGAGGGGACTTCAGACAGCTCCAGTGATCCGTTGAAGATTCGAGTGAAGATAGGGGCAGCTGATCAGCACAGGCTTTCAAACAGGATGGAAACACTCCATCTGGGCCCGGGGCTTGGCATGCAGGAGACGTCACTCAACAGAAGTGGCTAAATTGGTGGCCCATTTCCACCGCTATCAGAGCGGCCCCGCCCAGCTCGTCTCGCTTTTTTGTCTCATTCCACCGATCAAAAACCTGGACAGCCCGGGTTGAGTCGTGCTAGTTTTGGTCCCTGCTTTGTTGAGGTTCCAGCCGGTACCATACGGTGATGTGAAAACACTGCAGACGACTGATTGGTCAGGCAGAATCGTGTTTACTGTATCTACTAGGGGTGTCACGATACACTAATTTCACGATACGATACGATACACGATATTGGGTTCACGATAACGATACGATACGATATTTTAACAATTTTTTTTTTAACAAAAGTAAATAATTTTTATGTATTTATTTATCATTTATTTAACCATGTGAGTCCCGTTGAAATCGAAACCTCTTTTCAAGGGAGCACTGGGAAAATAGTCTTTCATTTGAAATACACAAAATACAAAACAAATGCTGTTTTTGGAAATTGTTATTATAATAACTAGAAAACAACATGGCAGATAATGCTTCTCTTGCAAAAGAATGTGTCACACTGTCACAAACTAAATTTTGTTTGTTGCATGGTGAAAGAAAAATAAAGTATACAATCTATTTCTTAAATAACTCATGCTCAATGGTCCCTAAACTTATGTAATCTTATGTACCCCTTGAGCTGTTTTGCCATGCCAGTAGTAGTCTGCCCCCTCACTCATGCGTGTTGATTCTGCTAAATTTGTTCTATTATTATTCAGGAGCAATTTTTTTTTAATTATTATTATTATTATTATTTTTTACGATATCATTTTTTTTCTGACGATACGCATATCGTGACGTTTTGATATCGCGATATATCGTGCTACGAAATATCGTGACACCCCTAGTATCTACTGTCAATGCTGGATACCAGTTTAGTGGGGCTTACCTTCTCTTCTGTTATTTCCATAAGTCTTTTGTGTTGCTGCCTTCGGCTCTGGTGAAATAAAATCAATCTCCTTGCTCAGCTTTAACATGACGGTGGTTTTCAATTGTTTTGAGAGAGAAAAAGTCTGCTCCTCGGGAAGCTCTTGTAGTTGTGTGCTACGTCGGCTCCGTTAGGCCGGAGGCGGGGGTTTAGCGAAGCCGCGGTCTTGCCTGGTTGCCGCCGGGGTAGTGGCTTCCGTTCTCCCCGTAGCGTATCTCCCATCCCCCGCGCAGCGCATGCATGTGAGTTTGAGTAACAACAAAGTGATATCCATTCTCCTGGCCATTTGTCACATTTGCCCATGTACACTGTAGGTAATTTACAGGCACCAGTATTTCATAAACAGTTTAAAAGTTCCGTGTATGGATTTAATTTTAACGTTATACGTTATAGCCTACTTCGGCTATGGGCGGAGGACAGATATGCGGTCGCTATGACGACCAGGTGTGGGTGGAGGCGAGTAAACTTGCTATGGAAGCAGAGTCTATATCAAGTAGAGACAAGTAAGACCAGGTCGAGTAGAGCTGTACTGTGCTGTTATATGTGGTGGAAATGAGCCATAAATTCCTTCTGGACAAAGCCAGATGTAGGGCCGCCACTCGCTGAGCATCGGCCAAAAATGTGTGTCTGAAGCATCGACATAAATAAGATGGACGGAGGATCTGGTCCCCTTTAGTGAAGCCGCTGGATGTTAGATCGCCGCTCTGGCAGCAGGTCCCAGTATACTGTAGGTCACAAGGCCCGCCTCCCCCATGTTAGTGGATGGGAAAATGAACCAAATTAAAGAATCACAGTACACACCAGATAATTTTTTTCAAAGGGTGGTTTGTATCGTTTTAGATAGTTCTTATCACGCTAATGCCTGTGCAAGTGTTAGTTTTTCTGATCAGTTTGTTTTTAAGTAGTTATTTAATTATATAAAAAGGGATGATTGACAGCTGTGGCAGCCAGTCTCAAACCGTCATTGGCTAGACAGGCTCTTTCATGTTATAGATCTAGTTTTACATAGACAAGACACTGCTTGGTAAAACAGAAGAAGAACACTGCTTGATCTGTTATCTACCAGACTGTTATCTGCGTAAACTGGTTCTCTGATCTGAGAAGATTTTGGCTTCAATACATCATAGAGGGAGGAGATAGGCATGTTGCCTCCATTTTATTTATCTCAATGTTCTGAAAGCATTTATTTGTTGTTTCTGGAAAGTGGGTAACAGTAAAATTCCCCAATGCATATTTCTGAATGATCTCAAATCACACACATTTTGGCTATTCTATGTGATCTCCTTTTGAGAACTAATGTAACAACGAATGTAATATTTGTTCACTTCCATTCACTGAGCCTCCCCTGAAACTGTTTGGAACTCCCCTGAGGAGACCCACCTCCCACTTTAAAAACATCTGGACTAAATGATCTACTACTACTTCCTCAGACGTCAGGCATACGGCTGGGACACACCAGAAGCGTCTCTGAAGCAGCGCAACACGGAATTGTCGAGTAGGAGCCTTGCCATTCACACCAGAAGCATTCTGTGTTGCTGTGTGCCTCACTCTGTTTTGCTCTGCGCCGGTCACACCTTGTATTGACTTCATACCTGGCTGCTCGCGGCTCGTGCCAAAAATAGTCCCGACGCCGAAACTCGCTGCAGAATGGCGAGGTGACGCACCGCGGCCGGTGTGATCGCTCTCCCCTGTTAACAAGGACGGAGAAATTAAACTGCCCTCCGCGAGGCGATGCTTCCGCGTCGGATAAGCTTCTGGAGTGTTTGGGGTGTTAGTGTGACGCCTCCAATGCCCCATACCCCATGCTGCAGTATTCGGCTGTGATAGCACCCGGGTCGCTCACAGAAGGCTATTACCCGGGGCCTAATTACAGCCAGCTATAAGTCAACAGCCGCTGGGGATATGGCAATAGACAGAGTCCCTCATGCCCCTGAGCAAACACTGCCATCCATTTTAATAAAGATGTATGTCCCCTCCGGCAACTCAGGGGAAGATGATAGAAGAAAAAGGGCATGATAAGGAGAGGTGAATTGAAACATGGGGGAAGAGAGAGACATCATGGAGTGCCACTGGAGCATCGGTGTGCACTGGAAGAAAAAGAAAATGCATCTTAACACGTTGAGTGCCAAGGACGAGATATCTCGGCTTACATAATCCAACCGTTGAGTGCCAAGGACGAGATATCTCGGCTTACATAAACATTTTTTTTTTTTGACGGTGGGACATCAATCAACCCCTTTTACGTCTTCTATACCAATATTGGAGGAAGAGAATGTGTATAATCTATTTTACCGACCACTAAGTGGCGACAGTTCTCTCCAGACAGAGAGAAAGCCGAGCAAAAAACAGCCACGGGTCCGCGGGAGAAAGCCATTCTAATTTTCAAGGAAATAGCTGGGCGAAAACTCTTTCGATTTCACACACACACACACACACACACACACACACACACACACACACACACGCGCGCGCACACACACACACTCGAGTACCTTTGCGCATAAATAAGACCAGAATCGTAAAAGCTTCTTCAAAGCTCTCAGCCGACACCTCAAGAAACGAACGAGCCCGTTTTACAGTAATCCAGACTGCCCGAGAGCGCCAGCAGGAGCCAGCAGCAGCAGCACAGACGGAGGGAGGAGTTTGGAGACACACACACACACACACACACACACACACACACACACACAATACAGTATACAAGTCTAATCACAGGCACGTGAGGTGGTTCTAAAAATCCATTTATCTCAAAACTCTCTGAAAATCTCTGAAACCATGCTGTACTCAACGGCTAATATCTACATAACTACTAACTCTACAAACTAACTCTTTTAGACAGAGAAAGCACACATTCTATTAGTTCTTTTTAGATGATTGGTGTTCACGAAGTCTTAACAGAAAAGAATCCTCGGCTCTTGTAAAATGAGCCAGAATCCTCAAAAAAAAAACTGGCACAACCTACCTACAGCATTGAAAAAAGGGCTGGCAGTCAATGTGTTAACAAGTCAGTTCATTTGGTAACACTTTACAATACTGTACCACGAAAACGTGCATAGTTACTAATGAGCGAGTGAGGAACGAACTGCTAGTTCATGAATAGTTAATAGGTAGTTCCTGAATGAGATCCTTAAAGGAGAATTCTGTTTCTCCACCCCTACCTCCGTCTCAAGCCTCCCAGGCAGGGGTATTATACCCGGAAAAGAGACAGACCAGAACCAAACAGCGCTGTTCGTTTTGTTTATTTATGGCTTCATCTGACGTAAATAGATCAATAAAATGTTTTCGAGTTATCCCTAGGCTGCAGACTCTAAACTATGCAGATCGAAATGGTTTCTGATAAGACTAATGTCAGCATTTGTGAGAGCCTGTGTTCCCCCGAGACAGTGCATCTAACTCAGTGTCGGAGCGGGCTCGAGCCGTTGCGTGCGCCTGTGTGCTCCGGAAGGGTTAGGAGCTGCTTGGCCCAGAGAAAGTGCCTCAAATTCACACTGATAAATGGCTGGGTTTCCCAAAAGCTTCTTAGCGCTAAGAAGCTTATTTAACCCTTCTTAAGGCCCCCTTAAGAAACAAACGCGTTTCCCAATTGCTTCTTAGCCTAAGATGATCTTTCGTTACGAAGGCATGCGTTTCCTAAAAGCTTCTTAGCACTAAGAAGCTTCTTTGACCCTTCTTAAGGCTCCCATAAGAAGCCAATGAAGCCAACGCGTTTCCCGATTGCTTCTTAGCCTAAAATTATCTTCCGTTAAGAAGGCTGCATTTCCCAAAAGCTTCTTAGCGCTAAGATGATCTTTCGTTAAGAAGGTTTTGTAAGAAGGGTCTGGGGCATTCTTAACACATTCTTAACTCATTCTCTGCCAAAGACGTACTCGGACGTACTTTTTACAATGGCGTTCTGTGCCAAGGACGTACTCGGACGTACTTTCATGTTTTGCTTGTTTACATTAGATCAGACCCTTTCCCAGCCTGTGACATTGTTTCAAGTCAAACTGATGAAAGGAAGCGCTAAATCACGTTTAGTATTTATAGTATAGTCACCCATTTAGCAGTAAACAGAGTCCGTTAGTGAGTGACGATCATGAGCGGCCATTTGTGCATTGAGCAGCATTTGCGGCCATTGAGCAGCTGCCTGTGATTCCTGTGTGCGTGTGTGTGAGACGAGAGAGAGAGAGAGAGAGAGAGAGAGAGAGAGAGCGAGAGAGAGAGAGAGAGAGAGAGCGAGAGAGAGAGAGAGAGAGAGAGAGAGAGAGAGAGAGAGAGAGAGCGAGCGAGCGAGCGTAAGGGTTCATTTGGTCCGTCCAGTCTTGGACTATCTGGTAAATAAGTTCCAGGAAGTAAAAGTCAGTAAAAACTTTTTTTTATTTTTATTTTTATTTTTTGGGGAAAACAAATACTGTATATGTCTGATGTGTCACTGAGGCAAAAAATAAAAGGCTCAAAAGAGAGTTCTGCTTGAAACGGTGTCGTTCACTAAAAACCTATTTTTCTCCTATTTCTGTTACAAAGGAGGGCATTTTCAGTGAAAACAAGCTAACTTCCACTGCTTGTAACTAAACAAGGAAACATGGTCGAGTTTCAGTTTTTTACAAGGGGTAAGAAGAGAGTCTCTGCTTTATTGTGAGATATGTTGTGTAATTTTATTCCTAGCACAGAATATTCTGTGGGTCCTGGAAGATCAGGAAATATGCTCAAAATCCTGGCACTGGGAGCACACAGACCGAAATGACCCTGGCAGAGAATGAGTTAATGACGAAACACTGGCAGATCCAGCCGCGTCAGGCAAAAGGAGATACTTGTGTCCACTGTTCCTCTTGTGTTTTTCCCTTTTTCCTTTCTTTCATGCACCCTTTAGTGTTTAAAATTGGGGAACACTTGAAAATCTCCCCTGTATGTATGGTTACTTGTGATTTAAATGTTTTACCGTAGGCTATATTCCTCTAATCAGAATGGATTCCTTTTATAATAAGAATCTTGTGGATTTATATAGCACCTTTCACAGAACCCAAGGTCGCTTAAATTCTGTAGTGTTCCTCGCAATTTTGTTGTATGCTGTGTATATAAATGTTCAATGTGTATATAAATGTTCAATGCAGACATTTTACATGGCGACTGGGCTGCCTGAAGGCATTTTAATCAGGAGAGACTAGTGAATGAAGAAAAATAAAATGTTTATTACAATACAGGATATGTTTTACATTGACAGAACATACAGTGACAATTAAGTCTTGTCAAGAAAGTATTTGGTGCTCAGACAGGGAGATGGTGAGATCGAGCAGGAGCCAGATAAATCTCCAGACACTGGTGGTGGTGGCTTAAGATACTTGGGCCCCTATCATTGCATCAGCCTATAAACTGCGCTGAGCGCCCAGCACAGCGCAGATCAGTGGGCGTGGACCAGCTCACTCGATATCTTGGTGTTGGCGCTACACGCAGCCTTTAAGCATTACAACCACGCCTTTTAAGCGTAAAATGATGCACTATCTGCTCATTGGGTAAGTGCAGTAAACGAATCACATGCTTCACTTTTCAGCTCCAATTCCACGGAGCGATCCAGTCCGGCTTCAGAAAAGCAGAGGGCTCTGATCTCCCCCCCTCCCTTTTATCCCCTCTTGTCTGTCTCCATATATAGGCTATTATTCCATATTATTCTCAAACCAATCTAACTACAGTTTAAATACTGCAAGCATGTAAATACGCTACACTATAGCAAGAGCAAAGTGAAAAGAATGTTCTAAACACATCAGCTAGAAAAATTTAGCCTATCCGTATGATGAGATTAATTAGATTGGTGAAAGTTTGTCCAGAATGATATCGTTTTGCTACCTTTTCTTCTCGCCTGCTGCACAGGTAGGATGATGCACATAAATATAGCCTACATTATGTAAAGTCATTGCATAAATGTGTTTTTATTGTAAAACTAAAATGTGAAGTAGAGCCAATTTATTGGAGCAGACATCACAGTAGGACATGACAGTAGAACCGCGTTACACTGTGACTCATCTAAATCACGTTAAATCTACAAGGGATATATATAGCCCCAATATGACATATATGTTTCACATAGGGTGGTGTTTTCATTTCAATGTTTTATTTGGTCCAATATTGAAATGTTCTACAATTGCAGGTTGTGTTACCATTACACATTATTTAGATCTACCTTTATATCTATTTCGGCTCATTTGGTTGCTATTTATTAGCGAAATGGATTAGCCCAATGCATGCTGGGAGATTTCACATGCCAGGCAGTGAACTTACAACTTCTTTTTTCTATCGGACGTGTGTTGTGTCTGTCTGAGCGAGGGAGTCAGAGAGAGAGTCGTATTGTGCCTGTCAGACTGAGGAGAGAGAGGGAGTGACACAGAGAAGGGTGACAGAGGAGCGCTCCGCGCAACTGGCGCACTGAATAGGCCTGGTTTTCAAAAGCGCAAGGCGCTAAATTAATGCCAGGTAGGAAGATATCATTAGGTAGGTATTTAAGGCCGAAACGCCCATTCTCGCCCATTCTGGGACTGCGCCACGCCCAGTTTGCCTAAAGCGCATTTGGGGGCCTAAAGCCATGTTGATATCTTCCCGAGGCAGGCGCAAGGCACGTTTTTTTGCGTGTAAGGCCAGTTTTTGCGCCGAAGGCCTGTGGGAGAATAGGGCCCTTGAGCTGCTGCAAACAGCTGATGATTCAGTTGATGCCCGGGAAATGACAGGGTATTGTGAAAGCCGTGGAGGGTAGGATGGAATGAGAAGTGAACTAAAGCCTATGTGCAGATTATAGTCTTCCTGACTGAACCTCCATTAGAGCTTCATTTAGCCAGCTGCTGATGGCGAGCTGAGCACAGTGTTGGCTCCAAATTTGTCAGGACTAATAATAATGGGGTAATAAAATTCGGGGAGACAGGAATTTTCCATTAAATGGGAAGTAAGCCCCCCCCCCCCCCCCACCCACTTCGGCTTAGTGCTGATGTCATCGGAACCCAAGATAGCCACTTAAAGACACAACTGCAAAAGTGGGTTTCAACCCCTAGAGGGCACTCTCATTGCATTGAAATTATACACTCTGTAGAATTCTCAGTTTACTCTCAAACGTGCAGATTTTGCCCAGAATCCTTCAGCAACACTACTCAAAAGCCATCTACACTACATTACATATACACTACTCAAAAGCCATATACACTACATATACACTACACTACTCAAAAGCCATATACACTACACTACATATACACTACATTACATATACACTACTCAAAAGCCATATACTATACACTACATGATGAGTTAAAGATTGTGTCAAACTGGGTAAGTGAAAATAAGTTAAAGTTAAATGTTGGGAAAACCAAGAGTATAATGATTACATCCAAATACACATTAAGAACAAATCCAAAACTACATCTGACTCTGGATAGTGATGATATCGAACAGGTCAGAGATGCTAAATTATTGGGGGTGGTAATTGATGAAATGCTTTCTTGGTCAAAACAAATTAATTGCATGGTATCTAGAATGAGCAGCACTACTTCAATGATCAGAAGGTGTGCTAATCTGATGTTGACTCATAGTACAGCTAAACTGGTGACACAATCTTTAGTCTTATCCCGCCTAGACTACTGCCCAACAGTATGGTCTACTCTAGTGCCTCTAAACAAGACCTGGTCAAACTCCAGCTGGCCCAGAACAGGGCGGCACGCCTCACTCTCTGCTGCTCTATGAGGAGCAGTGTAGAGGGGATGCATGCCACACTGTCATGGATCAAAGTGGAACAAAGAATAGCATGCAGCTTGGTAACCTTTCTGTTTAACATCTGGAACTCTGGGAAACCACAGGGCTTACATTCACAACTGTACCCCACTAAGAGTAGACGTGGCTATACTACAAGACAGGCAGTAGATGCTCAATTCACTCTACCTCTACCAAAAACCAATGCTCTGAAAAGAACGGTAATGTATAGAGCAGTTGCGTATTGGAATAATCTACCTAGTAATATAACGGTGGCAAGTAACACATTTTTGTTTAAAAAAAGGTGAAAACATGCAGTGATGAATACTGTGATAACTTTGGGTTATTAATTATTGTACACATATGTTGAATTGTATTGTATTGTACTGCATTGTGCTATGTTATATTATATAACACTACACTGTACTAATTCATAAACTTCTGAAATGTATGATATGTAATAGAGTGAGCTGATTCACTCTCTTTTTTGTCTTTGTTGTTATAATTATCAACAATGTTACTGTATTATGTTTTTATGTTATGTGTTTGGACCCCAGGAAGAGTAGTCTCACCTTGGTGCAGACTAATGCCATGTACACTACACTACATATACACTAAATATACACTACTCACAAGCCATATACACTACACTACATATACACTACTCACAAGCCATATACATTACACTACATATACACTACTCAAAAGCCATATACACTACACTACATATACACTACTCAAAAGCCATATACACTACACTACATATACGCTAAATATACACTACTCACAAGCCATATACACTACAATACATATACACTAAATATACACTACTCACAAGCCATATACACTACACTACATATACACTACTCACAAGCCATATACACTACACTACATATACACTACTCAAAAGCCATATACACTACACTACATATACACTACTCAAAAGCCATATACACTACACTACACTACATATACACTACTCAAAAGCCATATACGGTATAAAGCTGGAAAAATGCATTTTAGGGTTTAGTTACCCTTTCATTTCCCCTTTAATAACTCATTAATAACCTTATAAACAATGCAAAAAAGGCATAAAACATTATGTCTAGTGTCTCCACAAACCAACCCATGAATAAATCCCTTAATAATAACCCAGGATATTAACCTTAGTTTCATTTTTAACTGATAATGAATGTTTATAAATTGAAGGCTGCTTTTTTGCTGACGAGTGGCACACCCCATTCCAAAGACACCCTACAGGCTCCCCCCGGCGCTCCCTCCCCATGACTGCTGATGGGGAAAAGACAGGCTGCAGATTAATGAAGTTTAGTATCACAGCGCACATTTAAGATGCTACAATAATCCCCTATGTCACATTTAATGAGATACACCATGCGGCTCTGACAGGGACACTCGACAGCCAATCCCCCACTCCTGAGCCCCGTACAGCGGCCACGCCGCCTGTCAATCATCGGCGGATATTACAGCGCTGCTCCCGACATGTTTAAAAAGCAGGGAATTTAGTGCCATCTTTCCTTCTTACAATCGTGAAGGAGAGTGGACACCTCTGCGCGTAGTATATAGTCAATCAGCGCGGGATGAATCAGTCCTTAATTAAAGTACTAATTGAGACGTGTTCAAAATGAGCCGGGCTTTGATAGCGATTGAGTAATCACAGAAAGAGCTGGCAGAGTTATGTTGTACAGCAGCAGAATGCTGATAGCATCTCAAAAGAAGCCATCGAGGTTTCCCCTGTTCAATCCCATTCTATTGAATTTGTTACAGTGGCGTGAGCGCATGTACAGCTTTATATACTATTATATGTATATAATGTAAAGCTTTATATACGTATATGAATAATGAGAAGAAAGCCCTGATAGAAGTGCTTGTTCAAGAAAATGAAGTTTGAAAGAATTCTGTTTGAAAACTTGAGGGTTCGATCGATAATGCTGTGTGATGGTGATTCAATAATGTTTCTAGAATCTTTTCTTAATGTTTTATTTTTTGTAATTCTTCATCTAAAGGCAGTAATACATTTATGAGTTTCTCTACAATTGAATAGATGGGTGGTCACTTTGTCTTAATTAAAGCTGCTTTTTGTCCGGATTTCCCTCCGTTTCCTCCCCAATACTTCGCCAACCACCTGCCAATTTGGGGGAGAGTTGTAGACATGTGCCAGCAGTTTCTTTTCACCTGACAGCAAGGACTTTCACCAGCAGGACGTAGCGGGGGGTAGAGGATCATGCTATTCCCCCCAGTTCCCCTCCCCCCTGACAGGCACTCCGACCAACCAGAGGAGGCGCTAGTGCAGCGACCAGGACACATAAAATAATGTAATTAGTCTGTGTTTTAGAGAGAGTCCCATGATGGACTAAGAAGAAGAATTCAGTTCTGGGGAAACACGTTTTTGGCGTGAAAATCGTCAAATGTAAAGATGTTGGACATCAGCAGCTTGAACATAAAAATATCACTATCCGTATATCAGCCTTCAAACTTTTCCTCTCAACTCTGTAGTTTGGCTGCTCAGAAAGCTCTTGACTCAAATGTGCAGTGAAATGATCACCCCATGAGTTTAATCAAAGGTACCTGCATAATGTATAGTAAATTAATTTCTGGGAGCAAACACAAAACAATGGAGAACAAAGACAAACAGCTGGACTAAACAAAGCAGAATATTCATTATTTCTGTGATTCAATTACAAAAGGGGACACTGTGCACTCGCAGTCTAACAAATTGCCTCCCATCGCATAATAAATGCCAAACATAAATCATTTGTCAAATTTCATTATGGCACAAAACCCAAATGGATTTGCTCTGATTTCCATGCTTTCCTACGGTTCCCAGTTTCACCTTGCTGCTGCCTTGAAGGGGTGGGCTGGTGTTCTCTGTATTTCTCTGTATTTTAACAACTTTAGCCATGATATGGTTAGAGATTTCTTGATATCATTAATTTGTTAATTCATTCTACATACTGTCCTCATCAGGCCAATTTAACCATTTCTTAACTTGGTTATATACTAATAGACAGTGGGCCAAAGGGAGATTTTGTGTACTTAAACGATCCCTACAGAGGGAGAACCCAGTTCTTTATTAACAACTGAGACATGTCTCAACAAATGAAAATAAAACTGTTGCCACTCGCATTTTCTGGTCATATTTTGTGATCGCTAACTCTGTCAACTTCCCTTTTCTCCGGCAAAGAGAGCAGACAGCTATGTTTAGGGTCCGACATGCATTGTACTTATCATCCAATAGCGGGCTTGGAAAAGTATCACGTGGTTCACGTTGCTCTTGTAGTTCCTGGTTACGGTCAAATCCATCATCACTCACTGTCAACTTTTTAGAATAATTTTTAGTGGCACTTTATATAATTTGCATTCATTTATATAATATTAACTTAGCCAGCAATTCGGTGTTAAGACGTAACATCAGTCATGAAAGTTCGGCAGCTTCTGGTGGCAAGCGGGACACGCCATGCCAGCGTTCGGTAAGATGTCTTTTCAACATAATCTGAGTCCAAATAAAATACTAATTCATGGTAAGTTCTTTGGTAAATTTGCTCTTACCACTAACGTTACCCCTTTCAAAGTCTGTTTATTTTCTTAGCAACTTTTGTGAGCTAGTCAATGTAGTAGACTACGCTAATAGTTTATGAGCAACGCTAACGTGATATCACTGATCAGTCCATATGCTTCCCTTGGTCTGTCACTTGGACTAAAACGCTAGCTAAGTGATTAACTATATTAGAAATACCAACATAAACTGCAGCCAGCATATTTAACTAACGTTACAGTCAGGGGTGTAATGGTTGGTAAATGAGGTGGGTACACTATCCAAGGTGAGTATAGTTTACCCACCTCATTTCCCCTCATTGATTCATACAGATGATCTGAAAACAAGTGAGTAAACTATCAACCTCATTTAAAAAATGTGGCTTACCTCCACTGGGGACACCTCGCCATTCCGAAGTGTCGGCATTCCGATCATTGACTTCTATGCTTTCGGAGAGGCGGCCCTTTTTTATCTCCAAAAAATGTTTCGCCGAGAGGTTAGGTTAGGCTTAGGCGTGGGGGGTGGGAGAGGTTAGGTTTAGGGTTAGGGTCTGGGGGAGGGTTCTTTCGCAATGGCGAGGTTAGGGTTAGAATTTTGTCGGAATGCCGGTATTTCGGAGTGCCGACATTTCGGAATGCCGAGGTGTCCCCACCTCCACTACAGTATATTGTAGTATAATCTGCTCACTAGTCTCTAATCTAGATTAACGTTCAATTAGTATTAATAACACATGTAAAATTAACCAATGTGACTTACAGCCTATAGATTTTTGGACACGCAGCAACATTGTTATATATTTTATATTGATTTGTTGGACAGGTTTGAAAAGCATGAGATATACTGCAGTGGACCTACAATGTATCTGACATGCTGGAACACCAGGCTGACATGGCTCACTGATGTCTCCAAGAATATATTGCCTCATACCTTCAAAGACAGGATGACCTGATGGAAAAGCCAAATGGAGTGCATCTGCCACCTTGTTTCTGCTATCATGTAGCCTACTGTCTGGGTCTTCAAATGTAATTAGAACCCCAGAGTTTAAATATAAAATCACTTCTTTGCTTAATTGTCATAGTTTATACATCTGCATGTTTTATACATCTACAAGGAGCAGGCAAAAGTGGCTTTGCATGTTTTATAGTGTGTTCTAAGTTGTAAACAAAGGAAACACAGACTGCACACTCATAACTCCTATGCAACATTTTTATTTTAACTTCCATAGATCAGTATTTCAACAAATCTGAAGGTTTGAGCCGTGAAAATAAATTAACTGAGACCAGCAAATGCCCATCTGTTTAAATTAATTGCGTATGTTTTTTTTATAGCAAGAACACTGAAAATATCAGATGGTATTACAGTTCATGCAAAACATCTCAACCAAAGAGAGAACACATCATCTATATTTGGCAGATAACAGACAACAGCGTAGTCACTTCTGGTAAGAGTGACCTGGTACAGTAAGCTGGTCACTCTGAAGACACCTCAAAACCTCTTGATAGCAGCTATGTTCGGTGATGCAAATAATGAAACAGTGTTAACTTTGTGTCACCAAATCAGGTTTAATGATCGTTATGAGAGACATTACTGATGCCAGCCTGTTGACCAAGATACTTGATATCTGAAAGTGTATACATCTATGGTTTTGTATTGCAGGGCACTGCAGCAGTTGAGGGTTCTGGCAGGACACAGATCCATTGGAATTGGTGGAAATATCTACTGCAAACAAAACAGAAGAAGTCACTTTTTAATCTCATACACTGCAGTGCTTAGCAGAGCCCTGTCCAGTGCCCACAGAAGTTTAGTTAAACTCTGGGTCACAATATTATAATTATTTTAACTATTGTAGGAATTGAATTATTTTGGGATCAGAGTTCACAGCCATCTTCATTTATCAACATTTATAGATCCTCTTCCACATTTTAGCTATTTGGTGTATCTGCTTGTATGTATGTTACTATTTGTTACATCAACAAACTATTCAAAATTAATTTCCCTGAGTTGGATGAATAAAGTTGTTGATTAATTGATTGACTGACTGCATGATGGTGGTTCATGTATGCATAGGCTAGTAGTGACAATGAACAACAAATCACAATGATGTAACAAGGTTAAACTCAATAACGAGACATCTTGTCATCAGAAGGTTTGGTGCAGTGATCCATGAATCTAACTGACTTGGAGTCATGGAGAGTGAAAAAGGTGACAGATAGGCCTACCAGGGCAGAAACCAAACGACTGGGAAATCCTATTTTGGGATGAAAAATTGGCTGTCACCTAAAGGTGACTAGTTTGCAGCCTGCATAGCTTTTCTGATGTTTCCCTGCTCTCTCCTCCCCCACATCCCCCCGCTCTCTTTCCCCCTCCCTTCTCCTGATCTCTCCTCTTTCCCCCTTCCCCTGCTCCTTCCCTCCTCAACATTTCCCATTCCCTCCCCACCTCATCACTTTCCTGCTCTCTCCTCTCACATTCCCCTGCCCTCCCTCCCCTGCACCCTCCCCACCTCCTCCCTTTCCTGATCTCTCCTCCCCCACTATTCTAAAGCATGTCACCCATTCTACCCTAAAGCATGGCACCCATTCTATTCTATATTTCTCCATCATATGATTGTTCAATGTGTTAGTACTATAATTTGCTACTGTTGTGTCAGCTAGAATTAGCTAGACATATTTTCTGTGAAGCCCTCTGAGACATGCTTGTGATTTAGGGCTATACAAATAAACTTGACTTGACTTGAATATCTCGAACGCACGTAGGTTGGAGATGACACGTTTTCCACTTCCGACCATAAACCAAGCCCCCAGCAACAGCTCGTGCTGTGAAGCAATTTTGGCATTGTGGCCAAGCTCCGTATTGCAAGTCACTGGTCTCAGAAAGGGGGAGGGGGAGCGTGAAAAGGGGAAAGGAAAGGACATGCTCCCCTGAAAGAATAATTTGAGACTTTATAGAGAATTTATATAAAAATTAGGGGTGTTTCACCAAAATCACCACCACATCAATACTCATGTTGGTTATAGTATTGCACTTAGTATAGATAGATAGATATGCTTTATTCCAGACTCAAGGTCCATACAAAAATACAATCAAATACACACAATACAAAAAAGATTAAAAGAAAACACAAAATAAAAATAGTCTAGTGACTCATTTTAAAAGACACCTATACCAGTGCTCCCAAAACTGAGATGTGCAGCGTGTGGCACTGTACGCAATGTTCACCAGCACCACAACAAAGAAAAATATATTTTTTGTAGTGGCCTACAGTATCTCTTTCTGATGTTGCACTTTTTACACGGTTTAAGCAAGAACAAAAAATTACAACAGGGATAGATAGCCTATTGATGGTTAAAATTGAATAATGACATCACAACAGTCTAATCCTAATTTTAATTTAAAATGAGATGTTCTTCTAAATCTGGCTTCAACCCGCCAAACATTTTCACCGGCTGTGCGACTCACCAAATCTATGAAATTAAATGGACTTTGTCCTTGAATAAAATAACTTATTTCTCTGGGTTTGAACATTTTTGGAAACATTTGCGATAATGTAAGTAGACAACTAATAAAATATAAACCGGGTCTAGGCTACTTGTTTTTAGGTATTTCAATTGTATAATGTTAATGCTCAATGTTACATATTGTAGCTTAAAGGGATGTTTAATGTGGTTTTGATGGGGTCTGAATGAATTAAGAGATGAATTATTATGTCAGGCTATTTTATGGGATTATTTGTTCATAAAGTTATTAAAACCATAGTCATTGTTAGCCATTTAGTACATCAAGTGAAGTGTGTGTGTGTGTGCGTGTGCGTATGAAGGTCCATACGTCTCAATAAACATGCGCAGCTACGACTGAACGTGTCACATAACGCATGCTTTGACACCTGAGTAGCATAGTCAATTTCGTTACGCGTTCACACACACACGTTCGCAGTTTTTGATACTACGCGACCGGATCTGAAGTGCCAAACGACTCAATAAACATGCGCAGCTACGACTGAACGTGTCACACAACGCTTGACGTGTCATGTAGTTTCCCCATTGACTTGTAATGGTCATGCGTGTATGCGCGCGCTTACGCGCTCTGACTGCGCAACCCGCGTACATTTACGCGTAAAATTACGCGTACATTTACGCGTAAAATTACGCGTACATTTACGTGTAAAATTACGCGTTCATGTTGTGCGCGATGCAGATACACTTCCGGTTGCGTAACATTCAAAACTGCGAACGGGTGTGTGTGTGAACGCGTAACGAAATTGGTTCTATTATCTTCATGCGTGCGTTTACGCGCTCTGGCTGTGCACCCCGCGTACATCATTACGCGTAAATGTACGCGTAATGATGTACGCGGGGTGCGCAGCCAGAGCGCGTAAGCGCACGCATGAAGATAATAGAACAATTTTGTCACGCGGGCACATGCACACGGACTATGATGTGCGCAAACTACATCACGCGTAACAACAAGCTGCGTAGCACAGCTACTTCCAGCGTGTACACGTGTGACCAGTGTTGGAGAAATTTCGTTACACGTTCACACACACACGCGTTGGCAGTTTTGAGTGTTACGCAACCGGAAGTGTATCTGCATCGCGCACAACACTGCGCGTACATGAACGCGTCGCGTACTTCTCTTCTGTTTTATTCTATCTCTTTCTATGTTACATTTTCATCCAGTAGATGGTGCCAGTGACCAAACCAACCAGTTGATCAAGCATGTCGCTTAGAGGAGCTGTCCTGCTTCTGAAAGAGAGCAGCGTCACAATCACATAGCCTGCTATAATGTTTATTAATGTTCCAGATGTATTTTATTTTATTGACAGTATTTCATTGTTAATATGAGCTGCTGCAAGTGTTAATGCTCTGCTGTTCCTTAACAGCAACATGTGAAGTTGTTATTTTTTTTATTTTGTAGCCTATTATAAAAGCCTGCTGCTCTCTGTTTTTGTTAACTTTATTCCTCATTCATAGGCTATATTTTTATTTTATTTATTTATTTATTTGTTTTATTGCCTAAACATTTCAGAGGCCATTTAAAAAACGTTATGCTACATGCTGAAAGATCGCCTGGTTTTTTATTTTGTGTTTTGTAGCTATAGCCTATTATATGGTAACACTTTACATTATGTACACCAGGGGCACTCAATTAAAATTCATAGAGGTCCAGTTAGAGAAAATGTCCTCAAGCAAAGGTCCGGAACATTGTAACGTACAGTAGCTTGCGTTATGATTCAGTGCCATTGAACTTAGGCTACTTTAATGATTGCAGTAGCCTAATGGTACAATGTCTGTATGTAGTCAACGACTGACTGTTAAATCAAAATAAACATCAACAATGTTTATTTAGTTTTCATATTTAACTGGATTAATTATAAATAACTAGCCTACACTAATAATAAATACATGTTCTTTTCTCATTTCAAGTAAAATAATGGCTGCCTTTAAAAATAACATACAACAGAGTGCTTTGTGAAAATGTGCATCTTAAAAGTGTTTTAATTTGAGAAAGAAAATCTTCTTTTCTTCCCTTAACTCCACCTTTTCTCTTGAGAGAAGTGAGTTCCCTATCTATCTATCTGTCTCAGTGTCTGTCTCTATCTATCTATCTATCTATCTGCCTGTCTGCCTGTCTGTCTGTCTGTCTGTCTGTCTATCGATCGTGAATGTGTGAGTGTGCCCTCAGTCTGGATTTGAGTGTGTTTGCTCGTGTGTCGCTTTCACAGACAGGTTAGGATCGCATCGCACTTCACATGAGACATACTGCCTGGTTTTGAACTGCCCGTGAGAACAATGAATGAACATCTAAGAGTCTGCCTGCTCCGGATTAAAACAAAATCTTTGTTTTTGTTTTTTGAGCACGCCATGTGAAATGACTTGTATCTCTCGCATATCTCCGTGTCGGACAATCTCTCGCCTGCAGCACTGAACCGACTGGAACAGGCAGAATCGAATCGGATATTTGATTGGCTGAGTAGCATCACGTGTGATGATTTACAGCGCATGCATTGGTCTGTGAGCTTCCTGGCAGATTAAACCAGTACCGTAAAGGGTAGAAAAGCATGTGCCGGTTAAAAAAGAAAAGCTCGGTGAAATGTAACGATTCTCAATGATTTGTAGGTTATAGGGCTCGGTCCGGATAGGACGGCGTCTGGGTCCGGATGCGGACCGGAGTCCGGACTTTGGGGATCGCTGATGTACACAAATACTATAGTAGTTACTAGTAAACTAACCATTAACTAATAGCCAGTTAATGAGTAGCTAATGAAAAATTTGGCATTAGTCAATCACTAGTTAATCATAGTTAATGAGTAGGTAGTCATTAGTTAATGATTAGTATCTATTTTCCTGAAGTATTATTGCCTGAACATTTCTGAGCCATGATTAAAATGATCTGTTTATGAATTGCGTGGTTTTGTGTGCAGTGTGATCAAAGAATAGACCTAGAATGAGTGTGTTTACTGTCATGCACACAATAAACTGATAATGAGAATTACTGAACTCAGAATAATCAGTTTATGAACGAAAAAAGGGCTCGCAACACAATTTCTTGATAGCTCCCGTGGCGGACATTTATTGAGATGACAAACAGTTTCGGCCCAATTCGGGCCTTCGTCAGTGAAGGCCCGAATTGGGCCTTCAAAATCACAGGCAGCAGCGGTGCGGCCAGGGGATGCCTGTTGCAGCCAGCGACACGGCGCGTGGCCTGAGGAGAAATTGATGAGTTACAATCAGCAGCTCATATTAACATTGAAATACTGTCAATAAAATAAAATACATCTGGAACATTAATAAACATTATAGCAGGCTATGTGATTGTGACGCTGCTCCTTTCAGCAGCAGGACAGCTCCTCTTCCACTCAGTGCGCTGTGCGCGGCTGCCGTGCTGACTGTCTGTCTCTCTCTGCTGCTGAAATTGTGTTGCGAGCCCTTTTTTCGTTCATAAACTGATTATGATTATGACACACCCTGTATCCCTCCTATGGAGGGACAAAAAACCAAGGATCAGCTATAAAAAATTAATACAGCCGCGAAGCAGTGGAGGAATAGGACTTCCAGATATCCACCAGTACTACATAGCATATAATTCAAGATACCCCTTGCAGTGGGCTTATAATGGTGTGAGACAGATTGGTGGGTGGGAATGGCTTGAGGAGAAAATCCTACAAGAACACAACAAGGTCTTAACCCTATCAATGTTATGGTACAATCCAAAGATCACTCTGAGAATGAATAACCCACTGTTTGAATTCTCATGTGAAATGGTGAAAATATTGCAGAAACGTTTGACTTTTAGTGGAAATTCTCTACCATCATGTCCATTATGGAATAACCCTTTATTCACTGCGGGTGGTGAAACCCTTAAAAACATTAAACATGTGGGGCAAGTGGTGAGTAATGGAAAAGTGGTCTCTTTTAGTCAATTGAAAAGTGTATTTGGGCTGAAAGACTCTGAATTTTTATCATATTTGCAAATTAAATCTATCACAAAGTCACTACTCTCTAAGAGTATGGACATTGGAAACAAGAGAGACCTGGAAGCTAAATTAATGAGGGCTGCTGTCGGGAAGGGCACAGTTTCAGCAGTTCCAGCCCTGTTTGCACGCGACGGCCTCCACCCAAACAAAGCAGGGACTCGTATGTTGGCTACTAACATCCATTACGCTGTCCAGACGCTCCCAAAAAAATGACCACTACTTTGTTTGTCACCTCCTAGCGTTTCTTCTTCTACGGTCTTGCTTAGCTCTTCTTCTCCGCCCTCCCCCCTGTTTACTGGCAACACACCTCCATTGTCATCTCCCCACTTCGTCAGCTCCCCCTACCGACCGGGAGGACAATTACTCTCCTCTCATCCACCAGTTTTCATAACAGACACCATTACAGCTGCAAACAATACAGCTCTTGGCGAATTAGGAACATCCATTTCCAACATCCCTGTCCGTATTAACAATAGACCTTTTCTCACTCCAGTAAAAATAATTTCAAAAAATCAAACTTGGCCAGTAGTAACTCTGATAATTTTTCATTTCCACAACCTTCCAACTCACCCTTCACCGTTTATGCTGGACTCTGGAACTGCCAATCCGCCAATAACAAAACAGACATCATTTCTGCACATGCCCTCTCCCAATCCCTCCTTTTCCTTGCCCTCACAGAAACGTGGATTATCCCGGAAAACACCTCAACTCCTGCTGCCCTCTCAGATGCCTTCTCATTCTCCCACACTCCCAGAGCTTCTGGCCGTGGGGGAGGCACTGGGCTTCAGATTTCACCAAAATGCACTTACACCATTACTTCTCTTTCTCACCTCTCCCTATCCTCTTTTGAATGTCACTCTGTCTCTGTTTCTCTTCCTATCAAACTCAGCATCACTGTCCTCTACCGCCCACCTGGTCCGCTCGCTGCCTTCTTTGATGAGCTGGATGCTCTCCTCTCCCTCTTCCCCGAGGATGGCACTCCCCTGGTCCTTCTGGGGGATTTCAATGTCCCTGTAGCATCTCTTCAATCTCCTCTTTTTCTGAACTTTTTCTCTTCTTTTGACCTCTCCCTCTCTCCTTCTCCGCCCACTCACAAGGCCGGGAACCTCCTCGACCTGGTCTTCACACGTTCCTGCAGCACCTCCAACCTCACAGTCACTCCTCTCCCTGTCTCTGACCACCCTTCATAACCTTCTCCCTTCCCATCTCTCTCCCCAAACCCCCCCCACCACCCACTCATACTACTACCACCCGTCGAAACATAAAAACACTCTCACCCTCAGTCCTTTCTTTTGCTGTCCTCTCTCTCCTCCCCTCAGTCGAACACTTCTCTACCCTATCCACTGATGCTGCCGCTACTAGTCTTCTGTCCTCCCTCTCCTCAGCCCTTGACTCACTCTGTCCTCTCACTTCTAAACCTGTCAGATCCTGTCCCCCTGCGCCTTGGCTGTCCGAGGCTCTGCGTATCCATCGAGCAGAGCTTCGGGCAGCCGAAAGGAAATGGCGTAAATCCCACGACCCTTCAGATCTCTCCGCTTACCACCTCATCCTATCTAACTTCACCACCGCTGTCACCTCTGCAAAATCTTCCTTCTTCATCTCCCAAATCCAGTCCTCTGCCTCCAATCCCAGAAAATTATTCTCCACTTTCTCCTCTCTACTCAACCCTCCCTCCCCTCCTCCCCCCTCCTCCCTCTCCGCTGACGACTTCATGACTTTCTTTTCCAAAAAAATTGATGACATCACCTCCTCCTTCCCCCCCCCAGCCACTAACAACAACTCTCTCATCTTCAACTATAACTCTCTACCCCCTGCCACCACCCTGTCCTCCTTCTCTCCCCTCTCCCCCGATGATGTCCTCAAACTTCTCATGTCCTATCCTGCCACCACCTGCCCCCTGGATCCCATCCCCTCCCCTCTTCTCCAAACCATTTCCTCTGATTTATCCCCCTTCCTCACTTCTTTCATCAACTCCTCCCTGTCCTCTGGTACTGTCCCGGCCGCTCTGAAAACAGCCAGAGTCAAGCCCCTCCTTAAAAAACCTTCCCTTGACCACACCGCCCTCCATAATTACCGCCCTGTCTCTCTCCTCCCCTTCATCTCAAAAACCCTAGAACGTGCAGTATGTCAACAACTCTCTCTCCACCTCACTCAAAACAACCTCCTGGACCCCTTACAATCTGGATTTAAGCCCGCTCACTCCACGGAAACAGCCCTCCTCTCAGTCACCCATGCCCTCCACACAGCCAAAGCCTCCTCCCTCTCCTCTGTCCTTGTCTTTCTTGATCTTTCTGCTGCTTTTGACACGGTTAATCATCACATCCTTCTCTCCACTCTCACTGATCTCGGTATTTCTGGTTCTGCACTCTCATGGTTCACCTCCTATCTCTCCAATCGCACTTATCAGGTTCTCTGGCGTGGGTCCCTCTCTAAAACTTGCACTCTGAACACGGGTGTCCCCCAGGGATCTGTCCTCGGCCCCTTCCTGTTCCTTCTATATGTTAGGTCCCTTGGTCACATAATCACTTCCCACGGTTTCTCCTACCACAGCTATGCAGATGACACTCAACTTTTCCTCTTTTCCCCCTTCCGACACCCTAATCCAGTCACGTCTCGCCGCCTGCCTTAAGGACATTGTCTCCTGGATGACTGCCCATCATCTTAAACTTAACCTCAACAAAACCGAGCTCCTCTTCCTCCCTGGGAAAGATTGTCCACTCTCTGACCTCTCCATCACTATCGACAACATCATTATACTACCGTCAAATACTGTTAAGAACCTTGGTGTAACTTTAGATAACCAGCTATCCAACTCAGCCTTCATCTCAGCAACCGCCCGCTCCTGTAGGTTTTTACTGTATAATATTAGAAAGATCCGTCCGTTCCTCACTAGGGAGGCAGCTCAGCTCCTGATCCAGGCACTCGTCCTGTCCCGCCTTGACTACTGTAATGTCCTATTGGCGGGGCTACCTGCCTCGGCCATCCAACCCCTCCAACTCATTCTAAATTCTGCTGCCCGTCTGGTGTTCAACTTACCTAAATTCTCCCATGTCACTCCCCTTTTTCGTGACCTTCACTGGCTCCCCATCTTGGCCCGTATCAAATTCAAGACCATGGTACTGACCTACCGTGCAGTTCACCGGTCAGCCCCGCTCTACTTACAATCCCTGGTCAGCTTCCAAACATCCCACCGTTCCCTCCGCTCCTCCACCTGCACGGCTCGCCTCGCCCCTCCATCGCTACGTGGCCCCCGGGGAACGCTTGTCTCGTTCAAGACTGTTCTCCTCCATGGCTCCGCAATGGTGGAATGAACTTCCCCCCTTCGTCATGCTCCCCGAGACACTGCCGATTTTTCGCCGGAGACTAAAAACTTACCTTTTCGGGCTACACCTGGGTCCCTCCGGAATCGGTTAACCCTTATTGATTATATATGGTTTTAGTTATGTTTTCATTGTTTGTATTTATCTGAATGAATTGTATTGAAATGTGATGTAAGTCGCTTTGGATAAAAGCGTCTGCCAAATGAAATAAAGTAAGTAAATTATATAGGCTGCTGTGCTGCGCCATCCCTGACCGCAATCTTCTAAGTAAAACTCATTGGGAGCGTGACATGGGCTTCCCCATAACTACATCACAATGGGATGCAGCACTCAAAAATAGTACAAAAATATCTAACTGTGTTAGATATAAGATCATACAAATAAAGATAATACACAGGGCTTATATTACACCCTGTACATTAAAGAAAATCAATCATACATTATCTAAACTGTGCTGGCATGGATGTGGAGTAGAGGGGACGCTCATGCACTTGTTGTGGAACTGCCCTCTTGTCAAACAGTATTGGTCCGACATTACTGTAATCTTGTCTGGTCTCCTTGGCTTTGATATTAAACCTTGTCCTGTAACCTGCATATTGGGGGTGAAACTGTCTATTGAGCAACCAAAAATTGTCCACGATGTTATAACATCGGCCTTCCTTGCAGCTAAACAGATTATTCTAATGAATTGGAAACAACGGAAGCCAAACTGTTTCAATATGGAGACCTGGCGTAAAGACTTCATGGACTTGTTGTCAATGGAACAGGCAGCTCTACTCCTCCAAGAAGACAGGATTCAGGATCTTTATGGACCCTGGAGCTTTGTCAGAATCCTTACTGGAATTTCTTGAATAGACTTTGAATCGCTGAATCTTTGTTTATATTCTGTACACCCCCCCCCCCCCTTTTCTATCGTCTTTGTCATGTCCTGTTTGTATTATGGGGATTTTTTTTTTTTTTTTTAAATAAAATAAATAAACATTATAGCAGGCTATGTGATTGTGACGCTGCTCCCTTTCAGAAGCAGGACAGCTCCTCTAAGCGACATGCTTGATCAACTGGTTGGTTTGGTCACTGGCACCATCTACTGGATGAAAATGTAACATAGAAAGAGATAGAATAAAACAGAAGAGAAGTATGCGACGCGTTCATGTACGCGCAGTGTTGTGCGCGATGCAGATACACTTCCGGTTGCGTAACACTCAAAACTGCCAACGCGTCTGTGTGTGAACGCGTAACGAAATTTCTCCAACACTGGTCACACGTGTACACGCTGGAAGTAGCTGTGCTACGCAGCTTGTCATTACGCGTGATGTAGTTTGCGCACATCATAGTGCGCGTACGTGTGCACACGTGACAAGATTGACTATGTTAAGTCACGCAGGCACACACACGTTGCTGCGCATGTGTCAGTGAATAGTGACGTCGATAGGACCCCATAGTCTGCGTGTGCGCGTGTGTGTGTGTGTGTGCGTGTTCACTCTTTCTCTGTTAGATCTCTCTTCAATCTGTGATGTAGTGCATACAGTTATTTTGTGTTGAAGTGTTGCCATTTACTAGTGTACCCGTGCACTTTCCATGACTTTGTCATTCCCTAATTTTCCCAGAATACCTTTCAACGAAAAGGCGGTGTGAACGTGTTACCTTCAGCTGTGTGTTGTAAATGTAAAAGTGACAGATTTGTTTAATATCTGGTCAGTGCTTTGACTGATTCCATTTGCCGATGTTAAAAAAGACATGGCTGAATTACCTTGAGATTGCATTCACTGCAAACAGGCATTGTCTTGGCATTTCCATGGCCTAATTATGCTTTTACATTCACAGTCCCTTGCTAAAATACCCTCTCAGTAAAACAGTCTATTATGAGACTGCTCATAATTATATCCCAATTCAGGCTGCTTTGTTTTGTACATCATCACACAATAATTAATGTCCCAATCATCCTTTCCGGAACAAATTATTTTATTTCATTTTTGATTGCCACCTTATTTGCATACCGATTACAGTGAAATAAAACGTGCAAACAAAATGACTATAATGAAGATATTACAAATGAAAACATGGGTGAGTCAAAGTGCTTTTTTCATCACTACTGTGATCTCAGTTTTTCATCATGTAGATCACTGCCATATACATTCTGGCAACAACTTTAATGTCAAAATGTTTACAAAGCCATTCCTGAGCCATAATCTATTATTTGTGACTCATTCCGTCAAGGGCAGGGCGTTCCAATGTAATAGCATTGTGCACTCATTCTCAATCTGTTCATGTGAGTTGTCTCACTGAAATAGATGAAAACAGGGTAGTTAGCATGAAGTGATACCCACCATGGCTGAACAGACAAAGAAAAGAGCGCCGTTTACAGAAACTCAAACTGCATGACGGATCCAAGCTCCGCCCATACTATTTGATTGACAGGTGATCTCAGAAGTCATGGTCAGAACCAACGTCTTATGTCAGCACGCTACCAGCGACGGAGGGTCTGAATCACAATTAGGAATCCTTAAGGTAAAATCTGTTTGTCTGGGCTGTTATACGGTATACTCCGACTCTCTGTGTGCATTGGTGCATTGTTCAAAATGTACCGCCCCACCAGTTGTGTAACACCATTCATGGTTTGCCAATTTATATGTCTCACACATTTTGTTTTGGTCTCAGGGGCGGTCCTTAGCCACTTTTCAAGAGTTGTGCACCATACCTACAGCTGGCTACTGCGAGATGAGACAGCAATGTAGAGGGAGATGGAGACAAACCTCTGGGATTACCACATGAACCCATATGATGACTTTGAGTAACTCTCTCAATTACATAACTCAGCGTGAAACTGGCAATTAATCAATTTATGGAACTGAATATTCATTGTCGGATGGTACTGAACAGTAGGAAGGCCCTCCCAGTAGGCAAAGAGAGAGTTGGCAGCAGCTTTCATTTCTTATCAATGTAATAGTCAAGGGGAAAGAATCACATTTTAAGGGAATGGTTTCTACAGTACTTATTATTATTATTTTTACCTCAGTCTACCAATTGAGCTGGAATTGTATTAATGTTATTGCTGCTGTTACATTACATTACATTACATTATGTCATTTAGCAAACGCTTTTGTCCAAAGCAACTTACAATATCACATTTTGTCACAGTACAGAAAACAACTATGCAACGGTTACATGCTGCCACTCCGACGTGCTGCCACTCCGACGTTCTGCCACTCCGAAATATCGGCACTCAGAAAGGGGGTCTATATTCCCCGTTTTTCACTAACCTCTCCCAGCCCCCACGCCAAACCTAACCTCCCCCCATGCCTAAACCTAACCTCCCCCAGACCCTAACCCAAAACCTAACCTCTCCCACCCCCACGCCTAAACCTAAGGTCGGCATTGCGGCTTCTAAGGTGAACGACCGCCAGTCCGAATAATGGAAGTTAACGTTCGGAGTGGCAGCATGTCGGAAAGGCAGAGGAACCCCCTATGCAACACAATCAATGACAGCTAAGATATTTTGATAGACTAGCACCATGTAGGAAGTAGTTTGAGAAGGAATAAGTAACATGTAGCATTAATAAGTTCCGCCGAAAGATTGGCAGCAATTTGGCTGTTCTGACCGACGGTTGGAGCTCATTCCACCATTGTGGCGCCAGGAACGAGAAGAGTCATGATTGGGATGAGCGACTTTTGAGCCCACGTAGCGGTGGAGGAGCGAGGCGATCTGGATGGGTGGAGGAGCGGAGGGAGCGATGCGAAGTTTGGAAATTGACCATAGATTGCAGATACGGAAGGGCTGGCATGTGGACTGCCCTGTAGGCCAGTACCAGTGTCTTGAATTTAATTGGAGCCAAGATGGGAAGCCAGTAGGGGTGTCACAATATATCGTCCCACGAAATTTCGCGATAGTAAAACGTCACGATATGTATCGTTGAGATGAAATCTCATATCGTGAAAAAAAAAAAAAAAAAATTTTTTTTTTTTTTTTCTTCAAAAATAGACAAAGAAACGTCTTTGTTTGTTGAAGTTCAATGTGTGGAAAGTAGTTCAGTTGAACAAGTCTCTGAAGAGACACATGAGAAGTTATACAGGAGAGAAACCATTCAATTGAGTTTCTGGCAAAACTGTTTACTTGACAGGAAAAACTGAAGATGCATAAAAAATAGACTAAGAAAAGTCTTGTTGTTTGAGTTTGAAGAAAAACTGAAGATGCATAATGAGAATTTATACTGCTGAGAAACCTTTTAGTTCAAAGTAAATCTAAGTGACGGTGTAACTCATTCTATTTCAAGATAAGCCTTATCTCCAATCTCATGTTTTTTCTAGTTGTTATTGTAATAACAATTTCCCACAACAGCATGTTTTGTATTTGTGCATTTCAAATAAAATACTACTTTTCCAGTCATATATTGTCATTATTCAAGTTTAAAAAAATATTGTTAAAATCGTATCGTATCGTATCGTTATCGTGAACCCAGTATCGTGATACGTATCGTATCGTGAACTGAGTGTATCGTGACACCCCTAGAAGCCAGTGAAGGTCACGGAAGAGGGGAGTGACATGAGAGAATTTAGGTTGCTTGAATACCAAACGGGCTGCAGTGTTCTGAATGAGCTGAAGCGGTCCGATGGCAGAGGCAGGTAGCCCAGCCAGAGGAACATTGCAGTAGTCCAGGCGGGAGATGAAAAGTGCCTGGACCAGGAGTTGTGTTGCTTCCCTTGTGAGAAACGGACGGATTTTGCAGATGTTGTACAGGGAGAACCTGGAGCGAGCAGTTGCTGTGATGCAGGTCGAGTTGGACAGCTGGTTGTCAAGGATCACTCCAAGGTTCTTAGCTGTATGGGAAACACAGTAGTGTTGTCAATGGAGATGGAAAGGTCAGTGAGAGGACAGTCTTTCCCAGGGAGGAAGAGTAGCTCTGTCTTACCAAGATTCAGCTTGAGATGGTGGGCAGACATCCAAGCACCAATGTCTTTGAGGCATGCAGTGATATGTGCCTCGATTTGGGTCTCTGAGGGGGGGGGAGAGGTAGAGCTGTGTCGTCAGCATAGCAGTGATAAGAGAAGCCATGAGATGAGATCACATGGCCAAGAGATCTGATATAGAGAAGGAATAGCAAGGGGCCCAGGACTGAGCCCTGGGGGACACCAGTGCTAAGAGTGCAGGATCTGGATAGGGATCCTCGTCATAGAACCTGGTATGAGCGGTTAGAGAGATAGGAGGCAAACCAGGAGAGTGCAGATCCTGAGATACCTAGATCAGAGAGAGTAGAGAGAAGAATCTGGTGATTCACTGTATCAAAAGCTGCAGACAAGTCAAGGTTACTTTTCTGTTACTTTTCTGACAGTTACTGATTCTGGCTATCTTTACAATCTGAGGAGAATAAGCATGTATGAATACATGTTCCACCTTTTGGGAATGAGCCAAACAGTCTATTAGAAAAAAACACCACTTGTCCATCATCAGCTACAGCTCTGCTATTACACCACAAACACACACCAGAAGCGTATCCGACACTGAAGCAACGCCTTGCGGAGGCAGTTTCATTATGGTGTCCTTGTTAACAGGGGAGACAGATCACAACGGCCGCCACACGTTGACTCGCCTCGCGACGCTGCTGCGAGAGTTTCGGCATCGGGTCTATTTTTGACATGTGACATGAGCACCCGCGTGCAGCCAGTCAATACAAGTTGCGAGGCGTGGAGCAAAACAGAGCGCTTCTGGTGTGAATAGCAAGGCTCCTACTCTATACACTTCCGTGATGAGCTGCTTTGGAGACGCTTCTGGTGTGTCCCAGTCGTTAGTGTCTACTGAAACATAAAGTATATCCATGGAGTGACAATCAAATCAGAAGGGGAAGGACCTGGGGATGTAAATTGTCTGAAGCAGTGAACCTAATTCTGTACTTATTAAAATTAACAGCCCCGTCCTCCCTTTCTCTTTCTAACATCCTCCCTTCAGACTCTCCTCTTCCTCAGAAAGAATGTGAAACTAATTTATAGGCAGTATAAAAGTCAGTGGAAAGAGGTTAATGGATGCAACTTAACTCTAGGTGGCGTGAATTGAGGTGAAAAGGGAAGAAACTGGACTATTGGAGTAAAGCAAAAGCCAATCAGCTTTAAGCAGGACTCCCAGAATAAAAAAATATGCTGAAGCTAAGATTAAACTAATCTACATTGTCTAATCAAACCACTAATCATAAAGGAACTACCGTACAGAAAGATGTCAACCAAAAAAACGAATACTAAAGGACTATAGAAATATGTCAACCAAACCACTAATCATATGACATAACGACTGGGTCTGCCTCCCTGCTGCTCTCTGTTGATTTTTCAAGTCAAGCAAAGTGAATGCAGGGTTATGCCACCATGCCAGCAGCACTTCCATTACTGTTTCTGTTTGTCCTTCGCACATTAGCATGCAAACCGTCACAAGCCACACTACCTCTGCTGTCCTCTGATTTGCCTCTGTCAACCCAGAGGTGGGAAAAGAGACACAAATAAAACAAGGTCTAAAAAGAATCAATAAATGTTTAATCAGATTTAAAAGACGACGTTAGCCTTAGTTTTATTGGGGGTGCGCTACAGTTTCAGGGTGGCCAAGTCCTTGGGTTTAAAAGAAAGGTTTATGGGCCTGTAAACATAGCCCAATTCTCTTTTCCATTTCGACCACATAAAGTTGAGACAGATCAGTAAATCTACAAAGGAGAGTGGAAGCGCTTTGCACTCTCTCTTTCTCCTCTGCTTCTTCTCATTGCCTCTCCGCAGGCCAGAGCTGATAAGGCTGATGATCAGGATTCAACTTCATTGTGGAGTCTATGAAAGAGGACTTGCAAACCATTCCCACACATGGACATCATAGATTTGACTTTCATTGTCGCTCTGCCAACCATGAAAAGTTGTGACAAGCTGACCATTTAATTATCAATATTCATATCTAGAACTTTGTTTTTTTACAAATTGAATGAAAGAAGCGTTTCAACAAAACAATAAAGTAGTCTTACCAGTCCGACATTCATGTCAGCATTGTTTTTCAGTGAAGTTCTTTAATAATACTTTGAAAATGTTTTCTTTTCATCTGATGTTCCTCACTTTCTGACTGTAACAAATAAATATACAACATGATTCTGTTGCTGACATTTTAACAGCCAACAGTAGCCTCAACGCGAGACTCTTGGATCTTGCCGCTGTTTTTTCACTGCAGGCTCTATTTTAAAAAGCCCATACATGTACTGTAGCACAAAGAGAAATAACCTGGTGGTTGTATGCCTCCACCGACAATACAAGAAGTTGCAGTACATCCATGTCTGCCCAGACTCATACAAATACAAATACTGTACCTTGAAGCCCACGGAGCAGTGGTGTGGCCATTCAGACTTATGGCACTTTAGGCAATGTTTGGGGGTACCTCTACAACACGGCTAGTCGTTTTCAACATCGAAAATTGTACTACCCCTACCCTACCCCTAAACCACCCACATCCCCCCCAGTCACTCCCCCTACCCACCCCTTGAACCCTGACTCTCTACGACCGTCCTATTCCTAGCTACGGCCCATTTTCCCTAGCCCCACCCCCACATACGTATGTACGTACATACGGCATACCTGCCAACACTCCCGATTTACGCAGGAGTCTCCCGATCTTTAACCCTTTCACCCGCTGTGCTCCCGATTGGTAATTTATCCCGCTAAACTCCCGATTTCTAGGATATGTGTCATGGTACCTGGCAACCCAATTCAGAGGCAGTGATGAGTGACACACGGTGCATAACTGCGTTACTGCACTCGCTCAAGCTCTGAAAAATTATATTTATGAATTTGTATACTTGTCTGTCTGTTGATTGATGCTTTGTATGCTTTGGAATGAATCAATAATAAAAGAGATGAAAACAGGCAGTGATGCAAGCTACTTGGAAAATAAGGTACCAGTTACTCAGAACAAACAAATTCTCATTTTTGGTGTGTATTTCTGCAATGGCTATTTGAAGATCATTGCAGGTTCGTGGCATTCTGAAACAACTCGTTAATGGATGGCTACCCTACCCTGTGTGTGTGTGTGTGTGTGTGTGTGTGTGTGTGTGTGTGTGTGTGTGTGTGTGTGTGTGTGTGCGCGCGCGTGCGTGCGTGCGTGTGAGAGACAGAAAAAATAACATAAATGTAGATTGGTCTTATTTAGTCTTGTTGTCTTGTCCAAGTCCTTCCTGTCCTTATGAGGCATAGTGACTGATATTCATTATATTCGGCTCTCTATAGTTACACTTATCTTGTTCCCACGTTTTAGTTCATTCGTGCGCAGGTTTTAGTTCAATTGTATGCACAAATTAATATATATTGTGCGCATGTTTTACTTAATTCGTGCACACATTTTAGTTAATTCGTGCACACAAATTAATATATATTGTGCGCACGAATTAACTAAAACGTGCGCACAAATTAGTGTCCTCAAAATTATAACCTTTCAGAACTTTAGGGGCTCTGTACAGTTCAATTGGTTAAAACAAACTAAAACCCTCACTGCCACAATATTCAGAAACAGAATTCCAAAATATTGTTCAGACAATAAAACTATAATAAATAAAAGACAGTGATAGAAACAATAAAAATTAATTACCCCCCCCCCCCCCCCGCTCCCCACAAAAATACATAAATAAATAAATAAATAAAATCTATAGGACGAATCAGCATACGTTACTTGCCATCCAGAAATGTGTAACCCCGTGGCAGCTATTAGTATGAGTTGTGCCAAACAAACGTTAATATCTCAAAACTATACATCACATCGCTTATATTTTGACATTCTGAGTGAGAGCAGAATTAGCTCAAGAGTTTGATGTATAATATATGCATGTCGTGTTAAAGTTGTGTGAACTGTCAGTTTTTAAAATGTAAACAGAGTCAGCCAGCTAGAGTCAGACACTCAAGCCTCCCAAAGCTCAGGCTCCAGAGGGTTCCATTGCCGTTGCCACCAGTGACGCGGTTTGTTTACCAAAATGCTGCTTGGCTGATCCCTGTATTGGAAACTTCAACACAGGATAAACTCATCTCAATTCTCCTCTCCTCTCGTGCTGTTTGTTTTGTGTCAGAAATGAAGAGATTTCCCTTCCCAACGGCATGACCCGCCCTATTCTGCCTCTGATTGGCTTACCAACCTAAACCAACCAATCATCACTCCTCATGCCTAAACTCAACCCAATCAGAGGCAGAGTAGGGCGGGTCTAGCGGTAGCAAGGATGCTAAAAACGATAAGACAACACTTGTCCATCATATAGAAGTGCTTGATGCTATCGGCTACACTTGATATTATGCATTGTCTACTCCTGTTTTATTGCAGACCACGCAGCTTGGGAGCTTTGCTGATGGGTTTTCTCTGGGGAAATAATTTGTAGTATTTGTGGGGCGCTACTTGGTCTATAAATAGCTAAAATGCTAATAGATGCTACTGACACTCTCACAATGTTTGCACTTGATAATTTTGTGATGTAAATTCTAGATGCTGACTTTTGACCTTATCTTTGTTTTATGTTTATTTTATCATTATTTATTTTATAGTGTTATGAGTTTAAGATTAATGAAAAGTAATTTACTGAACATCCTTGTATTTATTTTATTGATTTGTTGTGTAGGGATATCTGGGTGTGCGGGGGAAAGGGGCATTGAGGGTAAGCCATTCAGCGATACCCCAGAAAATCTCCCTCTTTTTCACAGCCCAATGTTGGCAGGTATGAGATACGGACAACCCGAAAACATAATGCCTCCGGCCACGGCTATCGCAGGGGAAGGCAAAATAAAACAGTACTTGCCTTAAACACAAGGTTGTTGTCCGTCGAGTGTAATTTCTGTTCTTCCGGATGTGTAATTATAGTTTTCCACATGTAGCCTAGCCACAGCAGAGAGGGCACTGGTTCCCCGCTGGGAAGCAGAAGAACAACAATGGCCATTTTCAACAGACAACTACGCAATATTTAAGAACACGAATAGCCCGACTCGACGGGCAACCTTGTGTTTAAGGCAAGTACTGGTTTATTGTGGTTGCTACATATATGAAAAAAGTAGGACCTTTTCAAATGGAGGCTATATGTGAAAAAAACAGGCAGCAGGATCCGAGACTCAGTCTGAGAAGCAGGCTGAATCTCGCACCGAGGCTAATTGCTTACAGTATAGTGTCTAGTAGTGTGTTTTCCCCAACTGTTCCCCAACTGTGCCCTTTTCTCATTCAAAACAATAAGAAGCGGCCGCAATGTGCACAAAGGCGCCCGCTCACAAAAAGCACTACAGCTGGTATTTGTTGTTATTGTTTTGTTTTTCAACTTTTCAGAAAAGCTGTGGTGACGTGAACCGCTTTTTCCAGCCGACCAATCACGATGATGGAGACACTGTCCATTTCCCATAGCAACAACAAATATGGACAAAGTGAAAGTGCCGGTGGAGAAATAGGACATTGTAATCAGTTAATTTACGTTACTGTAACAGCAATCATAAAGGCAGTATGGATTAAACTGGATAATATATTGGAAATATCTGGTAATGTCTCCCCCACACCTAAAGATTTTCAAATCCTTGAAGATGATAAAAATCTTGAGAGTCCACACACCTCACGACAGAGATAACCGATTTTCTAACATTTCAATCTTGGAAGCACACACAATTGCTACCGTTCAGATGCACACTTGATGATTATGCTGAAGATTGTCACCTCGGAGGACTTGGGACCTCACAGAAACTCCAGTGATTAAATGTGACTTCAGAGCAGAGAATTGTAGCCTATTACAGCCCCGCTGCCCCCCGAATCACATGCCGAAAATATGGACTCAAAAGTGCGTCGGAATGCATCGGCAACTTCGCAGTGAGACTTGCGCGTGCCAATTTTTTTTGGTGCCAATTCTGTCCCTTTCTGCGCGCTCTCTCTCTGCAGCCTGCAGACTTTTGCAGCACCACTGTGGAGCACACGTCGCGCAGCCCAACGTTGCTATTTTACAATTTTCTGTGAGACTCCCACCCGCGCGCTCCGGTTGGTGACGTACGTGCTCTGCGCCTGTCGAGTTGTAAGTATCAAACATGTTTGATATGCCCGATTCACAATCGGGAAGAACCCGACAAGTCAACAGCAGTCTTTGAACCCCACACACACACTACACACACACACACACACACACACACACACACACACACTACAGGATCATTTGGGCAGATTATCGGTCCCGACGAGGTTCAAATCGGGAGCACCCCCGAAATAGTCGGGGAGGGAGGGGGGGGATCTTGGCCACAATCGGGCAAATTCTCGTCAGGTCTGGGGGGAGGCATAAGAATGTTTTGTCTGCTAAAAGAGCTAACCAGCCGATTCAAGGTAGCAGCTGCTAAGCTTGGCTAACATTATAGGTGACATTATCATCATCCGCTTTTTCCCAGGCATCGCTTTTGTGTGAACAGACAGGTCCTCTGCATTATCAGCTGTGAGCCTTACAGTTTTCTGGTTAATATCACATTGCCGTAAAGTGGTAGCAGGTGCGGTTGTATGAGTAGTTTTAGGAATACGAGTAGCACAGTATTAGTAGCCTACATCCTCTAATTATTTCAACTTGAAAATCCTCATTTGACTGCAGCTTTCTAGGGTTAAACTAAATCTAAAGCTAAAAAGTGCCTCTCCCTCAGTGTGTGTGCAACACGACAGCACAATGTGCTGCTATAAATCCCTCTAAACACCCATATATTATACCTATTTATGTGTGTTCAGATGAATTTACCAGCTCTTCACACAGCTGTATACTATATGCAGAAGAAAGTCCTTCTCCTTGGTTCCCTGGTCCACCAGGACCACATAAGTAGCAGAGGGTAGAGTTAAATTTAGGTCAGCACTTTATTAAGTGTAACAGATGCCTCGGTCGGACTACCCTGGGGTTAGGGAATTGCATTTGCGGTCTGCTCTGACAGAATGGCAGACAGTTATGATAAGAGAGCGGCAGGGTGGAATCCATTTAACCTCCAACCGCCGCAGTGGGGAAGCTGGCCATGCCAGTGTTATCCTCCATAGGCAGGCTGTGTGAGAGGCAGGCAAAAGGGAGCTAACAGGTGGTGGAGGAGAGGTATCCCAGGCCAGGGAATGCACTGCGCCCCCCCTCATCACCCCAATTTCTACATCATTAACCTCGCTCAGCAAGGCCGCCATTGCTGAAGGAGAGCTGTCCTGCATACAGGCATGTCATAGCTGTCCATCTAAACTGAATTACCATTCATGCATATGCATTTTATCATTTATGAGCTATATGTGACTTTGGAGAAAGATTGAGTCAACACGGTTCTCATTTTCCCAGAACATCAAATAGAGTGCCAACGTCACGCCCTCTTCCAGGTTAGGCATACCAGCCCAACTCGTACAAGAGCCACTCTTTGTCAAGAAGAGCCTTTTGCATTGTCCATGCCGCTTTGTGAAGCCTTCATCATTTTAGCCTTTTTCGTTCTTTGGGATGTTAATGGTAACCGCTCCCAGGACCAGCATGCAGCTGTGGGTTCAGGAAGAGGTCAAACACTCCCTGGGGAGCGAAATCCTGTACAATTTGAGAAATACAGTATAACCAATACAGTATAACCGACCTACATTTTCTCATGTCACTCCCCTTTTCCACGACCTTCACTGGCTTCCCATGGAACGCATCAGGTTCAAGACACTGGTGCTGGCCTACCGGTCAGTTCACCGGTCAGCCCCGCTATATCGGCAATCTTTGGTAAGTTTCCAAAGATTGCATCGTTCCCTCCGCTCCTCCACCCGTCCAGCTCGCCTCGCCCCTCCACCACTACGTGGGCCCGAAGGTCGCTTGTCCCGATCGCAACTCTTCTCCTCACTGCTGGCTCCTCAGTGGTGGAATAGAGAGCCGCAGGGATGACGTATTTTTGTAGTCGGAACGCGGAAGTCCCGGACTTCATGGTTCTTCACTGTTTCTGCCTATGGGATTTTTGAATGGGTTTTTGGCGCGATGCTTCAAATAAGGTCTCTGGGCAACGCAAGCTTAATCAAACGCGAACCAGTGTTCAGCGGGATAATCATCACACATCATGAGTTTTGAAGCGTAAATGCGAGCCCTAGAAGTAAAAAGCTCGTGCTAAGCTAATCCAGAACTACACACAGTGTCGCATAGGCTTCCACGTCATGTCACCACCCAACCTGGAGTGTTGTTGTGTGCGCTGCTGTGCACTGATTACCCCGGGCTGAACCAGGTGAGGGAAAGAGAATTTCCGTGTTCGTCCTTTGAAGTGATGACGTTATTGACGTATAACATCCCCGTCGACTCAACAGTGTAGTCTCATTTAGCCGTTTGCTAGCTAGCCGCCCTTTTAATAGCACGTAAAAGCTTAAAAACTCATAAAAGTGGTCCTCATGTGTGAAGATTATCCTGCTGAACACTGGTTCGCGTTTGAATACGCTTGCATTAACCACAGACCTTATTTGAAGCATCGCGCCAACATTTAGCCGTTTGCTAGCTAGCCGCCCTTTTAATAGCACGTAAAAGCTTAAAAACTCATAAAAGTGGTCCTCATGTGTGAAGATTATCCTGCTGAACACTGGTTCGCGTTTGAATACGCTTGCATTAACCACAGACCTTATTTGAAGCATCGCGCCAAAAACCCATTCAAAAGCCCCATAGGCGAAAACAGTGAAGAACTGGGAGTGTTAGCGTCTATGTTTTCCAGACTCATTCCTGCGGCTCTCTATGAGCTTCCCCCCTTGATCAGAATGGCCGAATCACTGACAATTTTTCGCCGGAGACTAAAGACCCACCTTTTCGGGCTACACCTGGGCCCTTCTGAAATTGACACTAGTGATGGGAATTACAGTTCTTTGAAGGGAGCCGGATCTTGTGGCTCCGTTCCTTTCCGAGAGCCGTTCAAAATAGCGGCTCCTCGTTCCTTTTTTTTTTTTTTTTAGGGGGCGGGCACTAGCCTACTGTTTATCTGTGAAATCACTAGGATATGGTACGATTTGGATCAGATTTGATCTTAGACCCACCACTATTTCATTTTGTATCTGTGGACTGCAGCAGCATTAAATTACTCATAGCCTACAGTAGTTCCAGACCTGTCAACGATCTGCATTGTAAACATTAGCCTACACAAGGTGACACCATATCCATCTGCTTAGTCAGTGAATTTACTTCTATGAAATGTGTTGTGTAAATAAAGTTGGCTTTCCTTGAATGCAATTCATGCAACACTTCGCTGCCCAGAAAGTCGGCAGATGCACTGCGCGGCGTAGCCCGTTTTGATATTAAGCTGAGTCCGCCCACCATGTGCTGGTTGCAATTAAGGAGTGCACCTATCCTCCCTGCTCAGGGACTAGCAGAGGGAGGGAGGGAGGTCTACCCTGCGTGTGTGGTGGGGAGCGGCAGGCAGTGCAATTTGGGCACAACATTAAAACGAACGGCTCTCAAGTAGGACTCGGTTCCCTTCATTCATAGCAAAGAGCCGTTCAATAGACTCGGATCGTTCGTGAACGTCACATCACTAATTGACACCATTTCTTAAATGCTCACATGCTGCTAGCCCACCCCTGACTATTTTTATATTATTTGTATGCTTAAGGTGCTATTCCAGTCCACCAGGATATCTGACTCTTATTGATTGTATTGCATGTTTCTGTTTTTACTTTTTATATTTATTATTTTCAATTTTTTCTGTCCTGATGAGATGTGATGTTGTAAGTCACTTTGGACAAAGGCGTCTGCTAAATGCAATAAAGTAAAGTAAAGTAACCAGCCAGGGGATGGTATAGTCCCACGCTGGTTCTGGGGTAGGGTCTCCAGGGAAGTCCCGAAGGCAGTTGGAGACCCCCGAAGGGATCCCCTGTCTCCCCTGGAGACCCTACCTACCCCTAACCCCCCATGCCTAAACCTAAATATCCCCCACCCACACCTAAATCTAAATCCCCTCCACCTAAATCTAAATACTACTGAGCCCCTAAGGTGACATGAAAAAAAAAAAAGATTTTTTTCTCGTGAGCACGCGATAGTTTCGCGTGCGCACGCGAAACGATCTGGTGCATACTGTAGTCTGGAGAGGAGAGAGAGCATATGAGACCTAGTAAAAGTCTGACCTGCTTTAGAAATGACAGTACAGGAGTTAGTTGAGCTATATTTTAACCTTGGACTTCATTATAAGGACATTACTGCTTTGCTTGCAAGTCGTCACCGTTATATTGTCTCCCAACGACATTTAAAATGAATTTTGAAGTCATGTGGTCTGTTTCGGCGCAAGGGATATGCCAGCTATGATCAGGTAATTTCTTTCATTTCTGAACAATTACAAGCATCTGGCCAACTACATGGATATCGGTGGATGTACACGAAATGCATGGAGAATGGACTACATGTCAGAAAAGAAGACGTCCGTTTAATTCTTCAAGAACTTGACCCAAGGGTTGTTCAACTCAGAGCAACCAGACGCCTACATCGCCGGAACTATTTTGCAAAAGGGCCCAATTATATCTGGCACTTGGACTCCTATGACAAACTGAGGCCATTTGGTATCTGTATCAACGGCTGCATTGACGGGTTTTCACGGAAAATCCTCTGGGTGAATGCATTTACTACAAGCAGTGACCCCAAAATCGTTGGAGGCTACTACATGGAGGCAGTCGAGAAATTAGGTGGCTGTCCAAGGATCGTCAGAGCCGACCGGGGCACAGAGAATGTCAAAGTCCGAGACTTGCAGCGTTTTCTCTGTCGCAATATAAACGACGGCTCTGCTATTGGCAGCTACATTGAAGGGGCAAGCACGGCAAATCAGAGGATAGAAAGTTGGTGGGGCTTCCTGAGAAAGGAGTCAATGGAATTCTACATCGCTCTGTTTGTGGATCTGAAGGACCGTGGTTTGTTCGACGGTGCATATCTGGACAAAAGTCTAATCCAGTTCTGCTTCATGGCTATCATCCAGGTAAGATTAGCCTACTATTGCTTTTAATTTGGCAGAAGTTGATATTGCTTAAATAGCACTGTCTGTATAAAATAGACTACACTAGTCTGTCTGTATAAAATAGCCTACACTAAAAGCTACACTAGTCTGTGTATGTATAAAATAGGCTACACACTAGTCTGTCTGTATATGTATGTATGTCTGTCCCTCCTCTCTCCCTCCCTGTCTGTCTCTCTGTCCACTCTCTCCCTGTCTGTATATGTATGTCTGTCTGCCCCTCCTCTCTCCCTCCCTGTCTGTCTCTCTGTCCACTCTCTCCCTGTCTGTATAGTGCCTTTTAAACATGTTATCTGGATCATGTCCTGCTAGAGAGAACAGGATATTTTCAGGTTTTGCCTTTCTAAACATGAGGGGTCTTTGTTAAGAAACAACTGGATATGAGTCGTTTTTTCTGCCAGTGGGCGGCGGGGGGGGGGGGCGGCGCGGTAGCATCTATCAAAAACAAGAAATGTGATAGGAAACAGCTTTAGCGAATTTGTAACCAAACAAAAACAAATCAAGTCATATCTGACTTGTTTTAAATTTATTTCTCCCCACAAAAGTTTGATAGCCTATCAGTCAGTCAGCTCCTATCCTCTCCACAGTGTGGATGCACAGTCTGCCTGCCTGACAAATCTGGAGACTTCAAAAAACATGTTTTAACGGAGTCCATTGACAACGAGGGGTGGCAATGTGCCAAAAATGCCTTTGTTAAGCTACATAAAGCCGCGCAGTCAAAATAGTGGTCGGACTGTCGTCAATCACTGTGGGTGATTTATTTTATGACATTCAAGTCATATCTGACTAGTTTGAAATGTATTTCTCCCCACAAAACTTTGATAGCCTATCAGTCAGAATCAGTCAGCTCCTATCCACTCCGCAGTGTGGGCGCACAGTAGCGTCAGGGACGATGAAAATTAATTTGGGGATGGAGCCATACGATAGCCTAAACACGCTCTGCTCGTTATGAACAGCGTTAAAAATGACATGCCACACACACACGCACACTAAACAGACATGCGGGCACTGGCAGAGAGACAAACAGGCAGATAGAGCGGCACGCATTGCGCAAAAAGTGTCAGAATGTCGGCTGCTCTTTGTGATAGTTGTTTCATTTGCTTCAGTCATCCTGCTGCCTCGTATTCTCAGGAGCGCGTTTCTGCTCCACTTTTCACTTTCCTTCCCCGCTGCCTCTCTGCAGTCAAGCCAGCCCTCACCTCGGAAAGCACGGTCATTCTAGCGCCCACTTAACAAATCAAGCCGTTTTTGCAGCACTTGAGGAAACCGTGAGTTTGCTCGTTGATATAAGCGATTGCCCGAACGATTCATTCATTAATAAACTAGCGAACGTGAAGTGAGTCACGAAGAGCCACACCCGCCCACTCAGACATATGCGGATCATATCGTTCCACTGTTTAACATGACCAGCGCTTGCGTGGAAGCGGATCTTATACCGGTGGTCGAGGTAGATAAGATACGGAGTCTCGGGAGTGCGCGTAGGCCGGCGAATTGTTGTTTAACATGCAGGCCAACCGGCTAGGTGCAGGTTATAATACGGATTCCACTGCATGTTAAGAAGTGGCTTATATGTATGTCTGTCTGCCCCCTTCTCTCTGTCTCTCTGCCCCTCTCTGTCTATATGCCTGTCTGCTCCTTCTGTCTCTCTGCACCTCCCTCTATCTATCTGTCTGTCTGTCTGCTCCCTTATCTGTCTCTCTCTGCACCTCCCTCTCTGTCTGTCTGCTCCCTTCTGTCTCTCTCTGACCCTCTCTATCTGTCTATCTGCTCCCTTCTGTCTCTCTCTGACCCTCTCTGTCTATCTGCTCCCTTCTGTCTCTCTCTGACCCTCTCTGTATATCTGCTCCCTTCTGTCTCTCTCTGACCCTCTCTATCTGTCTGTCTGCTCCCTTCTGTCTCTCTCTGACCCTCTCTATCTGTCTGTCTGTCTGCTCCCTTCTGTCTCTCTCTGCCCCTCCCTCTCTGTCTGTCTGTCCCTTTTCTCTCCCTGTCTGTCTCTCTGCCCCCCTCTCCCTGCCCACCATGTTCTCCCTCCCTCCCTGTCTGTCAATTCACTAGACATAATCTATCACTCAAAATCCTGAAGGCCATAAGGCCCACATGAGAATATCAGTTCACTTGTTTTCTTACTCTCTAATATACTGTTTTTCCAGGATGAGTTAGATGAGACCACCTGTGTGTGGGATTCACATCTCATCAGACCATCGAAGAATGACAGAGTGCCCAGCGGTCGACCCAGGGTCATGTACATGTTCCCAGAACTCTACACAACTGATGACTGCGTTTGCCCAGTGGACAGAGCCGATGTACAGCTGTCTCGGAGGGACTGCACATTTCGACCAGCAGTGCCATGTGACACAGACATCTACGACCTCTGCAACATTCTGATGGTGGAGTCACAGTTGCATCTTCCGGCCGATGCTTATCAAGCGTTGGATTTGTACCTGCATTTGAGGAATACGATCAGATCCTCTCTCTAATTTGAGAAGGAACTAGAGATCTCCCTCCCTGTCTGTGTGTATATGTATGTCTGTCTGCCCCTCTCTCTCCCTGTCCCCTCTCTGTCTGTATCTGTCTGTCTGTCCCTTCTCTCTGTCTGTCTGTCTGCTCCCTTCTCTGTCTCTCTCTGCACCTCCCTCTCTATCTGTCTGTCTGTCTGTCTGTCTGTCTGCCCGCCCCTTCTCTGTCTCTCTCTGGACCTCCCTCTCTATCTGTCTGTCTGTCTGTCTGTCTGTCTGTCTGTCTGTCTCTCTGCCCCTTCTCTCTGTCTGCTCCCTTCTCTATCTGTCTGTCTGTCTGTCTGCCCCTTCTCTGTCTCTCTCTGCACGGTCCTCCCTCTGCCATTTGAACATGGTGGCGAAGCTCTGTATTGCAAGTCACCCAGGGGATTTTTTTCCGGGTGTCACTCAAAGTATAAAACGACTCTTTTAATTATCAAATATTTTTTATGGGGCAGTTTTTTCTTCAGAAGCCACTAAGAGCCATATACGGGTGTATTTTCTTCTTTTAATACATCCATGGGTAGGAGGGGTGGGAGACGTCATTGAATACGTCATGGCACACATGCGCACTTCGCCTTGGGCTGCATGGCCAGGAAGTCAAACCAGGAAGAAAACCTTCCCTCCAAACTCAGGACCGGCATGAGAAGGTAGCTCCAGCTGTCAGCTGCCAGAGCTGGCAAACTCATAAAGAATGGCAGCAGAGGAGGATTTATTTGGTTTTCTGAAAACGCGAAATATACCTGATAGTGTCATCAACCGACTAACAGATGATGGGGTACGTTAAATTATCCCGCCGGTTTTAACTCATTGCATGCTCTGTAACATGTTGTCTTAATGTTAGCCACATTATCTTAGCAATAGGCTACTGTTAGCCTGCTTTTGCTAGTGTAACTGAGCGTTTGGGTCAGCCTATTACGTGACACGTTGTTAATAACACAATAAACGAGAGAGAGAGTGAGTCAGGCTGTAACGTTACCCCTGTGGTCCACACATAATAATGGCGGTGAATGGCTAAACTGACGTGTTGAAGACAAAAACAGACAAAGAAGACAAAAATGGTTCATTCGTGTTGTGTTGTTGTTTAATATCATTCATAACAACACTTTCACTAACGTTAGTGGAGACCAGACTAGCTAATTTACCTGTTGGACCAGACCAGACCAGAGTAGACTTGAAGCGAAATTAAATTAACGTGGCGTCAGTAGCTCTGTCTGTAACGAGTCTGCAAAAAACAGTGAGTTTGACAGTTGTAAACAAACGTTATTAGCTAGCTAACACTACATAAAACAAACACAGAAGAAAGGCTAGATATGTCGAAAAAGCATGTTTACCAACCGTTTGAACAGTTAAATTGAAAGTAGTCTGCCGAAAACAACGAGAGGTTTTGACAGCATTTATTTGACAACACGCACATTTAAACCTGGCGCCTTCCCCAAGTGGTACCTGGAAGTAATGTTGTTTACATGGTGACGTCACGGTGATTTGGTCTATAGAAGCTTCACTCTTCTATGGCAACTCTTGAGGGACAGACTAGACATAGAGCCTTGCATGCACAGCCGCAACAACACCGAATAGACACCGAATAGCTTTCTCGAAACACGTTGCCTGGTAATTGGTGAAAACGCTATATACCTGATAGTGTCATCAACCAACTAACAGATGATGGGGTACGTTAAATGATCCCGCCGGGGTTAACTCATTGCATGCTCTGAAGGTAACATGTTTTTAACGTTAGCCAAATTACGATAGCAATAGGCTATGTTAGCTTGCTTTTGCTAGCTCTAAGTTGCCAGGTAACTTATGGTACGTTTTTCAAACGTTTTTGACATGTGCCCTGCTTTCTCCTCCAGATCGACATCGCCGTCATAAATGTCATGACTGAGGAGCAGCTAGGACAGTATATCGTGAGATATGGTGACAGACTTGCACTCAGATCGTTTTGTCGGCAAATAACTGTGACAAGCGAAAAGTCGGGTGAAGCAGCAAAGTCTACTCTGATGCAGAAAGTAAGAGACAGATTACGAGGACTCCGGAGCACTCCTGCCAGCGACGGTCAGATAGCAGGACCTAGTGGTATTGGCAATACACATGCAGCCAAAGACAACTGGCGGGTTGAAATGGGATGGCTCCACTTTGATCATGGTGATTATCACCAGGTGCGAACAAGACAGGGAGGTGGAGTACGGCACCTGACTGTCCAGAAAACGGTTACTATGGCAGAGCTGCTGGATATTGGGAAAGGCTTGTTTTTTCCAAATGGACGTTCTACCAAAGGACAGATGGAAAACCTAAAGTTTGATATTCGTGATTTTAGTCACAACCTAATATCATTAGAAAGCACAGTGAACATATATGAGCAGACAAAACTACGAATTCTGCGCATATACACTTGCTCCCAGGGTAATGAAGTTGTCCCAGCCCAAGATGTCTCAGTAATTCTTTCTGATAGTCCTGGATCTTCAGACTTCGAGCTCACAGAGGCCAGGCCAATGAAGGTAATTTATCTTCTGCCACATTTGTGTTATCAAAACATGTATTGTTGTTGAAATCATTAGACACAAGTGACCCAAACATTTGAGTATACATACCCACTTAAAATGTGCAAGGATATGTATCAGTATAGTTTTATGGCAGAAATTTGACTTCATGACAGTCCAATGATCATGTTAATGCCGACATTCACCACAGAAGCACAAATATATGTAAAACTAGCAATGTACTCAGCGTTGGCCGGGTCAAATAGGCACAAAGCAAGTCAGCGGAAGTGCGGATATTCCCTCTGTGCAATACCACCATGCCTTTTGCTTGGCTGGAAATTAAATAAAATTATTAGTTGCTTCCAGGACTTGATGACGTGCCCTTGACCTTCGCCAGATCATTACACCCAGCCATGCAAAATGTCAGCCCAATCCAAACTGGGGTGTGGGTGTGAGGTGTTTTCCAGGTAGTTTCCAGGACTTTCCAGGTGGTTCCAGGACTTTCCAGCCTGCCCATGTCCTTCCCCGGATGATAACCCACCTCCATGCACATTTTCAGCCCAATCGGACCGGCAGTGTGGGCGTATATAGACGACTGACACACTGACAGACGGGCAGACAGACAACTTTATTATGTAGATGATCAACTTATACCAGAGTATTCACTGTTGATGAATCCATCTGCACATGTTTTACATAGCTACTTACGATGCGTCTGGTTTTGAATTATCACCACTTGCCTCAACAAGGATACATATGTTTAGGTTTGTTTATTTATAGGCAACTTCATTTATTTAGGCCTATATGTCATTATTTAAAGAGAGAGGGAGAGAGAGCTCAACATTTAGGTCCCCAAGGCCAGTGATTCCCACCCTTTTCATATCAAGGACCCTAGTTTTGTCCACATCAGAGCAACGGACCCCCATTTTATGTCTCTAAAATCTGAGAATAATTATGGTAGGTACTAGAGACATCATGTGAAACTGATCAAAGCAGTCATTCTTCTACATTCTCTATTGTGTTAACCTGCAGAAGAAATAATAAATGGGGACCCCCTGGAACCCCCTCATAGCCCCAGCGCCACCCCGCCCCTGCATGAGTGCAGAAATAAATGTCACTCCAAGCTGAAATTTACAGTATACACACTAGAATAAACTAGACTACACCTGGGGTTAACCAACCTCTGTACACACCTGACTGAGTACAACTACAGGATATGATGTAAAAAAGAATGCATTTGATTAACAGGATCGTTTTCAAATAGCCAATTTAATAAGGTCCACCAATCTATTTTAAAAATGAAGCCAGAAAAAACAAAACACTGTCTTCAATCGGGTGATAGTTGAGTTGCAAGAGCTCAAGACAATTTCTTAATGTTTGCCCTACACTCTCCACTTCAGTGTATGTTCAATGATGATAATAAGTTCAGAAAAACTTGTTTGGAACAGAAGCTCTCATGGCTGTACAAGCCCATAATCTGCTGATCTGCTAATTTCTATATAGACCAGGAGAGTGCAGACACGATCTTCGCGGAAGAAAACCAGGGGATATCGTCGGAAGACTGGAACCGATCACCAAGAGAAATCCTCAGATTCAGATCCACACAGTGACTCAATCCCGGAGCAACCTGAAAGAGTAAGCTCCAGTAGAAATGACTGCATTTTTACAGACCCAATCTGTCATATACAGTATACTTTCACATGGCACAACATACATCACATGTACGGCAACCATTTTAGGGCATCCTCGTCAGTCAGAGTATAGGCTATCGTTCCTCAGTCTAAAGCGTTGTCAGTTGTCATGTCTCCTATAGTAAACCGTCGAGTGTGCTCTGAAACACCTTCAGTCCTCACACGAAAACGCTGTCATTCCTCCTGCCTCACTAAAAACGTTGTCGATCCTCCTGCAGACTAGCTGTCAAGCATCACTCAAACTAGGTGTCACACAAAAACGTTGTCGATCGTCCTGCAGACTAGTTGTCAAGCATCACTCAAACTAGGTGTCACACAAAAACGTTGTCGATCGTCCTGCAGACTAGTTGTCAAGCATCACTCAAACTAGGTGTCACACAAAAACGTTGTCGATCGTCCTGCAGACTAGTTGTCAAGCATCACTCAAACTAGGTGTCACACAAAAACGTTGTCGATCGTCCTGCAGACTAGTTGTCAAGCATCACTCAAACTAGGTGTCACACAAAAACGTTGTCGATCGTCCTGCAGACTAGTTGTCAAGCATCACTCAAACTAGGTGTCACACAAAAACGTTGTCGATCGTCCTGCAGACTAGTTGTCAAGCATCACTCAAACTAGGTGTCAGGCATCACATGAAAACGCTGTCATTCATTGTTTTTGGTTGTTCTTCCGTGTGGGGAAAGAATGCCTGTGAAGTTAGCAATAATTTTTTACAACTTCACTTCCGGTTGAATGCGTTTGCCTTTCAAAATAAAAGCACGCGTTTTTTTTATATTTACAATAGATTAAAGTAGTAATCTATGAGACCCAATATAATTAACATAGTAACACTAAGAGGAACATCTAGTTTAATTGACAATAGACTATATATATATATTTAGATATATATATTTATATTTCTTGAAATTCTTTCAACACAAAGACCGGAAGGCTAAATTTGGACACATGTAAATTAAACATAAAAAGTTAAATGGCTTCAAGGTAGATTCCTAGGATACTTCTTTATTGAATGGGAAAGCTTATTTAATTATTTAATGGTAAACTGTTGTTCCATCAGGCATAAGATATCCAAACAATGTAGGGTGTGTGCAGAAAACATTTGACTTCTACAATAGCCTTGGTTATGCCCTCTTGGTAGACATCCAAAGAATAGCAAGTAGAGGTGATGCACATTAAGCAAAATGGAAGGTTTTGGTCTTGTGAAAAGTTATTAGCAAAATTTAGATACACAAGTGTCTTGTTGATGACCACCAAACATAACCAGCAGCCTAAGGACATGTTGAGGAGCTGGGCCATCGGTGTAAGACAGGGGTGGCGAAACTTTTTTGGTTGAGCCACAAACAGAAAATATAAGCAGTCATGGGCTAAACAATATAAAGCGTGAGTTTTCAACCAGGTACACTGTAAGCAAACTTTTGCAAATAACTTCACAAGACCAAAACCTTCCATTTTGCTTAATGTGTATCACTACTTGCTATTCTTTGGATGTCTTCCAATAGGCCATAACCAAGGCTATTGGAGAAGTCAAATGTTTTCAGCACACACCCTACATTGTTTGGATATCTTATGCCTGATGGAACAGTTTACCATTAAATAATTAAATAAGCTTTCCCATTGAATAAAGAAGTATCCTAGGAATCTACCTTAAAGCCATTTAACTTTTTATGTTTAATTTACATGTGTCCAAATTTAGCCTTCCGGTCTTTGTGTTGAAAGAATTTCAAGAAATATAAATATATATATCTAAATATATATATAGTCTATTGTCAATTAAACTAGATGTTCCTCTTAGTGTTACTATGTTAATTCTATTGGGTCTCATAGATTACTACTTTAATCTATTGTAAATATAAAAAAAACGCGTGCTTTTATTTTGAAAGGCAAACGCATTCAACCGGAAGTGAAGTTGTAAAAAATCGTTGCTAACTTCACAGGCATTCTTTCCCCACACGGAAGAACAACCAAAAACAACGAATGACAGCGTTTTCATGTGATGCCTGACACCTAGTTTGAGTGATGCTTGACAACTAGTCTGCAGGACGATCGACAACGTTTTTGTGTGACACCTAGTTTGAGTGATGCTTGACAACTAGTCTGCAGGACGATCAACAACGTTTTTGTGTGACACCTAGTTTGAGTGATGCTTGACAACTAGTCTGCAGGACGATCGACAACGTTTTTGTGTGACACCTAGTTTGAGTGATGCTTGACAACTAGTCTGCAGGACGATCGACAACGTTTTTGTGTGACACCTAGTTTGAGTGATGCTTGACAACTAGTCTGCAGGACGATCGACAACGTTTTTGTGTGACACCTAGTTTGAGTGATGCTTGACAACTAGTCTGCAGGACGATCGACAACGTTTTTGTGTGACACCTAGTTTGAGTGATGCTTGACAACTAGTCTGCAGGACGATCGACAACGTTTTTGTGTGACACCTAGTTTGAGTGATGCTTGACAACTAGTCTGCAGGACGATCGACAACGTTTTTGTGTGACACCTAGTTTGAGTGATGCTTGACAGCTAGTCTGCAGGAGGATCGACAACGTTTTTAGTGAGGCAGGAGGAATGACAGCGTTTTCGTGTGAGGACTGAAGGTGTTTCAGAGCACACTCGACGGTTTACTATAGGAGACATGACAACTGACAACGCTTTAGACTGAGGAACGATAGCCTATACTCTGACTGACGAGGATGCCCTAAAATGGTTGCCGTACACATGGCTTGCAATCCAATATACACTAATGCAGGACAATCTGCAAAGAAGTGTGGACCATGGCATGTGTGTATCACAGATCGATTTTTTTGAAAGATGATTTACACCAGTAAATGCTTCCTAGGGCCATGCTAACCAAATCTGCAGGATTGAGATTTTGATGGATACAGGCATTTTTAGAGATCAGCATTAAATTTAGAAACCCCAAACCATTTCCCTGACACTTGCACAGGTCTCATATGCACAGTGGTTCTCAGATTGGGGTCCATTGCTTCCCAGGGGTCCTTGAGGGGGTTCCAGGGGGTCCCCAGGAAAAGGAGAATAATGTATTTTCCCTATAATTCCATCCATAAGTAACAGAATGTATGACTATTTTGGTCATGGCTTTCATACACTTTCTGTAATAAAACATCCAAAGCAAAAATCGTATCAAATGGGGGCCTGTGGTGCCTTAGTCTCACAGTAACCAGCCATAGATAAATATCTATGTCTGGGGCACAACTCTTAACAAGTGGTTAATAAGACACACACAGAAAAAGTGTGACAGATATATGAATTGACCAACCACGGACCTCCTTATTTGCATGACGCAAGTCGTGGGGCGGGACATTATTGTGTGTGTGTGTATAATTTATTATTACTATCATCAACAGATAGAAGAAGCAAGCAGGCAACCAAGACAAGCCCCTCCTGAGATGAGTAACACAGAGGTCCTGCATTCACTATCTTCTCGTGATGTTGACAATCCTGGTCAATTCACGAGCAGGCATGGATCTGAAGATAAGGTACATATTAAAAAAAGATCTGCTCAGGGGCAATGTGTTTTAATTCCATGATGGCTTAAGCCCCAGACACACCAACCCAATGTCAGATAACTAGCAACAACAAAAGCTGACTGCCGTTTCCTCACATCGCCTGTGTCAGGGACAAAAAGTTGCACTTGAACAGACCGCAAAGACTACAGGCGACGGTCAACTATACCGAACAAAAATATAAACACAGCATTTTGTTTTTGCTCTTATTTTTCATACGTGGAACTAAAACAAATCTAAGACTACTGTACCAAGATATGAATGTGTCTGATAAAAAGTTGCAAATGGCACTGGCATTGTCAGCCCTTGCCTGGGCTTTTGCTTGTGGAAGAAGAAAGGAGTCAGTGGACGTGAAAATTAAGGATAAACTGCACTAAATGGGTGATATACATCAACAGGCTCAATGGGCTTTCTCATGTATTGAAATTATCAGATGAGATCGAGTCAAAAGATGTGGACGTTTCTCTCTTCTCGTGCAGTGATTCGCTTAAGCTGACCACCAGCCAATCATAGTGACTTCTCTCCCCGACGGCCCGATGCCAATTCATCATGCTGAATCAGCCAGAAAAGCCGCTGACAAGGGGGACTAGTGCCAATGGTGCGGGACACCTCAAAAACCAGGGCGACAGATGCTCACCACCAGCCCACACTGCCGCCGGCCGACTGTTGGCTTGATGTGTCTGGGGCATGACATCAGATGATGCATAAACAAAGCTAATCTATAATTACAGTACCGGTATATCTTTTATTTGTATCATCAACAGACAGGAGAACAAAGCAGGCAATCCAGACCAGCCCCTCCTGAGATGAGTAACACAGAGTTCCTGCCTTTACTATCTTCGGATGATCTTGACAAGCCTACTGGTCCATCCACAAGCATATATGGATCTGAAGAAGAATACTTGCTTTTTGAGGCAGATTCTGCCCTTGCCTTAGCCATCCAATCATCTCTTGAAGACTGTGAAATACAATTTGGACCTGTTTCTGGTGATGATGGTGATCAGGACTCCACTCTTCCCTGGAATCCACAAGACCTCAACAATAATCAGGTATATTTCTAATAGTGCCGCAATTTACTGTCATTATTGATTTGTTTCTTCCAAATTCATTGTTTGATCTATAAAATGTCCAAAAAAACTAAAAACATATCATCACATGTTGTATTTAGATGACTTGTTTTATCCAATTAACAGTCCAAAACCTAAAGATATTCTGTTTATATTCAGAAAAGCAGCAAATCCAGAACCATAGAATAATCTACATATTTTTTCAATTACTTAAAGAGGACATGAAACATGTGATCATTTGACTCACTCAAATTCACCACCTAGATTTGATAGAAAGATGAACAACATTTCAGCTTTGCGCCAGCTAGGGCGCTGCTTGATGATGTCACTAGGTTACTGTACAGTGCAGTAAAGATTTTGAATGTGTTGATGAATCAAAACAACCACAACCCAAGTCAGAAACATGACAGCATATGCTGTGAACCTGTTAGAATTCAAAACCTTTACTACCAGCACTTAAGTAGCCTGTACTCCACTACTGTACTGTACAGTACTTGTCTTGGACCCCAGGAAGATTAGCTGCTGTCTAGACAGCGGCTAATGTGGATCCTTTTCAAAAAACAACTACTGAGAGGTGTATTTTATCAATCACTGTCAACTAATTGATTAATAAATAATCACACCTAATTCGATTTTTCTTTTTCTTGTCTTTTTTGTTTTACATCTCGCAGCATTCAACACTGAATGAGGGACCTGCATCAACAAACAGTCTTGCAGCATCACCAGACCAATCTGAAAAAGAAGGCCGCTATGTGAAATTAACACGAGTAAACATAGTTCAGGATGTCCTTAATGTCTTCATGGACCCAACAGTACTGAATGTTAATCTAACAATGGAGTTTAGAAATGAGAGAGCTGTGGACGGTGATGGTGTGTCAAGAGAAGTGTACTCTGCTTTCTGGGAAAGTTTCTTGGAAGGGTGCGAGGGGGAAGATGAACGCGTACCCAGACTGCGAGTAGACATAACTGAGAAGCAATGGCACGCTGTTGCAAGAGTTTGGGTGAAAGGATACTTGGACCACAACATCATACCACTCAGACTGTCACCAGCTTTTATTCTTGCCTGTTGTCAAGGACTCAGTTCTGTGGATGATGAGCTCACATTGATGTCATTATCTAGGTTTCTTTCAGTGACCGAGCGAGCAGTAGTTGAAAAAGCACTACAGGGCAACATGGATGAAGACGTTGAGGAGGACTTACTCGACCTCTTCTCAAGAATGGGCTCACACAGCCTCCCCTCTAAAGAATACTTACGGGCTGACATTTTAACACTGGCACGCAATGCTCTTCTCATGGAGCCAAAGTTCATAATTGACTGTTTCCACTACAATATTCACAGTGCTGTGCCAGCCCCGATGCTCTTAACCAAAGACAACATACTGGACATTTATGAATCTAAGAGACCAACTAACAAGAAAGTAGCCCAGATGATAAAGCCATCAACTGAAAGTCTAAATGCACAGGAGCAGACAACCCTTAACCACCTGGTACGTTATGTGAAAAGCTTTGACCATCAAAGCAAACTGGAGAATTTCTTCCGCTTCTGCACAGGGTCCACTGTGCTTTGTGACAAAATTGAAAGAATTGAAGTAACTTTTAATAAATTGTCTGGTTTAAGTCGCAGGCCTGTAGCACACACATGTGGTGCAGTTCTTGAGTTACCATGTACCTACAAAGACTACCGACAGTTTCGTACAGAGTTTGACAACCTCCTGTCTGGTGATTGCTTTACAATGGAAATTCTGTAGTGGATGTAAGGCATCATTATTACACGTCGCTCCTGACATTTGCAGTCTTATGGCATGATTTGTCTGACACAAACTAATTTCTACACTTTAATTTAGCTGCTAAATACACTATATACTGTTGCTATTTAATGGATAGTGGTACTTAGTAATTTGCTTGGTCCAAAAAAGATCATCTCTATGCTAAGGTATGCAACAAATCAACAAAGCTGTGTCCTTCAGATCAAAGAAGAGAAATGTACTCCATTGAACTCCCCATCCAAATTTCTATTCTCTGGTTACAAGAAAACATGCTTTCTCACTTTAATCTAGAAATCCTTGTTCTTACATAATATTTTTGGTTTTATTTCCCCAGGTTTTAAGCTGTCTGAGCTTTCTGAATCCAAGTACCCCCTTTCCCGATTACATTTTGCTTAGAAAACTAAGAATACTATACCATAATGCAATGAATGAATGATAACCCACCTTTAGAAGAATATAAAATTACAAAATAAGAAATGGCAGAAAAGAGTTGCAATTAGTGCCTTCTGAGCTGATTTATTTTAACATTTTATAAATTTTCATGATGTATTCTTACATTTACATACATTTTAAATGTTCTCCTTTCTCTCAATGCCCCCGTATTAGCTCCACGTACCCCTAGGGGTACCCCGGTTTGAGAACCGTCGTTCAACATAATGTCTGTTCATGTCAGGGTTCAACATAATGGCTGTTTGTTCATGTCAGCGTTCAACATAATGCCTGTTTGATCATGTCAGCTTTCATGACTGTTTGATGCACGTACCATTTTCAGTTAATGTGCATGTTTTATGCAATGGTTATTCAGAAAAAAGTGCATGTTAGCATTTGACAAACTAATACCTGTACCCAGCGAGCATTTTTCGGTTGAAAAGACGTTTAAAAAACGTTTAGGGTCAACGTTGAAAAAACGTGCAAGGAAGGTTTGAAAGTGAAAGTATTTTCACCCACTATTTGCAGACGTTTATTGAACGTTCAGATTTAGACCATATTTCACCAGGTTCTTAAATTAAAAGTTCAGCAGCGCACACGGGATTCGAACCCCGCTTTCCCACATTCAAGCCAGTCCGCTTAACATGCTGAGCTATACATTTTCTTGTACTCTATAGAGAGCTGGGCACATATATACTCTATCTCGCACACAACTTGTAGACTACATGATTGTCGACGATCGGGAGTTAAGTTATTTTATGTGATGTGTACGAGACTATTATATTAATGTAACAGACTAAAATTATGTTGTGTGTGTGTGTTGTCTATAGGCTGTAGCCTATGGCTTCAGAGGTTACTTCATTTAACACCAGAGACTGAGGAGGTACACAGAGCCTCGTATACAGTCTGTTACAATAACATAGCGTGCCCAGAGCACCTCGTTCCGCACTTGGTGCAGACCGGTGCAGACTTGCTTTGGTCTAGTCTAGTCAGTCACGGTTAGTATAGCTAGCAATTAAGTACTTGCGCATGCACGTTGCGGCAGGAACTGAATTCATTATTTTATAGTATTGCGCTAAACTATTAACCATAGTTGTGTCCTTGAAGCTTTTTGCTGGCACCACATAGCCTATATAGTCCCATATTTATGATATTTCATGTGACATAAAATGCGTTGAAATCAGTGCTGTAGTGGTAAAAAAAAAGGTGGGTAAACTATACTTTTGACTCGAGGCAGCTTTCTCACGCGGCACCGGCAGTGTTATAACGGCGGATAAATAAGCTTCCGTGACCGATATACAAGACAAAATATGAGAGTATATAGAACAACTTAATCTGAATCATATAGCCCTATAAGGTATATCAGGGGGTTCCCCCACATTTCTGAGTAGCCAGCCAGATAGAAAAAGTAGCTGGCTATGGGATGGGCCTTGCCCCTCAAGGGGGGTCCGGGGGGATTCTCCCCCGGAAGATTTTTTTTTTACATTTTAAAGTAAAATTCATCAACCTGGTGCATTTGAGAGCAAAATGAACTACACACATCTCTAATGTGTTGTGACTTTACAAATAATTAGGCCTAAACAATCAATATAAAATGTATTTATTGAACATTTGTTGAATTTCTCCAGGTATGAAAAGTTAAATTATACAGTAGGTAGCCTACTTTAAAGGACCTTGTATGAACCCAGTATATACAGTTTGAAGAGTAATATAGTTCTCTCTCTCACACACACTGTACCTGTGATTGTCAGCTTCAGCTTTATAGCTAAAAGTATTTAGACAGATTGAATCTGTGATTCTTGAATACCAATATATAATTCAAACTGTCCACAAACACATTGGGCAAGGATAGGTAGACAACATACTGTACATGGAAATAAAAGTGGTTCTGCCACTCTGGCCACTAAATTTTAGTCAGCCAATATTTATTTATACAGATCTCGGCACAACAAACACCAGTATGTTTCTAGATAGTTTTCAACATGGTCGTATTATATTGGCTTTATACAGTAGCACCTGGACTATTCAAGTCGACTCGCACGCACCTAATATTACAAACTTTACTTGATCAGAGGGAAATCAATCATGTTTCTTACACCAGTGATTCACTCTTCAGTTGTAAAACGGTGAGCCTATATGATTTTCCCCACTCCGGCCGGTATTGGGAAAAGTAGGATCACCACAGCTCCGGCCGTCCTAGCGGGAGACAGGGCTTAGCCCCTCTCCCTCCGGATCAGAAGGAATTTTACAGATGGTTATAAACTTTTCCCTTGTGTTCAAATAGACATCAACTTATATCAAAATGACCAGAATTGACAATGTTTTTCTTTATAATAAGAATTTCTTTATATAGAATTAAGTTCAAATACACAGAGCATTTCAGATACAATAATGCATACCATTCAAGAGTGCGGAAGCTTCCGGGTCAATCCAACCTTTTCTCAACAACACAATGTCACTTGTGGAAGCAGAGAAGACGAGATTTGAAAGACCTCGTTTTCTCCTTCCAAAATGCTTTTTATCATCCTCCTCGTGAGAGCATGATCGTAGGTGGGCGTGATCTTCTTAGCCATCTCTCTCTTTCTTTGGGCGTGTTTTCTTCATAGTCCTCCCTTTCTGGTTGGTGGGGTGTCCTTTTCTTCTGAAGGCTGTCTTATGTGACGTGGCCTTTTCATTGAGTGAACACAAAAACTTTTCTCACTGAATAATCATCACTTAGCTTTTTTCCTTACTCTAAAGAAATATAAAAAAAAACTTTCAACACTTTTTGTAATACCAGCTTGACATAAAATCTTAAATGCAGCATTATTTAAGCCAGAGCTTACAATTTGCAACTATTTCAGTCTGTCACAAGTCTTTAGGAGAGTCGGAAACCTTCTCAACCCTATTGGTGGTAAAAACGCTCTCACGAGATAATTCTCGTCTGATTTCAGCATTGACTTAGGTATAACCCAGACTGATATTCCTAACAATTTGTTTTTTATCTTTATAAGCAGCAGTCAGCATTTAGGCAATTTTATCAACACAAATGGCTGGATTTTAAAATAAAACAGGCTAAAAACCTTCCACTTGGTTATATTGTCTATATAAGAATTCATTAATTTAGTACTTTATTATATTTGTGATTTCATAGCTGTGGAGAAAGATTTAATTGTACATGTGGATTTGTGACAACTTCAATGTGCTTCCTGTACGACACTTTTTACTGTAAGAATTGTTCCGTGGTGACGTCGACAGAGAGCATAATTCTCCCCTTCCCCCCTTTCTAGCTTCAAAGGGTTTATTTTCAGAGACGTCTTTTTGCAAAAGGCGCGTTTCTGTAGAGCCGAAAACCACAAAAAAACACCTGTTCTTTTTGGTGAAGTAGCCACTTTTCTGCAGAGATGACAGTTTTGTGGAGAGGTCATGTTTTTTTCTTCAAAGGGGAAAAGTTCAGGGACAGCAACATGTTACATAAACCCAATATGTATTTCGTTATAACCATAAACATTAATGCAAATATCAAAAAGTAATTATTTATGTAAGTAAAAAGTAGAATATTTTAATAGCAATATGATTCAAAATAATTAGTAAATACGTAAAAATAAGATATTCATCAAACAATATGAAAATAAGATAATACTAATAACCATAAAAATGAAATGAAAAACATCAACCCTAAGTGATTAATTATAAGCGTTTTGTCCTAGTTCCATATGAGTAAGCCTGAAAGAGAAACGTTATTTTCAACCTGCGTCACCTCATGTCAGCCTATGGTTCAAAAGGCCATCTAGGCATTTTACAATCAATCTTTTATATCATAGAAGAGCATTTGGTTAACTGTGTATTTCTGAATGAACCTCCAAACAATAATCATATCATATATGCTGAACAGACGTAAATTAGGCTCTCCCCTCTTACTGGCACCACACAGTTTGTAGTCAACCTATGTAGCAGGGAAGAACATTTATGGATCAACCCTACAGAGCAATATCAATGCTTGGGGAGAGAAAATCAGCATATACTTGTTCTTTATAACAAACTTAACTTATTTTATAGGTGAGTGGGTTTGGAATGTTTTCAGCGTGATCTATGAGTGACCTCTGTCTCTTCATAACACAGGCAGGGTGTAAAAAAAAAACCTCACAGCTTTGCATAGCTACTCATCTTGTATACCACATCCTGTACACCCTGCTGTCTGTGTTGTAAGGAACAAACTGTGCATGGCCCTGCATTTCCTGCAGAGTCCAAGTCCAATGACTCCCTAGGCCATAGTTCAACTCCCGTTTGGCCTGTGGAACAAACCTAGAGATTCATTACAACAAAAGTTTTAAAACACTTATTCAATCAATACCATGAGCACAATGAACATTTTGAGATAACAACAAACATCAATGCAAACAGCAAAAAATAATTAGTTATATAAGTAAAAATGCTATGCATCTCAATAAGAGCAAAATTCAAAATATTAGCAAATAAGTAAAAGATAATGTGCTCATCAAAATGTTAAGGAAATAAAATGATATTAATAAGAGTAAGATGAATAGTATTTGAGAGTGATTTTTGTGAGACACCTGCTCCCTTTCTGCTGACAGGAAGTGAAAACCACTGTGGTTTCTTCTTGCTCGTCTTCAAAGGGCTTTGCTAACATCCTGCCTCAATGAGCGTTTGAGCGAGCAGTCAGCGAGGGGTATGGTCTGCCTAGCGTTAAAACCACATTGCATACATCAGTAACACCTGTGTTGCTTTCAGGGAGAAAACACACACATGACTGACTGACATTTGAGTGAAAGTGCACTCTGTTAGAGCCGCTTTTTCCATTTGCATCTAAAAGGTGTCAACTGAGGAGTTCACAGGGCAAGATTAAAATTAAACTTATCAGAGTATCAAAAACATTCAACTTAATTAGTAGGATATATAAGCATGATATACAGTCCAAAATAAAACAAAAATAAATGATAAGATATTAAACTCATAACATAGACTGAATAAAGAAAAAAGGCTTGGACAGGAGATTTTGAGCGAGGGATTCCAACAATTCCCTCTAATATGTGTGAACCTTATACCATGATCTCATCCCATGGTGGAACCGGTCCGTCTAATTCCATTTCCTCTAGGTCTATCAGGGGCATGAGGAGAGGAGCCGCCTCTCCATCTCTCCTCTCAACTGCTGCAGTAATGCACCTCAGGATCAGCGCCCTAATGCATGGTACACAGCAGCACCCGCACAGGACTAGTGCTACCACTGCAGCACTGAGGGACATGAACATCACATAGATCAAATTTTTGTATTTTCCAAACCATTTTTCCATGAAATCACTTATTGGATTGTGGATACCTGAATGTTCCTTCATTTCATTTGACAGGGCTCTCAGTCCAGCCAGAGCCCTAGACACTGATCCGTCCGGAGCGGTGTTGTTGGGGATGAACGTGCAGCATAGATTTCCTGGGAACATAGAACAAACTCCTCCCTTTTCCGCCAGTAACATATCCACTGCCATTCGTGTTTGGTAAGTCATTAGTGAGTTTGCGTGGAGTTCCTCCGCTATCCCCTCCACAGCATCCCTTGTCAGGTTGGCCAACCGCTGGACGTTGTAGTGGACATAGTTTATTCGGTCAACATTCTTATTAATCGTACACCACCAGCAGAGGACTGATTCAAATCCTGCAAGGATCTGATTTGCTATCTTATATTCATTTGGGACACCCCTCGGAATTCCTATTGCGTCAATATAAACTGGACCTCCTTTAAGCTCCCAGTCATAAGAGTTGACATCTCGGACATCTCTTTTGCGACGTAACATTGACATTAAGGGAGTGTATCTGTGTACTGCGTCTTCAATTTGGTCAGTGGTCATGGGGGTCACGGTAATAGGGGCTATTAATGACACTATGGTGCACTTGCCCCCCCAGTCAGAGGGCATCGTACTATACAAAACTTTCCCTCCGCAATACCACCACAAGTCAGCTCTAGCTATCGGAAATTCCCTGTATGTGGTTCTGTTTGTGAAATCAAAAGTCCCGCTGCACCATTCTTCATCCAGATAACCCATTGGGACTTTTCCCACCCTAGTTATGCAAGTGTGATTAGCAGGGATAGGAGTGAAAACAGGTGGGATGGCATTCTTGTCTGTCATAGGAAAATATTTCTCCAGTTCTATGCATGATTTTCCTGGATGAGAGCTGAGATGTAGCTCCAGCACGCATCGCAGGGTCATTGGGCCGGCTCCCCCCCCGCTCGTCGCTGTGGTAAGCACAGAGGGCACAGTTAGAAGAGCCGGCCTAGCTGCTGAACAAATGACACAATCAGTCCTATTTACCAGCAGCTTCGCTTGGGCGTCCATCCTATTCATCCATTCGTTGTTGTTATAGAAACCTGTCTCAATTCTGACAACATCCGCTAATTTGAATGGCTTATTGGCCCTGACTACGTGGCTCACTATGTTGCTCATGGGGGTATTTCCGGGGGGCGTGTTCGCAGGTGCCTGCCCCTTTGAGGGGGAGACCACCCGGATGGTAATTTTTCCTTTTGAATCACCACTGTTTTTGCCGGTTCCAAACATGCGTCGATGCTCGTATGCGGCTAGGAGGTATATACCTGAGTCTGAGGTTTTTGCTCCATGGAGTGTAACATATATCGGGTTGCTCTTTCCGTTTTTAATATCGGACCCTTGCACTAGGGTTATCCTATTTTTAAGTGGGTGCTTGCTATTGTACCCCCAGTCGTTACCTGTGTTAGCTACCGTGTATCCATAGACGTTGTTAGCACCGCCACACGTTTCCCCATAGCACAGGTATTTAACAAATCCCCTGTATCTACTCGGATCGCCTCGGCAGGGGACTACGTCACATAAATCAATGGTTATTGTGCTTGTTGATCCCTCCTCAAACTCCAAGACCAGGGCAGGGCGAGAGTCTCCTAAAGATCTCCTCTTCCTCCCTGGTGTCGGAGGAGGCCGGGGTCCCATCACCATTGGAGGCGGGGCCACCGTGCTCCCCTCAGTCGGGGGTGGGGTCAGTCTGGGGGTAGGAATCAGATTCTGGTCGGTTGGGTTTGTCAAGTCAGTCAAGTCGTGGGGGTGTGTGTCTCCTGTTGTTGTCATTACATCATCTGGAATAATCATTTCTCTGCGTTCCATGGCTTGAAAAGCCACTATGAGTGACAGATACACCATGCACATCACCAGGAAACTGATCACCACCTTAGTAGGCTCACAGACCCACTCCAGGAACAGCAGCCGCTGTCCCTGGAGCCTCCGGTGGGGTCTCATCATCTCGCCCCTGTGATGACTCTAGAATGTTATCTCTAGTGTCTGCTAAATTTCTTTCTGGGGCGTCAGCTTTTGTGCACTGATTTACGTGATACCACGTATCCTTTTTGTCCAGCAGTCTCACAGCATGTGAGGTTGCTTGGGATACCTGAAATGGTCCTTTCCAGCGAGGCTCCGGCCACTGTCTCTTAATTACTCTCACATACACCCAGTCTCCCTCTGTGACGTGGGGTGCGTCTTGTGGCTTAGATTCTTGGGTTCTTTTCTCCGTTGTCTGAAATGAGATTGAGGCTACCAATGCAGTTAATGACTGGTAGTACTCTTGGTGGTCAATGGCTCCTAGGTCCAACATACTGACACTTTTGTCTATTGTAGCCGGACTAGGGAACGCCCTTCCTGTGAGGAGCTCATGTGGAGAATAACCTGTGCTGAGGTTGCGCGATTCTCTCAGTGATTTGAGAGCAATCGGCAGGGCTTGAATCCAAGTCAGTTTGCTATCAGCTTGTATTTTGGCCATTTTGTCTTTCAAGGTCCGGTTAGTGACCTCTACCTGACCTTGGGACTGAGGATGGTACACAGCGCCCCACTTGTGGGCGATGCCCAGTGCCCTCTCTACGGTTTGTAGATCCTCATTTTTAAAATGGGACCCATTATCCGATCTTACCACCTGGGGGAATCCGTAGGTCGGGATATGATGGTTAATTAGATACTTGCAGACAATCTTAGAGTCTTCTCTCTTAGCTGGAATTGCATTGACCCACTTGGTGAAGGTGTCGACTATTACCAGCAGATACCTGTATCCCTGGACCCTCTGCTGTACCCCCATATCCGTGTAGTCTATTACTATTTCCTGCCATGGAGCTGTGGGGACTGGAAAGGACCCCATGTGGGGCTTGATTGTAGGCCTAGAGTTATATTCTTTGCAAATTTTGCACGTGGCCAGGAACTCTGTTACCATATTGGTCATATCAGGATGCCACCATTGTGTCAGTTTCTCCAATGTCCGAGCTTTGCCCACATGTTCCATCCCATGAGCCTCTTTGATTAAGACATGGGCTAAACCTGCGGGCAAAACCATTCTCCCATCATGAGCTCTCCACAGCTTTCCATTTCGTGTGGCTCCCTTGTTCAGCCAGCGATTCTGTTCATATGCTCCTGCTCTTTCCTGTAGGTTTATCAAGTCATTCTCTGAGCATGAGTGATGTGGAGGAGGGGTGTCATTTGTTGCCTGCAAGATTCCCTGCACTGAATCAGCATATCCTGTTTGTCTTTTTGCTGCTCTGTCAGCTGCGTCATTACCCTTTGCCACACTGGAGTCACCTGTGTCATGTCCTTTGCATTTAACGATTGCTACTCTGCTGGGCTTCATGAGTGCAAAAGCTAACTCTGATACCACCTGTTGGTGCTTTACAGGAGCCCCTGAAGCTGTCTTGAACCCATTTCTAAACCATTTTGCTAAATCATAGTGACAGGCCCCGTGGGCGTAACCCGAGTCGGTGTAGATTGTCACTTCCTCCCCCTCTGCTTGATCTAATGCTTCCTTCACAGCCACTAACTCCGCCCTCTGTGCCGAGGGATGGTTCAAGATGCGTCCTCCTCGTACTAGTCTGTACTGACCTGGACTGTCTTCCTCCTCAGTCACTACTGCATATCCTGCTTTCAGGCCCTCTGAGGGATGTCTGAAACAACATCCATCGGTGTACAGTACTTTTCCCCCTTTCAAAGGCTCATTCTCCAGATCCTTCCTGATTTTCACCTCCTGTCCCACCCTCTCTACACAGCAATGCATTGGCAACACTGGCATGCTGTCGGCCATGTTTACTCCCTCGTGTACAAATGTTAGGTTGTCTTGGTGTAAGACTTTTTCAATGCGGGTCTGTCTGAGGCCGGACATGGTAAACGCGCTTGACGTGACATATGCCACCACTCCATGTGTTGTTAAGACCACTAGAGGGTGGTGTTGCACTATGTGTGCCGTCTTGCTTATGGCCTTGGCCACTCCTGCAGCATACCTTGTGCATGCTGGCTCTGACCTTTCTGTAGTGTCTAATTGGGAACTGTAATACATCAGAATCTGTCTTCCCTGAATGGTCTTTTGGAACAGAACTGCACTTGTCACTCCACTGTGCTCTGACACATCCAGATAGAACGTTGTTCCGTAGTCTGGAACAGCAAGGGCCGTTATGCACGACATTTCCTGTTTCAGACTAATGAACTGTTGCTCAGCTTCTGTGGTCCATTCTAACCTGTTTTTCAGGTTTCTGATTCCCTGCTCAGCGACTAGGGCCCTCAACAAAGCAGCTTTCTCTGCATAGGATGCTACATAATTCCTGCTATATCCCGTGAGGCCCAGGAAGGATAACATTTCTTTGACTGTTTCAGGTTTCGCGTGGTCCTTGATGGATCTGAGTTGGCCAGGCGACACGGCGGAGGCATTTTGTGACACTTCTCGTCCGAGAAAGGTAACAGTGCTTCGGCAACACTGCACCTTTTTCCTACTCACTTTGAACCCGTGTTCTCCCAGATGCACTAGGACGTTTTGAGTGAAATCCAGACAGGATTCCGCGGTCGGCGAGGCAATCAATATGTCATCTACATATTGTATCAATATCGTGCCTGGGGGGACGACTAGGGGTTCCATTATTTCCCTCAGGGTGTGATTGAATATGCCCGGAGAGAGAACGAACCCCTGTGGCATTCTAGTGTACCGCCATTTTTCTCCTTTGAAGGTGAAAGAGAAAATGTCTCGGAGCTCATCGGCCAGAGGAAGACAGAAAAACGCATTTGCGAGATCTATCACCGAGAAACATTTATGTGCTGGAGTTACTTTTGATAACGCCGCGTAGGGATTCGGTACAGGGAGCGCAACTGTGCTAGTTATTGCATTTATTTTTCTGAGATCGTGTACCATCCTAAAGGTGTCGGTGTTTGGTTTCGGCACTGGGAGTATTGGTGTGTTCCAATCTGAGGCAGATCTCTCCAGGACTCCTGATTCTATCAGTCCTTCTATAGTGCCAGCGATCCCATTTTCACTTGTCTTTTTGAGAGGATATTGGTGCTGATATATGGGCCTGGTGTTTGACAATTTGAATTCTACTGGGGGAGTGGTGCACTTCCCCACATCAGTAGGTCCCTGTGCCCATATTTTATCAGGAATTTTGGCCATCATCCGATCTGCGTCGGGATGGTCAGTTTTTTCCCTCCCATGATCTCTAGTCATCGTCTGATGCTGCAATTTCATTGTATCACACATTGAAATTTCCAGCATGTATGCTTGTTCAGAGGGGGCGTACAGGACATTCTGGTTTTCCAAACACCGTTGCCAATCATGGGTGTCCAGCCGGAGCCTTTTGACCATGGGTCCTAAGGCGCGAGCCTCATGTCCTGGATTTAACAGGATTGACATATGAGGCTGGGCAGTGTCAGGATGTTGATACCATTGTAATTGGTTTTCCGTCAGAGTGACTATGGCGGCAACTCCTTCTTTCCCTATGAAAATTCCAGGGGACTTGACCTCCCACGTGATGCCTTCTAAGGTGTTTTGGAAACCCTCTTTGTATATGTCAGAGATTTCTGAGTCTCTGTCATAGAACAGAGTAACGTGGTGGGGATCTTTCACGGGCACATATGGTTCTTTGGAGACCTGGAATATCCAGGTCTTCCACTTTTGATAGGTGCCAACATGCCAACTGCGTCAGAGGCTTCTGGCTCAATCAGTCCCCAGTAAATGTCCACCTCGTATGGGGAAACTGTGTTGTTGTCTGACAATATCATTTGGCAATCGTAGCCCATGTTCATAGCACATTGAATCGTAAGTCCATCTTTGAATTGGACGGCCAGTCCGTCTCCAGAGCATAACACAGTAGCTCCCGTCTTGACCAGAATGTCTCTGCCCATCAAGTTGACTGGGCATTTGGGTGCATGTAGGAATTGATGGCTGAAACTTTGTCTCCCTATTTTTGTTTGTAGGGGAATGGTCAGTGTCATTTTTTCGGCTTGTCCCGAGAATCCGATTACCGACGCCGCATTTTGTGAGAGTGCATTTTGATCCAACTCCTCCTTTAGAGTGGAGTACCGGGCTCCTGTGTCTACCATAAACATCAGCCTTGCCCCCTGTACGTCCACTGGAATTAGAGGGTCTGCCATGCTCCTCTCATTAATTCTCGGGGTGTGTCAATATTGTCCCTCCCACATTTGTGGGGCAGGTCCACTGTCAGGAACAAAGTTCTGGTGCCTTTGAGATGCCGGAGGAGGGCCCCGATGTTGAACCGGGCCCCCGTGAAAGCTCTGCCCAGGAGGTGGAGCAGGCTGCTGCTGTTGAACCGGGCCCTCTGGATATGGACCCTGTTGTTGATATCTTTGATATCCATTTTGTCCTCGATAACCCCAACCACCTCGTGGCTTAGGGGGCATGGTGCAGTCCCTTCGCCAATGGCCCTCCCTTCCACAGTTAAAGCATGCTGTCCCCACTAAATTGCCACCTTGCCCGTTTGGACCTCCACCCTGATACCCTCCCCTATTTGGGTTCCCCCCCCCCCCCTCCCTTGATTGTTTTGCCTTTGTGGCAACCCATGGTAATAAGACTCCTGCTGAGCCATCATTGGTTCAGGGGTTTGGTCCCTGTCCAACCCCTCTGTGGATTTTTTCTTTCCTTTTGCTTTCACTTCTGTGGCTTTTTGTTCTTCATTTTTTATTTGCATTTTGAGCAATCTGGTTTGGAGATCTTTTATGTCACTTTGATCTCGGATTGCTGTCTTTTTGGCCTATTTTAAGAAATGCAACAGATTGTCCTCCCAGACACCAAACGGCTGTTTGTGGAGAGCGGGCACACCCTCCATTTTGTCTCTAATGGGGGTGGGCAGGCTGGACAGCACCTGTCCTCTAAACATTGTGGCGTTGTGCCCGTCATGTGTCAAATTTATTCCGGTTTGAGTCTCCCAGTTCTCTTTAATTCTGGCCATATAGTCCTCGGGTGATTCATCTATTTTGCACTCGAACATCACTACTGCGGACATTGAGGTGGTCGGGAATCTTTCTCGGAGAGCTCGTCCCCATGCCTGCCTGCTCGGGCCGAATGCTGTCCCATCAAGGATTGAAGAGGTCTGCGCAACGCTTTCTATTTGTTGAAGATCTCCTGCTCCAGCACATTGCATAATTAGAGCGCGCATGTCCGCCATAGCTAGAGGCGAGGCTGCAGTTTTTTTCTCTAGCTCCCTCAGCCAGGGAGCAGCTCCTTGTCTTAAGCTGGGTAGAGCATCCACTAACAGGCTCAGATCCCTGATAGCCCAGGGTGTATAAATCAAGACTCCGTTTGGGTTCTGTGTATTCACCACGAGAGGTGCCTGAACTACAGTTTTACTTTCTGTTTGGTACCCACATGCTTCTGATCCCCTATGCCTCAGTGTCATAGAGTGCGGGGCTGCTATTCTAATCTTACGCTTTCTTTTCATAATCCCTGTAAACACAACTTCCTCCTCTCTCTTACTTTCTCTTTCCTCCTCTTTCATGTCTGAGTAATAGATCGGGCCTTTGCTGCACTGTTCATCTATTTCTCCTTCTTCATCGCTGCTTGAATCTAAGCCGTCTCCTATACCTCCCCCTGCACATCCTGTCCTCTCTTCCTCTCCGTGTGCGCCCTCGGCCAAAACTCTTCTGAACTCATCACACTTCCTCCTATGCTCTTTTTCTTCTTCTGGGGAATAAAATTCCGGCTGTCTCAGGACCTTGCTCATGACCTCTCCCCTGGGCTGCCTAACAGGTGGTTCCCCTGAACCGTTAAAGACTGAAGGTGGGTGATTTTGAACGCTTCCGTGTCGGCTTTTCCTACTTCCCTCGTCATCACTCAGCTGATGCTCTGACCTCCCTTGCTGTCTCATCTGCTCTTGCAGCACGGAGATCCGTTCATCCACCGCCTGCTGTTCGCGGTCCAGCTTTTTCATCTGCCTCTTTCTATCGCTTTCTAAAATTAGGGAGGCTAATTCCTCTCTTTCTCTAAGGGTCTCTTCTTTCTCTGTCTCTCCCTCTTTATTTATTTCCACCTTTCCTTGGATATCTAACATTCCTGAGAATGAGACCAGGGGGGCTTGAATCCCGTTCTCGTATGGTGGGGGAAGAGCCTCAGGCAGGAGTGGGTACATCCCCCCCCTCTGCCTAATATCTTCTTCAGCAAACTTCTCTCTGAATTTTGCCACCAGGTCTGCATCGGGTGGTGACTGGTCAAAAAACATGGAAGTGGCCGGGCGCTGTTCCTCACGACTTTTAACGGCGTTATGTGCCATTACCACCTTCAAATATAAGGCATGAGTGTCGGTTTGTGCAGCGGCCTTTTTAGCTAGACTTCTCTTGGTGAACACTCCTGCACACGCTGCTTTTGTGATAGATTCTGCTTTTATATCACCTTTTTCCTTACAAATTCTTCTCAGGATCTGATCGATCCCTCTTCCTCGCTCATAGTCCCCAGGGAGATCTCCCCTTTTTTGGTGTAAAACCTTAAACTCTTCTAATTGGGACAATAATTTCTTTCTCTGTTTTAGTGGGGTAGACATAAGTAAGTATTTAACTATTGCTTTCCACTGCTCTCCAAAAGTCAACTTTGTTTTCCCCATAATGTCACTGGGCACACTTTTCAGTACTGCTTCCTGATGAGAAATGTACTGCCAACTGGAAGATGATTTCGTACTGAATGCAGGTGTAAAAATGTACTGCCAGGGAGGAGATGATTTCGTACTGAATGCAAGTTTCGATACTTCTGTTTCAATAAGTGGAGTGGTCCTATTTCAGCCAGTGTACTGAAATAATTTTGCAAAAGCTTCTACTACAGGTAACCTGTAGCGTTGCAAAAAAGAGAGAAACGGCGTCTCTCAGTTAAATCAGCACACGGTTACTCCTTTCCGAGACAGAATTCGATATAACACACTATCCCGCCCACAATCACCACACAAGCCTGCAGAGCTCCGGCCTACCGGTTGAATTTGCTTCTGCAGACCACCCAGCCCCTCACAGTTTCCCAAACCACACTTTAATAAAACAGGACTCGCCGGTCCTCCTAATACTTTTAGCAATGTTCTCAAAAAGCTCTCAAGCCTTTTCACATGCACTTCGGACAGGCTACTGGTCTCAGGAATCTGATTCCCTCACACGCGCAATCAGGCCACTGATCTTGACCGTGGTCTCACAGGCCCTTTGCCGGGGCTGGGACTCTAACCCCCCCGGGCTTAACCTTGTTTGAAAAGCTCTGTGTTGTAAATTTGGTTGGTTTTTATAAATTTATAACAAGCATTTGGATGGAGTCAGTCAAATAACATTTTTTAGATTAGCCAATTGTGCAGAAATTTTTATTAAAAAAGGAATCTGCCTCACCTTTTGTTGTTCGTGCACGTGCGTTTATTTGACCGTCCCCTTAGAATGCTGTGTCTGGTCTCGTGTTGACATCACGTCCGAGGGTCACCATTTATTGGGAAAAGTAGGATCACCACAGCTCCGGCCGTCCTAGCGGGAGACAGGGCTTAGCCCCTCTCCCTCCGGATCAGAAGGAATTTTACAGATGGTTATAAACTTTTCCCTTGTGTTCAAATAGACATCAACTTATATCAAAATGACCAGAATTGACAATGTTTTTCTTTATAATAAGAATTTCTTTATATAGAATTAAGTTCAAATACACAGAGCATTTCAGATACAATAATGCATACCATTCAAGAGTGCGGAAGCTTCCGGGTCAATCCAACCTTTTCTCAACAACACAATGTCACTTGTGGAAGCAGAGAAGACGAGATTTGAAAGACCTCGTTTTCTCCTTCCAAAATGCTTTTTATCATCCTCCTCGTGAGAGCATGATCGTAGGTGGGCGTGATCTTCTTAGCCATCTCTCTCTTTCTTTGGGCGTGTTTTCTTCATAGTCCTCCCTTTCTGGTTGGTGGGGTGTCCTTTTCTTCTGAAGGCTGTCTTATGTGACGTGGCCTTTTCATTGAGTGAACACAAAAACTTTTCTCACTGAATAATCATCACTTAGCTTTTTTCCTTACTCTAAAGAAATATAAAAAAAAACTTTCAACACTTTTTGTAATACCAGCTTGACATAAAATCTTAAATGCAGCATTATTTAAGCCAGAGCTTACAATTTGCAACTATTTCAGTCTGTCACAAGTCTTTAGGAGAGTCGGAAACCTTCTCAACCCTATTGGTGGTAAAAACGCTCTCACGAGATAATTCTCGTCTGATTTCAGCATTGACTTAGGTATAACCCAGACTGATATTCCTAACAATTTGTTTTTTATCTTTATAAGCAGCAGTCAGCATTTAGGCAATTTTATCAACACAAATGGCTGGATTTTAAAATAAAACAGGCTAAAAACCTTCCACTTGGTTATATTGTCTATATAAGAATTCATTAATTTAGTACTTTATTATATTTGTGATTTCATAGCTGTGGAGAAAGATTTAATTGTACATGTGGATTTGTGACAACTTCAATGTGCTTCCTGTACGACACTTTTTACTGTAAGAATTGTTCCGTGGTGACGTCGACAGAGAGCATAATTCTCCCCTTCCCCCCTTTCTAGCTTCAAAGGGTTTATTTTCAGAGACGTCTTTTTGCAAAAGGCGCGTTTCTGTAGAGCCGAAAACCACAAAAAAAACACCTGTTCTTTTTGGTGAAGTAGCCACTTTTCTGCAGAGATGACAGTTTTGTGGAGAGGTCATGTTTTTTTCTTCAAAGGGGAAAAGTTCAGGGACAGCAACATGTTACATAAACCCAATATGTATTTCGTTATAACCATAAACATTAATGCAAATATCAAAAAGTAATTATTTATGTAAGTAAAAAGTAGAATATTTTAATAGCAATATGATTCAAAATAATTAGTAAATACGTAAAAATAAGATATTCATCAAACAATATGAAAATAAGATAATACTAATAACCATAAAAATGAAATGAAAAACATCAACCCTAAGTGATTAATTATAAGCGTTTTGTCCTAGTTCCATATGAGTAAGCCTGAAAGAGAAACGTTATTTTCAACCTGCGTCACCTCATGTCAGCCTATGGTTCAAAAGGCCATCTAGGCATTTTACAATCAATCTTTTATATCATAGAAGAGCATTTGGTTAACTGTGTATTTCTGAATGAACCTCCAAACAATAATCATATCATATATGCTGAACAGACGTAAATTAGGCTCTCCCCTCTTACTGGCACCACACAGTTTGTAGTCAACCTATGTAGCAGGGAAGAACATTTATGGATCAACCCTACAGAGCAATATCAATGCTTGGGGAGAGAAAATCAGCATATACTTGTTCTTTATAACAAACTTAACTTATTTTATAGGTGAGTGGGTTTGGAATGTTTTCAGCGTGATCTATGAGTGACCTCTGTCTCTTCATAACACAGGCAGGGTGTAAAAAAAAACCCTCACAGCTTTGCATAGCTACTCATCTTGTATACCACATCCTGTACACCCTGCTGTCTGTGTTGTAAGGAACAAACTGTGCATGGCCCTGCATTTCCTGCAGAGTCCAAGTCCAATGACTCCCTAGGCCATAGTTCAACTCCCGTTTGGCCTGTGGAACAAACCTAGAGATTCATTACAACAAAAGTTTTAAAACACTTATTCAATCAATACCATGAGCACAATGAACATTTTGAGATAACAACAAACATCAATGCAAACAGCAAAAAATAATTAGTTATATAAGTAAAAATGCTATGCATCTCAATAAGAGCAAAATTCAAAATATTAGCAAATAAGTAAAAGATAATGTGCTCATCAAAATGTTAAGGAAATAAAATGATATTAATAAGAGTAAGATGAATAGTATTTGAGAGTGATTTTTGTGAGACACCTGCTCCCTTTCTGCTGACAGGAAGTGAAAACCACTGTGGTTTCTTCTTGCTCGTCTTCAAAGGGCTTTGCTAACATCCTGCCTCAATGAGCGTTTGAGCGAGCAGTCAGCGAGGGGTATGGTCTGCCTAGCGTTAAAACCACATTGCATACATCAGTAACACCTGTGTTGCTTTCAGGGAGAAAACACACACATGACTGACTGACATTTGAGTGAAAGTGCACTCTGTTAGAGCCGCTTTTTCCATTTGCATCTAAAAGGTGTCAACTGAGGAGTTCACAGGGCAAGATTAAAATTAAACTTATCAGAGTATCAAAAACATTCAACTTAATTAGTAGGATATATAAGCATGATATACAGTCCAAAATAAAACAAAAATAAATGATAAGATATTAAACTCATAACATAGACTGAATAAAGAAAAAAGGCTTGGACAGGAGATTTTGAGCGAGGGATTCCAACACCGGACACACATTTTTAACCAACCTTACCTATGTTCAGCTCTCCAAATGCACATTGCGCATCGCTGGCACAATGGCACCGTTAAGTTGTTTGAAGGGAGCGCTGTCTGGGCAGGCAAGCACAGCTCGATAAAGGCACCAACGTGACCGGGGCCGTGTACCTTTCCCGCGGAGCGCTCCACAAAAATAGGCTACGGTTCGCGGAGATCCTGGTCAGTGCCATGCCCATGTGTAATCTTTTTTCTTTTCTTTTGGTGTGTGACGTGCTTGGCGTGGTCTCCGCATCAACGGAGTTTACGCGAACGTGTTAAAACTCGTGCAATAATAAGTGTGCATAAACGATTTAAACATGTGAGTAAACGATCTTAAAAGGTGCCTAAACGCTGCAGAGCATTGAAAAAGGTACGTAAACGCCGTTTACGTGCGTTTAGCCACCACTACAGCCCTGGTTGAAATGTAGTTTTCGTATAGACCAGATTTCAACTCTCAGTTACACAATAAAATGGACAAATGCCAATCCACACACTATCAATATTGCCTCTATTCCAAGCTACAACAAATGTTTTAACAATATGATGAACCAAATTGTGTTTTTTTACACGTTGACGTTGTAACCGCATTTTAGCCGGTTGAAAAGAGGGTGAAATTAGGTCTTAGACGTTCAAACCCAATATCACCCAGATTTCAACTAAAAATCAACGTTGAAAAAACGTTTTGTGCTCGCTGGGTAGGGCCATATGATTTCCGCAAAATGGAAAAAGACGGAATCATGGAATTTTGGTAGTAAATGCAAAATGGACTAAACTTTAAAACATCGCAGAATTTTACAGAATTTGTCTGAAATTGATAAAAGTATACCCAATTATCAAAATCAGAAGTAGATCTAATTATTGTAGTAACCGAAATGATTTCATAATTGTAAAATAGGCCTAGAGGAATTATTCCGTTTTCCATTGGGGTGGTTTGAGAGGGGTGTCTGTGTTGCATGGGACCCTAAAGTCACCTCAACTTGGTTTTCACTTTTCTGTCCTCCCTCACTTTTCTGTTGTGGTGTTCATGTGTTGCCTGCTGTTCATGACTTATGTAAAGTAAAACATGATAAAACTCTAAATAAACATCTACTTCCTCTACTGAGAAGATTTAATACTATTGTCCAGTTGGGCAAGTTATTCAGGAAGTGTAAGTAGTTACTTATTACTGATTATTGATAAGGGGAATATAATGAGGTAAAAGGGCCAGTGACAAGTCAGGTTTTCAAAGTGGGAGGTGGGCCTCCAAGCAGTTTCAGGGAGGCTCAGTGAATGGAAGTGAAAAAGTATTACATTAGTTATCAAAAGGAGAACACAGAATAGCCTACAGTGTGTGTGATTTGGTTAAGGAGATAATTCAGAGATACAGTAGTTTTTAGTACTACCAGTATTATTTTAATGTTTTTCCCACTTTCCCCATAGTCAGAAACAAATAAATGCCTTCAGACAGACCTTTCATGTGTTTGGTATAGTCTGATGTATGTTAACAGTAGGCTACTATCAGGCTTCAATGCAATGTCCATTCTTCTCCAGTCTCTAGTTCCTTCTCAAATTAGAGAGAGGATCTGATCGTATTCCTCAAATGCAGGTACAAATCCCAACGCTTGATAAGCATCGGCCGGAAGATGCAACTGTGACTCCACCATCAGAATGTTGCAGAGGTCGTAGATGTCTGTGTCACATGGCACTGCTGGTCGAAATGTGCAGTCCCTCCGAGACAGCTGTACATCGGCTCTTTCCACTGGGCAAACGCAGCCATCAGTTGTGTAGAGTTCTGGGAACATGTACATGACCCTGGGTCGACCACTGGGCACTCTGTCATTCTTCGATGGTCTGATGAGATGTGAATCCCACACACAGGTGGTCTCATCTAACTCATCCTGGAAAAACAGTATATTAGAGAGTAAGAAAACAAGTGAACTGATATTCTCATGTGGGCCTTATGGCCTTCAGGATTTTGAGTGATAGATTATGTCTAGTGAATTGACAGACAGGGAGGGAGGGAGAACATGGTGGGCAGAGAGAGGGGGGCAGAGAGACAGACAGACATACAGACAGAGAGGGAGGGGCAGAGAGAGACAGAAGGGAGCAGACAGACAGATAGAGAGGGTCAGAGAGAGACAGAAGGGAGCAGACAGACAGATAGAGAGGTCAGAGAGAGAGACAGAATGGAGCAGACAGACAGAGAGGGTGAGAGAGAGACAGAAGGGAGCAGACAGACAGATAGAGAGGGAGGGGCAGAGAGACAGATAAGGGAGCAGACAGACAGACAGATAGATAGAGGGAGGTGCAGAGAGAGACATAAGGGAGCAGACAGATAGACAGAGAGGGAGGTGCAGAGAGACAGAAGGAGCAGACAGGCATATAGACAGAGAGGGAGAGAGTGGACAGAGAGAGACAGACAGTGAGAGAGGAGGGGCAGACAGACATACATATACACAGAGACAGGGAGAGAAAGAGAAGAGGCAGACAGACAAACAATGAATTTGGAAGAAACAAATCAATGACAGTAAATTGCGGCACTATTAGAAATATACCTGATTATTGTTGAGGTCTTGTGGATTCCAGGGAAGAGTGGAGTCCTGATCACCATCATCACCAGAAACAGGTCCAAATAGTATTTCAAAGTCTTCAAGAGATGATTGGATGGCTAAGGCAAGGGCAGAATCTGCCTCAAGAAGCAAGTATTCTTCTTCAGATCCATATATGCTTGTGGATGGACCAGTAGGCTTGTCAAGATCATCCGAAGATAGTAAAGGCAGGAACTCTGTGTTACTCATCTCAGGAGGGGCTGGTCTGGATTGCCTGCTTTGTTCTCCTGTCTGTTGATGATACAAATAAAACATATACTGTAATTATAGATTAGCTTTGTTTATGCATCATCTGATGTCATACCCCAGACACATCAAGCCGACAGTCGGCGGCGGCAGTGTGGGCCGGTGGTGAGCATCTGTCGCCCTGGTTTTTGAGGTGTCCCGCACCATTGGCACTAGTCCCCCTTGTCAGCGGCTTTTCTGGCTGATTCAGCATGATGAATTGGCATCGGGCCGTCAGGGAGAGAAATCACTATGATTGGCTGGTGGTCAGCTTAAGCGAATCACTGCACGAGAAGAGAGAAACGTCCACATCTTTTGACTCGATCTCATCTGATAATTCCAATACATGAGAAAGCCCATTGAGCCTGTTGATGTATATCACCCATTTAGTGCAGTTTATCCTTAATTTTCACGTCCACTGACTCCTTTCTTCTTCCACAAGCAAAAGCCCAGGCAAGGGCTGACAATGCCAGTGCCATTTGCAACTTTTTATCAGACACATTCATATCTTGGTACAGTAGTCTTAGATTCGTTTTAGTTCCACGTATGAAAAATAAGAGCAAAAACAAAATGCTGTGTTTATATTTTTGTTCAGTATAGTTGACCGTCGCCTGTAGTCTTTGCGGTCTGTTCAAGTGCAACTTTTTGTCCCCGACACAGGCGATGTGAGGAAACGCCAGTCAGCTTTTGTTGTTGCTAGTTATCTGACATTGGGTTGGTGTGTCTGGGGCTTAAGCCATCATGGAATTAAAACACATTGCCCCTGAGCAGATCTTTTTTTAATATGTACCTTATCTTCAGATCCATGCCTGCTCGTGAATTGACCAGGATTGTCAACATCACGAGAAGATAGTGAATGCAGGACCTCTGTGTTACTCATCTCAGGAGGGGCTTGTCTTGGTTGCCTGCTTGCTTCCTCTATCTGTTGATGATAGTAATAATAAATTATACACACACACACACACACACACACAAAATAATGTCCCGCCCCACGACTTGCGTCATGCAAATAAGGAGGTCCGTGGTTGGTCAATTCATATATCTGTCACGCTTTTTCTGTGTGTGTCTTATTAACCACTTGTTAAGAGTTGTGCCCCAGACATAGATATTTATCTATGGCTGGTTACTGTGAGACTAAGGCACCACAGGCCCCCATTTGATACGATTTTTGCTTTGGATGTTTTATTACAGAAAGTGTATGAAAGCCATGACCAAAATAGTCATACATTCTGTTACTTATGGATGGAATTATAGGGAAAATACATTATTCTCCTTTTTCCTGGGGACCCGCTGGAACCCCCCCAAGCACCCCTGGGAAGCAATGGACCCCAATCTGAGAACCACTGTGCATATGAGACCTGTGCAAGTGTCAGGGAAATGGTTTGGGGTTTCTAAATTTAATGCTGATCTCTAAAAATGCCTGTATCCATCAAAATCTCAATCCTGCAGATTTGGTTAGCATGGCCCTAGGAAGCATTTACTGGTGTAAATCATCTTTCAAAAAAATCTATCTGTGATACACACATGCCATGGTCCACACTTCTTTGCAGATTGTCCTGCATTAGTGTATATTGGATTGCAAGCCATGTGATGTATGTTGTGCCATGTAAAAGTATACTGTATATGACAGATTGGATCTGTAAAAATGCAGTCATTTCGACTGGAGCTTACTCTTTCAGGTTGCTCCGGGATTGAGTCACTGTGTGGATCTGAATCTGAGGATTTCTCTTGGTGATCGGTTCCAGTCTTCCGACGATATCCCCTGGTTTTCTTCCGCGAAGATCGTGTCTGCACTCTCCTGGTCTATAAAGAAATTAGCAGATCAGCAGATTATGGGCTTGTACAGCCATGAGAGCTTCTGTTCCAAACACGTTTTTCTGAACTTATTATCATCATTGAACATACACTGAAGTGGAGAGTGTAGGGCAAACATCAAGAAATTGTATTTACATCTCTTGAGCTCTTGCAACTCAACTATCACCCAATTGAAGACATAGTGTTTTGTTTTTTCTGGCTTCATTTTTAAAATAGATTGGTGGACCTTATTAAATTGGCTATTTGAAAACTATCTAAGCTATCGTAATTTGGCTAACGTTAAAAACATGTTACCTTCAGAGCATGAAAACTATCTGAGCTATCGTAATTTGGCTAACGTTAAAAACATGTTACCTTCAGAGCATGCAATGAGTTAACCCCGGCTGGATCATTTAACGTACCCCATCATCTGTTAGTTGGTTGATGACACTATCAGGTATATAGCGTTTTCACCAATTACCAGGCAACGTGTTTCGAGAAAGCTATTCGGTGTCTATTCGGTGTTGTTGCGGCTGTGCATGCAAGGCTCTATGTCTAGTCTGTCCCTCAAGAGTTGCCATAGAAGAGTGAAGCTTCTATTGTTGGCATGTGTCAATAAATGTGGAAGAATAAATGTGGATTGGAAGCGCTTCCTAACGTTACAGCCTGACTCACTCTCTCTCTCGTTTATTGTGTTATTAACAACGTGTCACGTAATAGGCTGACCCAAACGCTCAGTTACACTAGCAAAAGCAGGCTAACAGTAGCCTATTGCTAAGATAATGTGGCTAACATTAAGACAACATGTTACAGAGCATGCAATGAGTTAAAACCGGCGGGATAATTTAACGTACCCCATCATCTGTTAGTCGGTTGATGACACTATCAGGTATATTTCGCGTTTTCAGAAAACCAAATAAATCCTCCTCTGCTGCCATTCTTTATGAGTTTGCCAGCTCTGGCAGCTGACAGCTGGAGCTACCTTCTCATGCCGGTCCTGAGTTTGGAGGGAAGGTTTTCTTCCTGGTTTTACTTCCTGACCATGCAGCCCAAGGCGAAGTGCGCATGTGTGCCATGACGTATTCAATGACGTCTCCCACCCCTCCTACCCATGGATGTATTAAAAGAAGAAAATACACCCGTATACGGCTCTTAGTGGCTTCTGAAGAAAAAACCGCCCCATAAAAAAATATTTGATAATTAAAAGAGTCGTTTTATACTTTGAGTGACACCCGGAAAAAAATCCCCTGGGTGACTTGCAATACAGAGCTTTGCCACCATGTTCAAATGGCAGAGGGAGGTGCAGAGACAGAGAAGGGGCAGGCAGACAGACAGACAGACAGACAGACAGATAGAGAGGGTCAGAGAGAGACAGAAGGGAGCAGACAGACAGATACAGAGGGTCAGAGAGAGACAGAAGGGAGCAGATAGACAGAAAGGGTCAGAGAGAGACAGAAGGGAGCAGATAGACAGATAGAGAGGGTCAGAGAGAGACAGAAGGGAGCAGACAGACAGACAGAGAGGGAGGTGCAGAGAGAGACAGATAAGGGAGCAGACAGACAGACAGATAGATAGAGGGAGGTGCAGAGAGACAGAAGGAGCAGACAGGCATATAGACAGAGAGGGGCAGAGAGACAGAGAGAAGGGGTCAGACAGACATACATATACAGACAGGGAGAGAGTGGACAGAGAGACAGACAGGGAGGGAGAGAGGAGGGGCAGACAGACATACATATACAGACAGGGAGAGAGTGGACAGAGAGACAGACAGGGAGGGAGAGAGGAGGGACAGACAGACATACATACATATACAGACAGACTAGTGTGTAGCCTATTTTATACATACACAGACTAGTGTAGCTTTTAGTGTAGGCTATTTTATACAGACTAGTGTAGTCTATTTTATACAGACAGTGCTATATCAACTTCTGCCAAATTAAAAGCAATAGTAGACTAATCTTACCTGGATGATAGCCATGAAGCAGAACTGGATTAGACTTTTGTCCAGATATGCACCGTCGAACAAACCACGGTCCTTCAGATCCACAAACAGAGCGATGTAGAATTCCATTGACTCCTTTCTCAGGAAGCTTGAAGAATTAAACGGACGTCTTCTTTTCTGACATGTAATCCATTCTCCATGCATTTTGTGTACATCCACCGATATCCATGTAGTTGGCCAGATGCTTGTAATTGTTCATAAATGAAAGAAATTACCTGATCATATCCCTTGCGCCGAAACAGACCACATGACTTCAAAATTCGTTTTAAATGTCGTTGGGAGACAATATAACGGTGACGACTTGCAAGCAAAGCAGTAATGTCCTTATAATGAAGTCCAAGGTTAAAATATAGCTCAACTAACTCCTGTACTGTCATTTCTAAAGCAGGTCAAACTTTTACTAGGTCTCATATGCTCTCTCTCCTCTCCAGACTACAGTATGCACCAGATCGTTTCGCGTGCGCACGCGAAACTATCGCGTGCTCACGAGAAAGCAATTTTTTTTTTTTTTTTTTTCATGTCACCTTAGGGGCTCAGTAAAATCCCCTCCACCTAAACCTAAATCCCCTGGGGCGTGCTTGCCCTCTGCCTGAACCCACAGCTGCTCCGTGGCTCCGTGGTTCCGGGAGCGGGTTCCATAAACGTCCCATAGAAGGAGAAAGGCTTCCCATAGTGGTCATGGACACCGCTAAAGGCTCTTGACAAAGCATGACTCTTGTAAAAGTTGGACAGTGAGAACGTACCCACCAAAGGATTTCACCCGGCATTTATTTTTCTATAGACATTTCATAAAATGCTCATCAAAATAATTGTACTTGGTCAAAGCAAACAAGTAAAAAAACAGCTATATTTAGAGTCAGGGGACGTAATGAAATGTTATACAGTCTCTACTGATATTAAATATAGCTGAATCACTTGGTTTGACCAAGTATTGACCAAGTAAATTTTCTGAAATGTCTATGGAAACTGCCCTAAACGTCACCATTGACAGCTTCCCGGTTCCCTTCTCCACCCAAGCCAAGAACGTCAGCGTCATTCTGGACAGCACCCTTTCCTTTGCACCCCATATCAAATCACACGTTCTGCTTTCTTCCACATCTGCCACATCTCGCAGACTCCACCCATCCCTGTCCCAACACAGCACTGAAGTAGTCCTCATCCAGGCATTTGTAACATCCCAGATCGATTACTGCAATGCTCTTCTCTCTGGCCTACCCACCAAATTGCTCAACAGACTCCAAATCATTCAGAACTCAGCTGCCTGGATCATTACCTGCACTAAATCATCTGACCACATCACCCCTGTCCTCATTCAACTCCACTGGCTCCCCATTCACTACCAGATTGACTACAAAAACCTTCTGCTCTCATACAAAGTGCCAGGCAAAATCTTCAACCGAATCCTCCTCAAACGAATAAGGAGAGCGGTGGATCCGCAGCTGAGAGACCAGCAGGCAGGCTTCCGGCCCAATAGATCATGTGTGGACCAGATTGCAACCCTCCGAATTATAGTTGAGCAATCACTGGAATGGAACTCTCCACTATACATCAACTTCGTAGATTACGAGAAGGCATTTGACAGCCTACACAGAAACACCCTCTGGAAATTGCTTCGACACTACGGCATACCAGTAAAGCTTGTCAACATCATGAGGAACTCCTATGAAGGAATGACCTGCAGAGTCATACATAGCGGACAGCTCACACGAAGCTTTCAAGTGAAGACCGGAGTAAGGCAAGGCGGTATACTGTCCCCTTTCCTTTTCCTCCTGGCCATCGACTGGATATTAAAGACCACAACAGCACAGAGGAGGAACGGGATCCAGTGGACACTGACAACACAACTGGACGACCTGGACTTCGCAGACGACCTTGCCCTACTATCTCACAGTCGACAACAGATGCAGGAGAAGACGAACATACTGGCAGACACCTCAACACAACTAGGCCTCAACATCCACCAGGCAAAGACCAAAATACTCAGGATCGGCACAAGCAACGAAGACCCAGTGGACCTGGAGGGAACAGCACTTGAGGAAGTACAATCCTTCACCTACCTAGGTAGCATCATCGACAAGAAGGGTGGCACAGAGGCAGATGTCAAAGCAAGAATCAGCAAGGCAAGGGCCTCATACATCCAACTAAAGAACATCTGGAGCTCCAAGGTAATCAGTCAGCAGACAAAGATTAGACTCTTCAAATCCAACATCAAGCCAGTACTCCTATACGGATCAGAGACGTGGAGGATAACTAAGATCACAATGACTAGAGTGCAGTCATTCATCAACAGATGCCTGAGGCGGATCCTGAGCATCCACTGGCCAGATACCATCAGTAACAACGATCTCTGGCAGAGAACAAACGAACAACCAGTGGAAGAACAAATAAGGAGAAGAAGGTGGGGATGGATCGGCCACACACTGCGCAGACCAAGCACCAGCACCACCAGACAGGCCCTTAGATGGAACCCCCAAGGCAAAAGGAAGAGAGGCCGGCCCAAGAACACCTGGCGCAGGGACTTGGAGACAGACATCACACAGAGCGGACTGACATGGAAACAGCTGGAAAGAAAAGCACAGGACAGAGGACTCTGGCGAACTGTTGTCGACGGCCTATGCTCCTCCAGGAGCGATAGGCGCAAGTGAAGTGAAGTCTCATACAAAGCCCTACACAACCTCGCCCCCACCTATCTCTCTGACCTCCTCCAGCAATACGCCCCTTCCCGCTCCCTGTGTTCTTCCTCAGCTAGCCTCCTGAACATCCCCACCTCCCGCCTCAGTACCATGGGTGCTAGGGCCTCCAGCTGCACGACTCTGGAACTCCCTGCCCCCACATGCTCGTCTTATTTTATCTATGCTGGTGTTGCCATGCTTGTTGTTTTTATCTGAGTATGATCTTTTAGAATGTTATGTCTCTTTCGTGCACTGTACGGCGACCTTGGGCGTTTTGAAAAGTGTATCAAAATAAAATGTATTGATTAAACTTTATTAATTAATCCCCAAAGGGGAAACTGGGTTGGTCACATCAGGAAAAACAGATGCCACAATAGACATTAAAAAACACAAGGGACAGATAATACGGGACATAAAAGCACTCCAGATAAAACACATAAGGTAAACTTGCTGTAAAATTGCTCAGCAACCAGCCAGAGCTGGAGAAAAGTCAATGTAAAAGCAATACACATAGAAAATACCTGCACATAGCTATACAATGCAAATAGGCATGTAGGGCCTACTATAATAAGAAAAACGTTCCAATAAAAATACAAGAACTAGAAGAAAAAAAATCAATAAAAGTCAAGCATGTAGGCTACAATATTAAGAAGAAGAACCTATACATGCTCAACTCCACAACACAATCATCTGTTGGTGGAAAGCTTTACAGCTGAAGGACCTTGTGGAGCATCTTGGCATTAAAAACCGGCCACCGAACTTACTCCTCAGGAAGCAAGCGCACGAGATGCCTACTGTACATGTATATATACACACACAAATTATTTTGATAACTTTTATCAATTTAAATTATTCAACATAAAGAAAGAAAACCACAAAAACCACAAACATCCCTAAAAAACCTTTACATACACATAAGCCACTTTCACACATGAACTCCGGATCAGGTGAGGGTTGCTCCCCACTGAGCCTGCCCCGGATGATACGTGAAGTGTACCCTTTCAGACATGAGGCATGTTGCTTTCACACATGAGTAGCACCTCCGCAGAGTTTGTAAAGTAGAGAGGGGGCGGGGGTGGGGGAATTTGGGCATGACCACACAATGGGGAGTTGTGAAAACTAAAAATACATAATGGGCGATAACTGCCTAACGTTCACAGCATATAATCGTTTGCGCATAACGTTATTAATTAATTAAACAACCCTACAACTCACACCCAGATGCATGGATTTCCTCAAGTCTCAAGCACTACAAAGAAAACAGGTCTTTGCTATGTTCAGTCCTAATGCATCAAACCTACTAGGATTATACAGAATACAGGAAGCTAGACGTTTTTACCTTCAAAATAAAATAAATGTTGTATTACTTAAGCCCTTTTCCCACATGCGTACCGGAAAATTACCTGTAAGTCAATATCGGACATTTCCCTGAATTTCCCTTCACACCTCAGCGTTCGCATGTGGGAATCTTATTGTCAAATAGCCGGTATGTTGGGGGGTGGGGTGGGGCGGGGGAGAGTGGCCTGGGGTCTGTGCTGCAGGCCACTGAGGCCAGTCAGAAAAAAACAACAAACAAACATGGAGCCGGCGTCCACTTTTTTGATAATATTGCTGACGCGCTTTTTCCTCAAACGTAGACAGCGACGCAGACAAATTAAGGCGATGTTCGCAGTCTTCTCCGCTCAACATCGTGCAGAATATGAAGATAGACTAAACCGGGGACAGATCATGACAGTGTTATGTACCTCTGCGCTGCTGCGTGAGAGTAGAGCCGTCTGGAAGCGAGAGAGACCAGGAGGGAATTTATTTTGGGAAGATGCTCTGAACAATTTTGACGACGTGGAATGGAAGCGTCATTTTCGCATGTCCCGGTGTACGTCCAACTACGTGCTGAGTCTGGTCCGACCCGCACTAACACGCAAAATCACCCGGTGGCGAAAACCACTGGAAGCGCGTTTGCGACTGGCAATAGTCCTTTGGTGGTATGCAACACCAGGGGAATATCGAACAATCAGCTGTGTATTTGGTGTTGGACTGTCTACTGTGTGCACTGATAGCGGAAAATGACTGGACCCCTTTCTCACCTGTCTGCCTATCGCGGCATACCGCTCTTCTGACTGGCTCAAAACTGGTGAAATGGCCGCGACGACGGGGTCGCGCTTATACCGGCACGGCGCCTTTCCCACATGCAGTCATTAGACCACGTTCCGGTCATTTTGCGGTACAAAGCGCATGTGGGAAAAGGGCTTAAGTAACAAAAAATCAGAATGGTCGACTCACTATGGGTTAAAATTGACTTTTCGAAGGGAGCAGATATTCTTCCAGTTTATCTCTGTTCTGTATCTTTTGAAACACACACAAAAAAACATTACACGTGCATTTACTTTATTTAGCGTCACGGTGTCCTGCATCGCACACCTCTTCGCCTGTTTCGTCACGTCCGGGTCAGAGGTCTCTCGACGTGGTTTCCGGTACTTTAGCGTGCATTTCAGATGCTGGATCGCCGCTTTGTGAAAGTGGAACTAATTTATACATCTATATGTGTCAATATGTGGAATTTCATCTGAATATGTGCATGGTAACATGTCAAATTACTTTAGGAAAGTGACTTTGATGACAGAAAGCCATAAGACGTGCTTGGGCGACGAGAGTTACTGATCTTTAAAGTTGCTAGCTTGCTAGCTAGCTAACGCTAGCTTTGTCTAAAACACAACAAGGCCAGCAGGTGGCAATAATGCAGCAAAATGGGACTCAGCGACCCTGCTGAAAAAACCAGCATACCAGCATGAATTTCTTGCTGGTCTATGCTGGTTTATGCTGGTTGCTGGTCTGATGCTGGTCTATGCTGGTTAGTGCTGGTCTGATGCTGGTGGACCAGCATTACCTTGCTGGTCCACCAGCTAACGCTTGCTGGTGAAGCTGGTAAACTACCATGGCCTTGCTGGTGAAGTTGCTGGACCAGCATGGTGAAGCTGGTGGACCAGCATGGTGAAGCTGGTGGACCAGCATGGTGAAGCTGGTGAAGCTGGTGGACCAGCATGGTCATGCTGATGAAGCTGGTGGACCAGCATGGTGAAGCGGGTGGACCAGCATGGTGAAGCTGGTGAAGCTGGTGGACCTGCATGGTGAAGCGGGTGGACCAGCATGGTGAAGCTGGTGAAGCTGGTGGACCTGCATGGTGAAGCTGGTGGACCAGCATGGTCATGCTGATGAAGCTGGTGGACCAGCATGGTGAAGCGGGTGGACCAGCATGGTGAAGCTGGTGGACCAGCATGGTCATGCTGATGAAGCTGGTGGACCAGCATGGTGAAGCTGGTGAAGTTGCTGGACCAGCATGGTGAAGCTGGTGGACCAACATGGTTGTGCTGGGGATTGCTTGACCAGCATGGTCATGCTGGTGGAGGAGATTGTGAAGTGCTCCACAATGGAAATGACCTCCTCTGTACCCTGCTGGTCCATGGCATGGATTTAATTTTAACTTTCGTGTCCAGGCCAAGCCCAGGTCCCTTTTTGGGGTGTTTTACAAAAGTTAATTGTGTTAGTGTGTGTTAGAGAAGCAAATTAAAATGTAATTAATGTAATGAGAATATAATTAGGCCTATCAAAATCTTGGGGACAATTTTTGCCCCTTGATCATGTTTTTTTGGTGCATTCTGAGATTTATTAGAGCATATTTGGCCTTGCCCCTGGCTAATTTCCTACACTGGATCATACCATGAAAACATACAGTAAGGGGTAGACATCACCTTTTCTGTCATCATGTTTGGTTCAGGAGATTTGATGCAAAAATAATTAGGTTATAGTGGAAAGTAAAATGGCTGCCATGGCAACCATGAGGAAAACATCTAAAAGCAAAAGTTTTATTGGATGGGGGACCCTGGCACAAAATTGGGGGTCTGTGGTCTAGTTTAGGGGACCTTGATGTGAAAACGTTTGGGAAACAATCTGGCCCATCACCCATCCCCTATGGGTTATAGGGTGGGTTATATTAGCCTGGGTAAACCCAGCCTCCACGTGACCTGCTCTCAGACCTGCTCTCAGTCACTACGAGAGCAGAGCAGGTCTGAGAGCAGGTCACGTGGAGGTTTACCCAGGCTAGGGTTATATGCCTTCTTTTTTATATTTTGTATCGTCTTCTGGCCTCCATTGACAGCTTGCCAGATAAAATAAATGGTACAGGGCCAAGTTATAACATAAGCAACAAATAACGCAACACACAAGAAAAAAGTTTTAACCATGCCCAACAAAACACCTTACAGGGTAACAGGCTAATATAACACAATACAAGAGGCTAATGCAATTCTATCTCAAGCATAGCTAGTCCTTTAAAATAACATTACACATGAATGTATTATTATTATTATTATTATTGTTATTGTTATTGTTATTGTTATTGTTATTATTATTATTATTATTATCATTATTATTATTGTTGTTGTTGTTGTTGTTGTCATTATTATTACTATTATTACTTTCAAGCTATGTTATGTTTTCTACTGTAACAGAGGCTTTAATTAAACTCTAGGTGGCCGTGGGTCAGACTCATTTCTGAGGCCAGTGTTCCCATAGAGGGTATGCACGTGATGTCACAGGCAGAAGTCACTGCATGGTCACGCCCACTGAGTGACAGCAAGACTGATTTTGAATGCAGTAATCAGCCTAGATTAATGACACCTACTGCTCCAAACAACAGAGAACCTGCCAGGGGCGGAGCGACCCTATCAGCCCAGAGGGGGCGAAGCTCTTAGGGGGGCCCCATCAAAAAAAAAAAAAATCTTTTTTTTTTTGAAGGCCAGGCCAGGCCGCAGGGCCGGTTCCAGAACAAGATGACTAGGGGTGCATCCTACATAGGAAGGGGTGCAGATGCCCGGCCAAAGGCCGGGCCCACTCGGGTGGCCGGCCAAAGGCCGGCCGAAAAATTTGACATGTTATTTTACTAAAAATAATGCATTTGACCATCATTTCAAGTAGAATGATACCACCCAAGCAAGAATATTTCAAGTGTTTCAAGTGCTTTACTGAAATATTTGGACCATATAATGATAATACAATTATCTCAACCTTAAAAGGTTACATATAGGTGCCAAAAAGCCATAAAATCACATCAAAGAACAAAGAAAAACAACAACTATAATTCAAGTTTAAACAGTAAGTGTGCAGCTGTAGCATTTATACATTTTTTTACTTTTCAACTGAGCATGCAGACAAATAAGGGTGCAATGCATGCTTTTGCACCCCCGTAGAACCGGGCCTGCCAGGCCGCGAAGAAAAATGTGCCTTTTTTGCATGTTTGAATCGGTTTTAGCCATATTTAGTGGAATATCTCATTTTAAACACACCAATGTTATTGTCTATTGATTGAATTCCTCTCAGACTCACACCACTGACTTTATTAAATAAAGTCATTTTAAGTCACAACTGTAAAATAGCTGATAGCCCCTATATCCGAAAACACAATTTGTCACTCACTGAGCCAAGTAATATTATGTCCAAGAAAGACTACAGTGAAGCCACTTTACAGACAAGCTTGTTCTGAAGAAGAAAAATAAAAACACAGGTTGCCAGCCAGGTGGCCTGGCCTGCAAAAAAAAAAAAAAAAAAAAAAAATTTGATGGGCCCCCCTGACGAGCTGGCCCTGGGGCGACCGCCCCCTTGCCCCCCCTCTGGCTCCGCTACTGGAACCTGCTGAATGTTTTGCCCATAGGTTGTAGGTTTTGCCAGTCCCGATTGAGGGGGCATGTTCCAGTGGGAAAGTGACGTCCGTGCTGCATACCCTCCATTCAATTGGAACTATTTTATGGAACTGAGTATCACTACGCCTCTGATATGCTGCGCGAGACGAGACCATCGCGCGGCTGGACCTGTCTGCACCATTTGTCAATTGTCAGTAGCCTACAGCACTCATTGCTCCGGTCTTCAAATAAACTCCAGAAACAACGAACCGGCGGGTTGAAGCAGATTATTTGTGGAGGTGAGTGAAGTAGGCTTAACTTGTGTGTTATTTACTACGACAGAAAGAGGTTATTCACGTCAATTACTTGTAAGAAGGAGAGGGGCCGCTGAGGGGGGAACACTTTTTTACCGTGATAGAGCGCTGCTCTCACCTTCAGCTCTGTGTGTGTGTGTGTGTGTGCGTGCGTGCGCGCGCGCGCCTGTGGTGGCGTTATGGCTGGGTGATAATTCTATATTGTAACAGGCTAGTATTTTGGTTTAGTATTTAGTTTAGTATTTTGGTTCAGCTGTCAATCAAATCTTCATTACAGGATCATTTTCCCTTCCAAATGAAGGCGAAAATGGCGCCTAGTGCCTGTCATCTGGCAGAGTTTCTAGCCCATAAAGTTTATGGCATAAACTAACTACTAACTTGAGCAATTATGCAAACTAAATCAAACGGTAATGTCTAAGAATGCAAAGAAATGTAACTGGCTCGTTAAAACACGCATTCCAGGAATATTATTTACATATAACGATAATGGCGCGCGCCTCCGAGCCTGACAGCCTCCCTGGGGTCGTCTCTCGGAGATTCCAGGCGGGCGGGCAGCACCTATGAATCGGATTGTCCGCTCGCCCCGCACGAAGCAGCTGGCTCCCTGGTACTCTGCGGATCCCACTCGTGTAGCATGACAACAGGCTGAATCCCACTGGATTTGGGGGTGGAACACGCCAGGATTGGCCAATCCCAAAGCCAGTCCTCAGAATTGTCAAATCAAATCATCGACACGTATATGGTCCGCCTCTCAATTCGTTTTCAGTGTCTGACGCTCGCGCTGGTGCATTCCGTTCCGGTTCACTTCGACTTTAATGGTGGAGCTGATTTAATTACTGTATAAATATGAAAACAGGGGGAAAGCTCTACCTTACCTGGTATTTGTGATGTGTAAAGTAGGCTACAGCTAGAGAAACTGACCCAGACCTTTTTCGTTGGGTTTCACTTTTCAATTGTGCAAATATTACAGTCACTAAACTGTTTCCCTGTAAAGGTGCTCTTATACTCGAGCAAAGCTCCGTGGGGGTGGGGCCCCGCGAGTCTCCGTGCAGACTCGCGCTGGGGGTGATGCCATTATACTCAGAAAGTGATCAGCATGTATTGTACAATGGTGAGAACAGCCCGTGAAAAGTCGCAATGAAACGCTGTGCAGTACTGAGTGCGCTTTCACTCTCAAACGACCGCACATCAGCACATGAAGGACTCACCAAACTTGTTTTTACTGAAAGCCGTTTTTACTTCTCAGCCCTGATAGCCTACTACTCTGTGCTGCTTTTAATCTCTCTCAATAATGCTCTCAACACAACACATTTACTTGGTTAAATGACTAAAAACGAACAGTTGCAAATCTAAGTTTATAGCCTACCACATGGGTCAAGAAATGTGGTGAAAACACAGCTCAGTGTTCAGGGTCCAGTGGCTTGAAAGCGGCCATGTTTGGAGAGAAGCTCGCGCTGTCAGGCACAACGCGAGCGCCCGACGGAGCTAGCGAATAACCACGCCCAACAAATTTACGTAATTTGACGCGCCCGCCCCTCGCTCCACCCCCGCGCCCTTCACGGCAGGGTGAGCATAATTAAGCCTTAATGCTCTGTAGATCTTGGATGTGCATGAGAAGCCTGGTGATGCCTCCTAAAGCAGACTGGACAGAGTGCTACAACATCAACTTCTCTATACAGAACCAGCTGCAGCTGACCGTGGCCTCACCCACTGCCACATGTCTGTATGTTAACTACAAGACTTTATACACTATCTTTCTCCTACTAATACTGTCTCCTACCACTACACCATTCCACTCCCCTCTCTATCCCTCCATTTTTCTCTCTCATTGTTCTCTCTCCCATTGTAGATGATAACGGAACGCTGAACTGCCAGCATTACTATGGCATTGGCCAGGAGGCCATGCTGGACAAGAAGGTGGGTGCTGTCATCCACGCCGTCAACCTCAGGAAGCTCCTGGGAGCCAAGTGCAGGACGATACGGGAGGAGATGAGAGCGAGGAGGTCAGTGGCATGTGTGGAAACATACACATGAGCAAAGTGCACACAGACATACAGTACAGACAGACTGGATACTTGGTGAAAGAAGAGCGGCCAACTAAGAATCTTTCCCACTTCATACAACTGCAAAAAAAAATTACCTTTATTTATCCAGGGTAACCATATTGAGATTTCCATCTCTTTTTCAAGTGGGCCCTGCTCGCACTCACACACACATTAAGGGGTTAAGGGCCTTGCTCAAGGGCACCTCAGTGGTGGTAATGAGGGAGGGGCAAGTGCTGCTTTTCACACATGCTTTTCTAATTGACACTGTCTCTTTGTCTATATACTGTGTGTGTGCAGGTTTTCGATGAGATATCATACATTGAGGGAGAAACAGCCAGTGGAGGACACACATTAATCTGTTAAGTAAGTTGAGAACTTTTATTTTCTCCAAAAACCTATTCCTGTGGTCCTCTAGGCCTACTTGCTTTTTATCCTTTCTGGAAAGGATTTTATTTTATTTTATTTTATTTTTATTTTTTGTGTGTGCTTTGAGCACCACAACATGGCCGGTGTCTCCAAAACTCAGCAACTCACACCAAAACGATCTAGATGGACATATCCTGTGGGTGGCTGTAGTTTTAATTAAAGGTGACTGGCTTGTTAAATAAATGATTTGTGCACATAGCTGATGCCATGATCCCATGGAACCTAATGCATGTGTCACTGCATTTGGACTCTTATTTACCAAATTGTAATGTGTCTGGAATGGATGAGCTGTTTTACCAGGTTCCAAGGTGGATCAGAAAGGTGCGATTTAACGCCCCCACTTACAGTATCTGACTTATCAACTTCAAGATGAATTTTAAAATGTGTTGGGAACTTGGAACCAATCGGGCTGTGAGCCAGAAAGGTCTTTGTACAGCTAGACCCTGGGCAGACAGTACAGTGAAATAATTTTTAAAGTAGCTCATGCGTCATGCGTCACTTTTGTGTAGCACTTTTTCAAATGGCAGTTGAAATATTGACCAAAGAACAGTGTTACTCTGCCACTAATTTATCTCTGTTTGCTTTTCAGTTTGATACAAAGAATGGCTCCAGAACCAAAACCTGGGTGAAGCAGATGTGGAAGCTCGAGTGGGGAAGCCTGGATGCTACATCACAGAGAAAATAATGGACATAAACAAACAAGCAAAGAATAGCACTTGAAGGGACACTCCACCGAAAAACAATGCTGATTTATTTTGCACATAATCTCACACATATCCAAAAACTGTAAACCGTTTTGCAGGCATTCATTTAGTTTGACAGTTATTGAGAGTTGATTTAAGTTGTGATTTGTGAATGACATCACTGGTCCACAACTGAACTCAAATCAACTCTCAATAACTGAAATTAATTAATTACGGTAAATGAATGCCTGCAAAACATTGTTTTTTTCCATAAAGTTTTTAGGATTGTGAGATTTTGTGCAAAATAAATCTGCATTGTTTTTCAGTGGAATTCTCTACTTCTGATTTGACTTAAGGCCTTTGCTCCTCAAGGGAGCATAGGCTATTGACAAAATGTCGGTGGTTGGCGGTTCTTCCCTGTTCTCCCCAATTGAGCCTGCTCCCAGACATTTCTGCCTGCACACCTCTTCTCCAGCTGTTCCTGGGGTGACCTCTTTTCTTGTCGGGTGATGTTGCCTGTTTGTTGTGTTATTGTTAATTAGTCAGTAGTTTTATTATTTAATTGAGTTTAATTGTAATGAGTCTTTAATTGCCTTCAGCACATTAATTGAGTTGAGTCACACTTTTACTTTTAATACTTTTGACATAAAGACAGGTACAGGCTGACTGTTCAGGTGCACTGCTGTATGTGCGGTTCTCTCTCCCACTCCCTCTCTGTGTTGCTTTTATTTAATAAATAATTATATTGTTATGTAAACCTGAAATAGTCTTCATTTAACTAGTTCAAGAAAGATTACTTTTGTGATGTTTATCTGGTCTGACTACTCTCAGCATGGGGTGCTGGTTAACAAGCATTCAACCATAGACCAGCATGTTGTGTTTTGACACCAGAATAGCTGGTGTATGCTGGTCACACCAGCACACCAGCATAGGTGTACTGGTGTATGCTTCCCATGCTGGTCACAAGACCAGCATATGTGACCAGCATCCCATGCTGGTCACACCACCAGCATACCAGCATCATCGCATGCTGGTCACACCACCAGCATACCAGCATCATCGCATGCTGGTCACACCACCAGCATCCCATGCTGGTCACACCACCAGCATAACTTGTTGTGTTTTCAAAACACAACAAATTTACCAGCATAAAAAGCTATGCTGGTGCATGCTGGTTTTTTCAGCAGGGTACAAGCCACTCTTTGTTGACTATTACTGGCTTGCTAACCACTGGCTTGCTAACCAGCAGAGCCGCAGAGTAAGCTGTATGTAACAGGACAAGAGCAGCTTCCAGTTGAGACGCCAGCGGTAGCGTCCGTTCCCCGACTCTGGTAAATCAAAGAGAGTGGAGACGGAGCAGAACGCGGAGAGACCAGCCCCAACGGCGAGGATAAACCTGCAGGCGGTGTATGGGAGAGGACGAAGCCGGGGGAGAGACGTCATCAGGAGAGAGCCCTCCAGTCCCGGAGGATCCCAGCAGCGGCCATCACAGAGCGTCGGAGAGACGGCGAGAGAGGACGCCGCGACCAGAGAGACCCCGCTGATGCGGGCCGATAACATCACGCTGCCCCCTTCGAACGGCGACACCGGAGAGGAGGCGTCGGATGACGAGAGCGATCGAGATGGTGGAGACTTCGACTCAGCCAGTGAAGAACCAAGTTCACAGGACAGCAGCGAGCAGGACTCGAGCAGAGAGGAAGATCCTCCCGCTGCAGTCGTGCCTGCAACTACAGAACATGTGAGTGCAAAACAAAAAAGACACTCAACACCTCTGAAAAGGGATGAAAAAAAGCACAAGACCAGCTGAGTAGCTAAAATGTCCAACTCCTTGATTTAAATGTCCCTACTCTCAATTTGTACCTGTAACGTGAGAGGCATCAAGTCAAAAGAGAATAGAAACATAAAAATGAATGCTCTTCTCAAAACACAATGTGATATTTTATGTACACAAGAACTAAGGTTGACGACACAGGAAGATGTGATTGATGTAATGAATATGTGGTCAAAAGGCACTTCTGTTATCTCTATTGGAGGTGATAGAGCTGATGGTGTAGGTATATTTTTTTAAAGTAAAGCTGAAATTATTCAAAGTAGAGAAATTATTCCAGGGCGTATCCTTTTAGTTGACTGTTTTTATGCAAACACGAGAATGAGAATTATAAATGTGTATACACCTCCTGACAGAGCGGGGAAAGTCAGAATCTTCAAGAAACTACATGAACTTTTATTTGTTGGTTATCATGCAGTCCTCTGTGGTGATATGAATGCTTATACAGATGGTAATGACCGTATTCCTCTACGACCCTATAAGCCTAGCAGGGAAGGAAAGGCACTTAAAAATATGAGTGATTTCTGTGGTGTGAGTGATGTATTTAGGATGTTGCATCCAACTAAAGTTGACTTTACTCGTTTTGATACAATGTGCAAGACAAGAATAGACCGTATATATATTACGGATGGCATTACGCCATTGAATTATCAAACTAAAGTATTGGTCAATTCCGATCACCTGGCTGTTGAAGCTCTGCTGAGCCTCGGCAAGAGCGAGAAGAAAGGTTACTGGAAATTAAATACTAGCTGTCTAAATAATAATGATGTCATTGCAGATCTGAAAAAAGAAATTGCAATCATAAAGAGCTTGAATGTATTGTCTGAGTCTGCTGTCCATTTATGGGAAACTATGAAATCTCGACTCAGGAATTTCTTTAAACATAAATGTAAAATCTTGAAACAAGAACAAAATGAAAAATATAAAGAGCTAATGTTTAAATATGTTGATCTGCAAACAAAAGCTAATAAAACAGAAGAAGATAAAGATAACTTGAGTGATATTGAATCGGAATTGACCAAAATGAATAATATGAATCATTGCCTATGTATACAAGCACGTATGATCAACAAAGAGTCCTCCATTAATGTTCAGGGTCTGATAAATATGCAAAAAAAGAAACTTCAGAATAAATATGTGGAGTCAATTAAAAATGCAAATGGGCAAGTCATTAAAGACGAGCAAGGGAAAAGAGAGACAGTTAAGTCTCTGTGTGAAAGCATGTATGAAAAGGTAAATATAAACTATGCCAAACTAAGTGCATTTCTGGATCCCATCAATTTACAGGAGGCCAACTTAAACTCACTGGGTGGAGAGATCACTGAAAGTGAAGTAAAAAAAGCAATTTCAGAATTAAATAAAGGAAAATCACCAGGTCCAGATGGACTTCCTACTGAATTTTATCAAGCATGTATGTTAGATATTGCAGATTTCTTGGCCTCTGTGTACAATGATGGAATCCAGAAAGGCACCCTACACAGCTCCTTCTACCATGGAGTGATCTCACTGATATATAAGAAGGGTGACTCACAAGAATTGGATAATTGGAGACACATCACACTGATGAATATTGATTATAAAATACTTGCAAAGATTATTATGAATAGACTGAATGACGCCCTAGAAAAAATAATAGAAAAAGAACAGACATGTGCCATAAAGGGCAGACTGATGTGGGACAATTTAGGAATGTTAAGAAATATAATTAATAATACAGAGGAGGAATTTTTCATCATAGGACTAGACCAAAAAAAAGCATTTGATTTTATTTCAAGGGAATATCTGTGGGAAGTTTTAAAGTGTTATGGTTTTGAAAATGATTTTATTAATATGGTTAAGTTGTTGTATGCACAATCGATAACTCAAGTAAACGTGAATGGAGTTCTAACAGACTCTTTTGAAATTAAGAGAGGGGTAAAACAGGGTTGCCCTCTTTCTGCTGCCCTCTATATCTTAGCCATCAACCCATTATTAAAAAGAATTAAGGAGGATACCAGGCTGAGTGGGACAAGAACCAGTGGTGGAGACCGAGTGACTGTCCTGGCCTACGCCGATGATGTCACAGTCATAGTCAAAAGCCAAAAGGAACTGGACATAGTAAATGAACACCTTAGGACATACGAAGAGGTGTCCGGTGCCAGACTGAACCACAATAAAACAGAAGGAGTCTGGTTTGGAGAGAATAACTCTCGACCTGTAATTAATATAAATGATAGAAATTATATGACAGTTTTAGGTATCAAAATAAGTAATACAAATTGTTACGATGAAAACTGGGACAGCAAAGAAATAGAAATAAAGGAAGAACTTGAGAAATGGGGTAATAAATTAAATAACTATAAAACTAGAATATTAATAATAAAAATGTTTGTTTTATCCAAATTATTGTTTTTAGCAACTGTTTTCCCCCCCAAAGCCCAGACATTAAAGAAAATTTCTAAAACTATAGTGAACTTCATATGGGGAACCACCAGGGAGGTCACAAAAAGGGAGCTACTCTATAAGAGTAAAAAGGAGGGAGGCCTTGGGGCTGTTGATCTGGGGTTAAAAGTAAACATCGCCTTCTGTAAGAACGTTGCATCAGCCATAGAACGAAAGGCCATATGGATAGGTGAGGCCCTGAGCTGGACCAAAAAGATAGGACGAGCAAGGAGCTCAGTTCCATATTACAAACTTTTGTATGGTGATCTTGTGAACAAGTTTGCACACATGAATATTGCCTGGAATCAAATGTCCAGCAAATATATATAAAATTGTGTAGTGAATTGTATGGTGGTGTTTTCCCCTACAAATATTTGGATGAAACAAGCTCTCAGGTCTGTATCAGAAATGTATTTAGCAAGAGTCTCTGAGAAAACAAGAGAGACATCATGTGGCTGGTCTCAGTTGGCAGACTGGCAGTCCGAACAGTCGTTAAGTGGAGCTGTTTTGTCAAAACCAAAGAGTGTCCTATGGATGACTGCATAGAGGATGAAACCATAGGACACCTGCTCCTAAACTGTGAGCGATCTAAATATGTTTGGGGGAAAATAGTCAGTATCGGTCTTAATGTAACTGTGAATTATAATGCTGTGATGTTTTCGATGAAACAATGCCAGGGCCACACCAGGACTTTTTCTGGACAGTTGTTTGTGTGGTCGTGGCCAAGTTGTGGAAAACGAGATGTGCCACGGTTATCCACCAAGCCGTCATCCCGGGTGGAGTGGTCTATAAACAAATCATAACAGAACTGAAAAGACTAAGAACACTGGACATCAGAACAAAGAGACCCACACCCTGGCACCTGCTCACTTTCTAACAGACTTCTTATTTTTGATAATTATTGCTTTCTACTGTTTATACAATGTATTTACTGTAAATGTAACCCCTGACTGAATAATTTAATAAAGTATATTTAAAAAGGTAAATCAAAGACACAACTAAAATAAATTATTTCAACGGTATGTTGCTAGAAAGAAGTTCGACTTAACGTTTTCGCCGTTAAACTACACGGAAACATGACATGATCATTGTAGCAGTGTTTGAAGCACAATTTTAACAGAAGTTTTGTAAAAATATTGTGCGATGCAGGACACGCTTCCGTTAATTGCCATTATTGCGAAGGTTATACCCGGAAGTTTTCGTTTTATACTGCCTGACTTGACGCTACTTGGAATTTGCGGTTCTGCCCTTGAATCTTCACAAACGCTGTGTAAACGTTAAATCAAAGGCATGAACGCAACCAGATCCAGATACCCTACCTAGCGATGTCCAATACTGGGAAGCGGGACGACCCTCGCGTCCAAAAATGCTCATTAAATGTGTGTGCTGTGCGAAGCTATGCAGAAAGGAAATCGGATCAGAGCCATGAGCCTTTCAATCCAGCAACATGTTGGCTGACGCACAGTCGCACACGGAGCAGGTTTGAGGCGCTTCATTTGGGGGTAAGACACTCAAATGAGGTGGTAAGTTGAACTGGGAGCTGTTTGATCAGGATGTCGTCTCGATGGATGACAGCCAGCCCACCACCGCGGCCCGAGGGGCGGGGCTTCTGGATGTAGGCATAGCCTGGTGGTGTGGCTTGGTTGAGAGAGAGAAAGTCCTGTTGATTTTGCCATGTCTCAGTTAGGCAGAGAAAATCCAATTTCTTTTCATTCATGGTGTCATGGATGAGTAGTGATTTATTGTTTAAGGAGCGTGTGTTGAGCAGCATGAAGATGGCAGAGTTGTTGACAGAAGGAGATGATGAGAGCAGTGTGGAGGGAGTAGCACAGTCAGCACAGGCCAGGGACCTCAAGTTGGAAGTGTTCACGTGAGGTTTGTTGTGATGACGTAATCCGTGTGTGACAGTGCGCTCGCTGGACCAGATGGACGGAATAGCATGATCAGAAACAGACGAGTAGATGAGCCTTCGTCGGGAGCCTCTGTGGATATACCCGGGACGCCTTAATAATCCCAGGTATCGGATGGTCGGAATACAGAGGGGTGGAGAGATGCGGTTATTGAGTTTGCGAAGCAGGGAGGTGGAGTATTGCAGCATAGTGGAGGCCGGTTAGCAGGAAGCTAACGCTGCAACACGGGCTGACCGCACCAGACAGCAGAGGCGATCGGGGGATAACGTTGTGGGGACAGACAGAGCAATCCAGGAATTGTCCGAGTATCGTGAGAGAGACGACCAGATGGGGGAAAAAGTAGCGCTAATCCAGAGATGTTGAAAAGTGCCGGTGGATCGGGGCTAACGGTGACAGGCAACCTACCTTATTACGATAGAGATTTGTTCTAATATATGGGCATATGTAAGGTTTAGCCTCACTCCACTGGCTGTCCGTGCGTTTTAGAATTAATTTTAAAGTTCTTTTATTTGCTTTTAAAGCCCTAAACGGCCTCACCCCCCACCCCCCCCCCCCCCCTACCTCTCTGAGCTGCTGCACATTCACGCACCTTCCCGCTCCCTCAGGTCAGCTGACCAGCTGCTCCTGGCAGTGCCAAAAACCAGGCGTAAGCTCAGAGGGGATCGCTCCTTCTCTGTAGTGGCTCCTAAACTATGGAACGGCCTACCACTGCAGATTAGGCAGGCCTCCTCACTGTCCCACTTTAAAGGCCTCCTCAAAACGCACCTTTTTCTCCTTGGCCTTCGCTGCCATGTAGGATGCTGATTTTATGACCCATGAGTTGTTTTATGTTTTTATGCATTCTATTATTTTATACTTTTTATTTTGTTTTTGTTTTTTTTATGCATTTTATTGATTTTGCTTTCATATATTTTACGTCTTTTATTATGTTTATTCATTGTATTGATTTTATCTGATTTGATTGATTTATTGTTTTTAGCCGATTGCTCTTCAGTACTCTGTACACGGACCGCAACTCTGAACCCCACACCAAAACATGCAATATCCTGGTCGCTGAAGTGGTGCCTCCTCTGGTCGTTAGGGGGGCCTGTTCGGAGGGAGGTTAATTCGTTGGAATACCGTGATCCTCCCACGTGCTATGTCCTACCGCTACCGGTGAAGCTTCCCCTGTCAGGTGAAAATAAGCGGCTGGCTACTGCCCATGTCTCGGAGGAAGCATGGAGCCAGTTTCGGCTCTCCTCAGATCGGCAGAGGGTGGAGAAGCAACCATGATAAATAAATAAAAATTACCACTAATAAAAAAATAATAAAAAAATAGATAAAAAATCTTATCAGTCAATAATATTGACTGATAAGACAATAATTTGAGTTATGTTGTCTTATTATTGTGAGTCATTACATTATTAGTCAGTATCATCATCGGTATTATCATTTCCCATCACTTATTTATTTATTTATTTATTTATTTCAGGGACAGTGCAACATTAATGAACATTTTCATGTAAATGTGCCGGATTATAGCCTTAGCTAATTTCCATCCGCAGTCCCTCGACAGGTGAGGTACAGAAAAGTTTAAAAGAAGAAATAAGAAAATTAGTGCATACGTAGGGCATTCATACACATACAGCAATGTAAATGACACATACATACACATAGGGTAAACACAAACAACACAACACAAATGAAACAAAAACAGGGAACATTAGGGATATTAACCAAGGTGGACACAGGACTTTCAAGGACATACAAAAGCAACACATAAAACAAAAAGGTTTAAATGTGATCGCAGGTTTGATTTGATCTGAGCCATGACTTTAACAGCCCCTTAAAGGTGTGAAAGCTGCTACTCTCTCTGACTGACAGTGGTAGGCTATTCCATAGTTTGCTGCCCCCATAGGACAAAACATTTTGTCCGATAGAGGACCGTCTCAGAGGTAGTTCACAGTCGCCTCTCGACGAGCTTTGCGTGATGTTCTGGGTAGCTCTCCGTTTGATAAAGCATTCTAAAGGAGGTGGTGCTAGCCCATGAAGAACCTTATAAATCATACAAGCAATTTTAAATTTTCTATAATTGTCGAAGCTGAGGAGCTTAAACTTTAGAAGTATATTGCAATGGTGGTAAGATATAGGTTTCTTATCCAAAATTTTCAGGGCCTTTTTATATAGAGACTCGATGGACTTCAAGGTGGTTGCTCCTGAGAAGGACCAGCTCGTGAGGCAGTAGTCTATATGTGAAAAAATCATTGAGTGAAGAAAGGTTAGGGCCGCACTGTCAGTCAGAGATGCTCTAATCTGCCTAAAATTGCAGAGATTGAATTTTAGAGTGTTCGATACCCTTTTAATATGACTCTTGAAAGAGAGTGTGGAGTCCAAAGTGAGCCCAAGATACTTACTTGTGGTGTTATACAGTAGCCTGATAATAATAATGTAAATGTAATGTTCAACCTCTCAGGGGGACATTGTTATTACATTATACAGCTCTTATTACATTAGCTTATAATCCTATGTTGCACTAGGCAACTTTACACATTTGCTGGTCAGGCAACAGGCCTGGAAATTAAGGCAGAGTCCTCATTCAAGCCCTACCCGACCCGAGTCCTAAACTATGCGCGACCCGCCCAACCCCATTATCGGGTCTCTGGTCCCGTCGCACTTTGCTCCAAAAATATATTCTGCCCTGAAAAGAGGGTATCATAGTAACGTAAATAAATGTGATGCATGTTATCTAGCTATGTAACTACAAAAATCAAATGAACCATATAAAACCATCTTCTATGGGGGAATGAAAATACTGCAACACAAAGCGGAAACACAGGAGGGTCTTAGAGAGGAAGACAGAGGCAGCCAGGCAACCAGGCTCTTCTCCTTGGAGAGAGAGCCTGGTGACGTGAGGTTAGGTAGCAGACCTCTAATTTGCACCCCCAAATAGCAGTGAGAGGTGAGAAATTGGAACTTCAAACCCAGAAATTGTTGACATCAGTAAACTGCCACAATGTCTGTGCTACTTATATACGGAAACAAAGGAAAGGGATGAGAGTGGCTAAAGTTCTAATGTTGGTGAGCGCTGACTGCTGCTGTTTGGTTTTCACTCTTATTTCAATTCATCACTCAAATCATTCAAATTGCACCAGTGACACCAGAATTGAACTTGGTCAAACAGGGTGAATATACCATATTTCAATGAATGGAGATGGAATGCTCTGTTGCGTCCCCATTTTGTGATTTAGATGGAAAAGACGGACACATTTTTAAATAAATATATTTTGCCCAATGCAACTTTAACTCATTGAGTGCCAATGACGTCGATCGGCGTCAAATCAAATAGTAACGTAGAGTGCCAATGACGTCGATCGGCGTCAAATGCGTTTTTTGACGGTGGGACGTGGATCAAAGCCTCATGCATCTCCTGTAAAAATATTGTAGCTATTGAAGGTGTATAACCTATTTTACGGACCCATTAGGTGGCGACAGTGCTCTCCAGATTAGAGAAAGTTGAGGAAAAACAGCAGAAAAAGCCGTGATGAAAGAGAAACCGATGCATGAGCCAGAGCGGCACAGATTGCTCTGGCTGGAGCTAACGTTAGATGCGAACAGCAGCCAATCCGCTCCCACAACTGAGCCCCTCTGTCTCTGCTGCATAGTTTCTCCACACGATTAGCCGCCAGAAAAGAAAACCAAAGCCAAACCATTCTCATGAGAATGGTTTGGCTTTTCGGTGTCGCGCTGGGAGCCGGCGCACAAGGCGGAGCGCTCCGAAAATAGACTCTGGGTGCAGGCACTTTGAAACGCGCAGCAGAAAGCCTAGAATCGGACGCAGCTTCATCCCAGCTCACAACCGAAACCCCAGAAACGCAGACGAACTCAGCGAGCCCGATCCAGACTCCCCCGACGAGCGGCCCGCCATCCGAACGTGGATCCGCAGGCAGCAGAGCCTGCCATAGCAGGCAGCAGAGACTCGCCTGACACACGCAGCAGCCAGCAGAGCGAGCAGAGCCACCAGAGACACTCCCACGGAGGAGGAGTTTGGAGTTGAGGGGGGTGGGGGTGCTGTTTATTGAAGGAAATTACTGTTCAGATGTTTCAGGTCAGAAAATATTAGCTTCAGAGTCAGTGATTTGCTTGAAATGCTTCATTTCACAAAAGGCTTATTATCTCAGCTTCTAGATGGAAACGTCTGTTTTTGGTGAAATCAACCTATCTTCTCCGGCTGATAACTAAAGAACGGAAAATGATATCAATAAACTTTTTTTTGCTGATGATAGAAGAGAGTCTCATCGTTCTTTGGGCGTGTTCGGTGTTTAGTAATATCACACAATATTCTGTGGGCCTCGAGAAATCACTGAAAACGCTCTGAAACTCTGGCACTGGGAGCATCCGTTTTCCAAAAGTGGCTGGCACTCAATGAGTTAAAGTCCCTGGAAACCAGAAATATTTTATTATTATTTAGCATTTTGAGTTCATCACATCACAGGAGCCTATGTTAATAAGCCACCAGCCAAATTTGAACGATGATGAACGTCGCAAAGTATATAAATTTAGGTTTGACAGTCTGGCAAAAGTAATGAGAATCGATTATTTTTTAGAGTGTATTTTCTCCCGCGGACTGTGTGGGCGTGTCCCGTCTACAGCAGGGAAATTTCTGTCTCTCGGAGAGCGCGAGAGAGAGGGGGGGAGGGAAACGGAGAAAGAGAGAAAGAGAGATCGACACACACACACACACACACACACCGTGTGTGTGTGTGTGTGTGTGTGTGTGTGTGTGTGTGTGTGTGTTCGTTGCTCGGAGCGGGAGAGACTCTTGCTGCGACTGCACAGCGTGTGTGTGTGTGTGTGTGTATGTGTGAGTAACCTCGCGTCACCAGGCTGTGTCTCTCTCTGTGCTCTCTCTCACACGAGAGGAGAGAGGAGAGGAGAGGAGAGAGAGAGAGAGAGAGGAGAGAGAGAGAGAGAGAGAGAAGCATAGCGCTCGGCACAGAGTGGGAGTGAGGCAGACATACTGAGCGAGCGCTGTCACTGGGGGCAAAGAACGGACAAAAGGAGGGTGGGTGCGGATTGCGCACGTGTACAAAGGTTATATAGAGCTTATGACGTCATAAGCTCCTGCATTTTAGCACCTCGCGCACTGCTCTCTTCAATGAGGAAGTATCTTGTAGAATCTTGTAGAAAAGTGTCGATTTTAAGGCTTGGGGTTGAAAGTAATGTATAATAATTTCGGAGGCACAAAATTACTAACATAAGACCCTAAATAACATAGTTAGAACGTTTTTGTGGATTTTGGTTTCCAGGGACTTTAACATTTGGATTCTTTATTAGGGCCTATTAGCAGGCTATTTTGATCATGTACAGTAGCTGCAAAAATAATAGATTCTGCTTTCCAGGATGGAGGGGTTATGTGGTGTTTTCTGTCTATTTCCAGCAAGGTATTTGTTGTGATTAATCTCTGCCTGACTCCAGGACGTCCTGCCGCGAGGTATTCATGTGACCAGCTGGAGTCACCAGATGCATCGATGGATTCCTGCGCTGAGCGATTGACTGCTGTTCGGATTCATAAGCAGGGCGATTGACTGTGGCTTGGATTCATAAGCTGCATGATTGACTGCTGTTGGCACAATAGCTGCCAGCGGCGCAAGTGGTGGTTGACAAACGACAGAGTTGAGGTGGCGACGAGGGAAATTACCCTGGCTCTCCGCGAAGCCACCCGGCAATCATCCCCACATCCCCGTGTCTTTCTCACTGCCTTTTTACTGCCACACTCAATCACTGCCAAATAGATAATAAAGACAGAACTTCAGTGGAAGAGCTTTGTGTGGAAATGTGCATATGAGCGTGGGGTTATTACATACATTACTTGTGGTGCTGAGACATTTCACATTTGCACTACAGAGAGAACAGCCTCTCTGGTGCAGTCGGCCTATAGGGTCAATCAAGACACCTCCGTGATTATGAATATCTGTATGCTACTTGTGGCAACAAGCAATATGCCATTAAATATGAATTAAATTAATTTGACTGCAGGAAATAAAATAAAAAAGCTCATGAATTGCCATTGTCTGTTTTCTCTCACACATTTAATTGTCTTGAGAAAAACCAATCACTGAGCGCTGACTGCTTAACTCAATTTGTATAATGTTTTAATTGACTGTACAGTAGTCAGGTGGCAGCCATTATGAAGAGTGGCTGAGGGAAACACCACATTACACTGTATTAAAGTCAATTAATTGGAAAAGTCCTCTGTGAGGGCTACGCTACTTCAATGCCACTCCTTCTCCCCTGTAAGCATTTTTATACACTCGCACTTAAATGTTTTATAATGGCAAGAGCGCAATCAGTGGGGATGCAGGAGATGCAGTGTTCTCAGCTAGAGAGTTTAATGTTGGAGGAAAGTTTGGACTCTGATGGATGGCTTTTGTTCTTAGCTCAACAGAGTCAGAGGCTTTCTTTGTGTCAAGTCAGTGATGTTGCAGCAGAAAAAGTGGCAGGCAGCAGTGTGGATCTTTACGAGCAGGTAGTCGAAGAGACAGGCAGAGTTTCTAGGGTACTTTTTATCTGAATGTTTAATACCTACTGCTTGATGCTCTCCCATATAGATGGTAAACATAAACTACGGTAATTCAACTATTTGAACTATGATCAGTTATCTACGCAGCAAAGTCATAACCAAACCATAAATGTACCATAGAGGTGAACTGAGAGAATGATTTACTTCTCAATGTCTAAAAATGGCTAATACAGAGTAGAAGAGATTATCCAGAGACTATTACAATTCATACCAATGCAACTTGACTGATGGTTTAATTTAGACGCTTAAACACTGTGGGCCTCTGTGAGTGTGGACATGCAGAGCGTTGCTTCGCTGTTTTACTTTGTAATGAGGCTCCCCAAGCGTTGTCAGCGGTGTTAACTTAAGGGTGACCCATAAAACCCCAAGACACTGTTATGACCTAACCTGTTGTGGGTATAGGACTATAGGCCAAGTTGCTAATACGTTTTAAATGAACACAGGATAACTGTCAAGATTCTCAAAAGAGCTTAGGCCTCCTGTATAAATGTGGCACATGTAAAAAAAAGTTTGCATACTCTGGTTTTCACACACACGTCGGGATGTACGTATAAAAATGAATGTGACGTCAGAATGTGCAGGCCATCCTGTCAACTTTAGACCATGCAAACGCACACTTGTCTGGCTTCATCAGTTGCCAACACCAAACTACAAAGTAATGAAACTCTCAAAATGTTTCAAAATAATGTTTTTGTTTAATTTACTGCTATATCTATGACATATGAAAAACAACAACTATTGATTATTTTTATTATGGTTTAAAATACATGCTACAGCATGCTGGGATGCGTCATCAGTGATGTTAGCTGGAGTCGTAAGGTGTTTCGGGTCTGTCAACATCATACACCCTCGCCCAGTAGACCCGGCCGAGGCCGATTAAGACCCCGACCCGCGTCCCAGAAGCAGCCGCTCACAGATCAGCCTTCCTACTCTGTCTGCAACGTTGCCCACGGAAGGGTTGATCACGCCCAATCCGCTGCAATAGAGTTAGTGCTACACCACACTATTGTAAGACCCTTCGGTGCATGGACGGTCTAAGGCCCTGTGTGGGTGACTCCATGCCGGGCTCCTCCTACATCTCACCAGACCCTCCCGGGGTAAAGGCAATCCTACCATGGGCAGAGAGGACGCTTCAAGAAGGCCTGTGCGCTGCACATCATTCGCCTGCGGCGAGCACCTCGCTCTAGCCTGAAGGACCCCAGGCCGCGCCGATCTTTGCACAGATTTTCAGGAGGCTAATCCGTAGCGTTTGTGGATTTCTCCCTCACGAGAGAACCAGGATGGGGTGCTAATCCCATCCCGTACCGGATTTCGTCTCTCCGACCGTCAACTGCGTGTGGTGTGAATGTGAACATAACTGTCGTTCTCCCATGAAAGTTTGTTGTTTTAGATCACAACTTCTGCGTGGGAAGTGGGCGCCTCTTTCAGGCCCCGTTTGTAGCAGGGAGGCAATGGGTCCCATTTTTATAGTCTTTGGTATGACTCGGCCGGGGATCGAACTCACACAACCTCCCAGTCTCAGGGCGGACACTCAGACCACAAGGCCACTGAGCTGGTTTTGACAAAAGTATCAAAACGCCTGTTGTCCAGCTCAGTCTTGTTGTCACTGGCGTGATTGTTATATAGTGCAGTCTATATGAATGGTTCTATTTCTTTTTACTCTGGCACAGACTATTGATGAATGGATGTGCCTGTGTATGTGGCACTGTTTATTTACATATAGCCTATATGCAGTGATTAGCCTAATTTGTCTCTAAAATATAGCACATTTTAAATATTTTGTGTAACTTGTGAATATAAACTCTTGATTTACCATCTAAATGTGTGTGCTGCATATAGCCTTGTGTAACTGGACTCATCAGTCTCAACATACAGTGTGGCATAGGGCTAAATACACAGTCAGTCTTCAGCTCATTGAAGCACTTACATGCATAATGTTGGGTTGGGGATTTGGCTCTCAATGGAAAAGCAGTAGGCCCTCCTCGTCTAATATTAGAGCCTAATTCACACCCTATCAATCATATTATTATTATTTCTTATATTAGTGGTTCTCAACCTTTTTACACAAGTACCTGATAAATTACCACCATATGAATGTATGAGAGGGAGGGGCCCCCGCGTACCACCTGTACCACAGGTTGAGAGGAGAGCCACTGTCTATTTATGTAGAAAAAGTTAGCCCTGTAAATATTTAAGCCCCCCCTTAGCCCCCCCCAGCCACAATTGGCTGGAGCCGCTACTGCCTACGTTTTAATAAAACATGTTTCCCTTGCTTGTATGTAAATAATAGTTGTGGTCCTGAAAACATGGAAACAGCAGCTTGGGGGTGACCAAAGTGTAGAGGCCAGTAACGGCTGGCGGCCATTTTGGAAAATGGTCATCAGAAAACCCATGTTTGACATAAACACATTGTTTCACACGAGATGACCCTGATTGTTGAAATACTGTGAGTGGCTTACAAAATCTAAATGCTTACAAAACATGTTTCACTTTAACTTGTATGTAAATAATATTTGAGGTCCATAAAACGTGTTCTATGCCTAACGGCTGGCTGCCATTTTGGAAAATGTTAATCACAATGCCAATCTGCAATGCCCTACTATCCAGATGTATATATATCTATATCTATAAAAGTATAGAGTATATCTATAAAAACATATCTGCAAAATGTGGTGCTTGTATGACAAAATGAACGATTGGTCTCATATGTTGAGCTACGGCTGGTGGCCATTTTGGAAAATGGTCATAGAAATGCCAATCTGCAATGGCCCAATATCCAGATGTCTCCTACATATTTTAAGGTATTTCTGTGCCAAATTTGGCACTTGTATCACTAAATGAACAATAGCCACACGAATAGGCCTATAATGTAGGCTACACACATAATATAATGAAATGACCAAGTACTTTGTAAACGTCCATATCATTTTGAATTACTATTTCTATTTGGTTCTCAGGCTTACTAGGATCTATATTATGGCTGGTATTGCATGTGGGTCCAATGGGATAGGAAATGTAGACAAATCGATGGTGGCCATTTTGAAAAATGTCTGCCACAGCCACCAGGGGGCAAATTTGTGATGCCCCAATATTCAGTTTTGTTTAGAATATATCTGGACATATCTGCAAAATCTGGTGCTTTTATCACAAAATGAACGATAGGTTAGCTATGCCACCCCACTACTGTTATATCGCCAAAGATTGGTAGGTTGGTATAAAAAAAAATCTGGATAGTGGGTGACATTTCCAACCTATGTGCAAAGTTTGGTTACTGTGGGCCTTAGAGTTTCTGACGTTCTGGTATATACAGTTTTACAGAAGAAAAAGAAAAAGAAAAAGAATAAGAATAAGAATAATAAGAATAAACATAGCAAATACAATAGGGTTTCCAGCCCCATCGGGGCTTGAACCCCTAATAATAACACATTTACGCAAGAAAAACAAGGCCAGGTCGAAACCTGGCATAGCCCCGGTGCATGGTATCGTCACCCATTTTTTCCAAAGGTGGGTTGTATAATTTTAGATAGGTATTATCATGCTAATGCCTGTGCAAGTGGTCATTTTTGTGATCGGTTTGTTTTTAAGTAGTTATTTGACATATAAAAAGGGATGATTGACAGCTGTGGCAGCCAGTCTCAAGCCGTCATTGGCTGGACAGGCTCTTCACCTTATAGATCTATTTTACATAGAGAAGACACTGCTTGGTAAAACCATGGGTAAAACAAAAGGAAGACACTGCTTGATCTGTCTACCAGACTGTATATCGATGGACCGCAATAAAAAGGACATTGTTTTGAGAAAGGTGCGCAAAGTTGGTTGAGGACTGAAGTTTGTTACCGAGAGCACCTCGGAGTCTGGCTGCTAGGAGCAATCTCCGACAACGAAATTCAGATATTCGTACAGGCGTCATGTTGATAAACTAATCTCAAAGTGGGAATCTACATGGTTACTTTTGGCGAGACAAAAAAGATTACAACTTAAAATGCCATATTTACAGAGCTAGACTGTTAAATACACAACACACTGTGCGCAAATCTAGAAACAACAGCTCTACATAAGAAAGTTCAGAGGGGCGGGGACTAGGGATGCAACGGTATGATTTTTTGATGGTATGATAACCTTGGACAAAAATACCACGATTTCACGGTATCGCGGTATTGCGGACCTTTATGTGGCATAAAAAATGCCAATGAACAAAACGTATTTTATTAACAGTTTGCTGAATTGTGGACTGAGAAAAAATAAAGTCATGTTAATGTAACCTCCAACTGTAATGACAGTTAGGCTAACTGGCAAGTATGTGTGTGCTTTGGTAATATAGTATGTAAACGATTTAGTTCATCTAATTAATTTGATGTAAAACTAAAACATAACAATCAAATACACACTTCTTTTGTAATGGGTGAACACTGGACACAAATAATTATTGTTTCCTCACACACCCCCCTCACTCTCTCACACAGGACACATACACACACAGCCCTGTCCCTGTCTCTCTCTCTCTCTCTCTCTCTCACACACACACACACACACACACAGCCGTCCCTGTTTCTGTTTCTGTCTCTCACACACACACACACACACACACACACACAAAGTTTGTGCGTAAATTTCCACTGCCAGATTGGAGGAGTCTTTCGTCTAATGTTACTTCTCTTCAGTGCAATACGTTTTGATAACGACCTGCTGTACAGCGACGTTCGCTCAGTCAACTAACGTGTCGTTAACGTTAGTTAGAGGACAAAGATAGCTGGTGTTAGCTAGCTAATTAGCCATGTTAGCTGCCTCAGTACTGAGGCAGCTAACATGGCTAACGTCGTTAGCCTATAGAGAGTATTTATCTGACGTTTATGTTAGCTACTCCTCAAACCTGCGGGTGGAAATGGTTTATGCGATGCGATGTATGTTGAAGCAAGACAACGTTTTAACCTTGAATGTGACAAATTACGACGGGTCGTGCTCACGCAGATCTAAGCCCTGGCCATCCTAGGCTCAACGCGAGACTCATCAGTCATTCGGATGAGTGTCGCGTTGAGGCTATGGCCATCTGTATTTTTACAATAGCCGAAATATTCCCATACAGCCGACATTTTTAGATGGGGGAAAGTTCAAGGGGGTCCTTGCGTTCTCCTGCTTTATCACACACACGGTTGTAAACACACAGGGACAGGTTGAGGTGCAAATCCCTTTGTTTTGAGAGTGAACAGCGCATGTGCACAGATCCTCTGGCTGCAGCACTGGGGCGGCGGCGCCCTCTAGTGGCCGGCTGCCATTTCCTCGCCAAAACCCGTGCATTGGCGACATGCGGGAACATGAGGCCCCTGGTGCATTACCAGCACCGGGGCCAAAAATCAGATAACATCACATAATGTCTTCTTTAATCTGGTGGAAGCATTTTCAATCGATGATGGTTTATAGTGGGACTTACCCTGGGATGATATCTCGATTCGATTTCACAATGTCTCTGTGTGTAAGGAGAGAAGGATTTATGACATGACTGATGGTATCACAATGGCTCTCTGCTTAAGTTATTTCTGACAGACACTGATGATGTCAAAGACATTGTGACATCATCCGAGACACCCATAAGAGGGTCCCAATGAAAGAAAAAAAGTGGATGGGTCGCCGATGATGTCATACAGTTCTAGACGGCTCCCCCTGTTTACGAGGTCACTATTTATTTTTTTACATTCACGAGCAATTGTGATGTCACCAGTGATGTCACTCGAGCTAATGTGATGTCATCGTGAGTGATAAATCACTAATGATGTCATGTAATAATGACTCTGTGCATAACAGAACGATTTATCACATCCATCTTCTTTCGGCCATAATGGACACGTATGACATCATCGGCAACCTGGCCACTTGGCCCCTAGTGGCTACATATGACATCATCGGTGGCCTGGCCGCTCGGCCCCTAGTGGCCAAATATGACATCATCGGCGACCTGGCCACTTGGCCCCTAGTTGCCACGTTGCTCGAGTGACATCACTGATGACATAATCACTGATGACATCATTACTGATGACATCATCACCAATGACATCACAATTGCTCGAGTAAGATCACTGATGACATCATCATGATAACATCACAATTGCTCTGTGCGGAAGTGATTTGTGACAGCCACTGATGATGTCATAGATGTTGTGACATCATCAGTGATGATGTCATAAAACACAGAGTGGTGTCACTGTTAAATCACTGACTCAAATTGTGTTTTTCTTAGTTTTATCCGAAAAATTGGGAGTTAAAACAAAATGGGAGCTTGTATCGGATTGTGTTCACTTGCCAGCTGTGCATCGTGTCTGTGCGGCTCAGCCCCCTGCCTCCTGTCATCATGTTGTCCCTCCACGTACAACTCCACCATGACACGACTGGGCTTCTCCTTCCTGCTGCTGCTGGGCACGCTTGTGTCAGTCATCATGATCCTCCCAGGCATGGAGACACACCTGAAGAAGATTCCAGGCTTCTGTGTGGGTGGCACCTCCATACCTGGCATCGAGAACCAGGTGAACTGTGACACCATCGTGGGCTACAAGCTGGTGTACCGCATGTGCTTCGCCATGGCCTGCTTCTTCTTCCTCTTCTCCGTCATCATGATCAGAGTGCACAGCAGCAAGGACCGTCGCGCCTCCATCCAAAACGGCTTCTGGTTCTTCAAGTTCCTTCTACTGTTTGTTATTACTGTGGGAGCTTTCTTCATTCCACATGGGCCCTTTAATACTGTGTGTTACTACTTCGGCGTGGTGGGCTCTTTCATCTTCATCATCATCCAGCTCATCCTCCTGGTGGACTTCGCTCACACCTGGAACCAGTCTTGGATGGAGAAGGCAGAGGATGGCAACGCAAAGTGGTTTGCAGCTCTCCTGTCCGTCACCCTTGTGTACTATGTCTTGACCTTTGTTGCCGTAGTGCTGTTGTACCTGTTCTACACACAAGCTGACGACTGCACTGAGCACAAGGTCTTCATCAGCCTCAACCTCATATTCTGCATTGGTGTCTCCATCGTGGCCATACTGCCCAAAGTCCAGGAGGCTCAGCCCTACTCTGGCCTGCTCCAAGCCTCCCTCATCTCTCTCTACACCATGTACCTCACCTGGTCCGCCATGACCAACAACCCCAACCGTCAGTGTAATCCCAGCTTGTTGAGTTTGGTCGCCAGCAGTCCGACTCAACCGTCCCTCGCCCGCAATCCTGCCGAGGTCCAATCCCACGATGCACAGAGCATTGTGGGATTGGTCATCTTCATCTTCTGCACTCTCTATGCCAGCATCCGGTCATCTAACAACACCCAGGTGAACAAGCTGATGGAGACGGAAGTCAGCTACGAGGCGGTGGCTGGCGAGGATGGGGTCTGCCATGCCGTGGACAATGAGGAGGACGGAGTCACCTACAGCTACTCCTTCTTCCACTTCAGCCTGTTCCTGGCCTCTCTCTACATCATGATGACCCTCACCAACTGGTACATGCCGGGCAGCAACTACCAGGCCATGCAGTACAGCATACCAGCTGTCTGGGTGAAGATCTGCTCCAGCTGGCTTGGCCTGGCCTTGTACTTCTGCTCCCTGGTGGCCCCTGTACTCTTCCCCGACAGAGAGTTTTGGTAGAAGACCTAACCGGAGCGAAGAGCCTGTTATTTGCACTGGGTTGGCCAGTGCTACTCACCGTAAGACCTCAGCGTGGGAGTCGCCAGAGCGCTGGAGAGACGAGAGTTGGCACGGAAGGAAGCGAAGGAAACCATGTCATCCTCGTCTTCCCGTCGCAAGGCGTAACGTCCATGCTGGATTGGCCAACGCCCAAAGCTGGTCAGACACCCAGGGTGGGCGAGCCGGCGTCCACTTCCTCATCGTCGCTGGTGGGATCGTTGTCGTCAGCGTCGTCCATCTGGTGCTGGAAGTAGAACCAGCCACTCCTGCCGCCGGGCCTTAGTGAAGATCAGTGGAGTTCAGAAGGCCAGGGTATCTGGTTGGCACTTCGGCGTTGGCGTAATTTTTCAGAATCGAAGGTTGGGGCTTGGTCATGATGTGTTTGTGTTTTTGTGTACCTGTGTTATTGTGTGTCTGTGTCATCGTGTGCTGTATGTGTGTGTCTATTCTTCAGTAATGTAGCGGTAAATCAAAAGAAAGGTAAAATATGGCCTCCAGGCAAGGAGCCACTGGTATGAACAAAAATGCAATCATGAAATTAATAAAATTAATTTTTTCCTTCATTAAAAAGGACCCTATTTTCACATATTTTCCTTCAGCATGACACTACTTGCTACACTGAATGTCTAATGAGAATTTACTTCACTCCTCACTTTCCAGACATCCCTCAAAACCATCCAACACTTCAATGTATGACTTTCTTTCCTTTTTCCCCTTCTGAATATGACTTTTTTTCATCTGTATGACTGCTACTGTTATTACGATGTTTTAGTTTGTGCCTTGTCATTTCAGTGTTCTATTGACTCAACCCATAGTGATTTTAACCTGTTTGGAAAAAATATGCTATATTTTTTGCATGCGGTATTGGAAATATTTTCAGTAGGGATGCACGATATGGATTTTTAGAGCCGATACGATAACCGATAAATATATTCTTCTTGGCCGATAACCGATACGATATAACCGATAATTATTATAATAAAAAAATATATATATATATATATTTTTAGTTTTTAACTTGTATTTTATGCACACCTGGGGTTAAAAAAGGGTTAGGGTAGATGTATGGATGTAGTGAGCATAGCTCTGACCTAACCAATTCTAACTGACATCACTGTGAACGCAAAACAAAGAAAACTTCTGATAATAATATGATTGTTTTAATAAAGTGTATCACTCAATTATAGTCAATACAAAAATAAAGGCTTTTATAGAACGGAAAGCCAAGCTGCTTAGTCTGCAGATAAAACACAATGACAAAAGGCATAGTAATTTAGACTCTTATTGTCATACTGATCTGTTAAAATTGTGCATGGGTTCCAGTTCTCAGTGAGTTGTAGCCTGGGCCCAATGAATGGGGGAGGAACAACACCATCTGTGTTGTTTCACTTTTTACTGAAAAATGCTGCCACCAGATTAAAGAAAAGAACCCTATGTTGACTGACTGATGCTTTTTATGTAGCCTAATGTGCGCGACTGCGCCTTTGTTTTCATTATTGGCTGTTAGATGGCTCTGTCCAGCACTATGGTCCAGCAGCTAACGCTAACTAGCGCGGTTAGCTTAACGTTAGCGAGTGGTTGCGAGTTAAATACACAATCCCTGGATGTTTCATTTCGGGTAAAGGGGTTTCCATTAGTTATAAGTTTACGCAAGCTCTGTGTATTAAGTGCTTTTGCGGGGCTGTTTGATCACAAGCCACAGACTGTAAATGTCACAAGCATTTTGTCTGCCAAGCGGACGAGCCTGCAGGGTAGGCCGCACGACGAGCTAATGCTAACAAAACTCGCTAACAATAACAACAAACATATCCGCTGCATCATCGCCAGCTTTGGTTTAACGTAATGCCAGTTTAGAGGTTTCCCCTCCTCTCGGAACCTGTGTGGGACATGGATTGCAAATTACAGTAGCTTGATAATTCTGAAACTGCAGCAACACACTGGCAGCAGCCATGTTTGCGTCGCAGCTGTGATGTCACGAATGTGCGACAACAAAAGCTTCGCTTCCGAGGCAAAAAATAAAGCAGGATTATTATCGGATAATTTATCGGAAAAAGGCCATTATCGGAATAATAAATAATAACGCAAATGGCCATATTGGCCGATAATTTATCGGTCCGATAATTATCGTGCATCCCTGATTTTCAGTATTTGAAAATATATACAAAACAAATCAAATGAATTATCATTATATTGTAATTGGCTACGCCTGTGAATATTGCGCTAAATAATCATCTAAATATCTGTCTTTTCCACTATTAACTCATTGAGTGCCAGCCACTTTTGGAGAACGGACGCTCCCAGTGCCAGAGTTTCAGAGCGTTTTCAGTGATTTCTCGAGGCCCACAGAATATTGTGTGATATTACTATGTAAACACCGAACACGCACAAAGAACGAGGAGACTCTATTGTATCATCAGCAAAAAAAAGTTTATTGATACCATTTTCCGTTCTTTAGTTATCAGCCGGAGAAGATAGGTTGTTTTCACCAAAAACAGACGTTTCAAATTAGAAGCTGAGATAATCAGCCTTTTGTGAAATGAAGCATTTCAAGCACATTCACTGACTCTGAAGCTAATATTTTCTGATGTAGTGATGTGGTGTAGTTGTGTGGTGCCCTGCGTGCCCCACCCCCCTCCCCCCCCCCCCCCTCAGCTGCAAACTCCTCCCCACACTAACACACAGCCTACACCCAGCGTCTATTTTCGGAGCGCTCCGTTTTTGTGCGCCGGCTCCCAGCGCGACACCGAAAGCCAACCGGACTGCTGAGAATGCTTTGGCCCTTCGGCGTCGGGTGCTGCTTTTCTGGCGGCTAATCGTGTGGAGAAACTATGCAGCAGAGACAGAGGGGCTGAGTTGTGGGAGCGGATTGACTGCTGTTCGCAGCTAACGTTAGCTCCAGCCAGAGCAATCTATACGGCTCTGGCTCCAGCATCGGTTTCCGTTTCATCACAGGGCTTCTTCTGCTGTTTTTCCTCACCTTTCTCTAATCTGGAGAGCACTGTCGCCACCTAATGGGTCCGTAAAATAGGTTATACACCTTCAATAGCTACAATATTTTTACAGGAGATGCATGAGGCTTTGATCCACGTCCCACCGTCAAAAAACGCATTTGACGCCGATTGACGTCATTGGCACTCAACGTTACTGTTTGATTTGATGCCGATCGACGTCATTGGTACTCACTGAGTTAATAATCACTTTTCTATGATTCTATTGTTAGCCTAGCTAGTTACTTTTTGCTTTGGCTACATATGAGAGAATGTCAATGTGTGAGACTATGGGTGTGTGCATCTGTGTGTGTGTGTGTGTGTGTGTGTGTGTGTGTGTGTGTGTGTGTGTGTGTGTGTGTGTGTGTGTGTGTGTGCATGCGTGCATCTGCACAGTAGAATGGATTATCCTGATTAAAGGTGTTACATATTGCATTTTTAGTGATTCTCAAAATGGAGACGGCAGCTCCAATTAAATATGTATTGCATCATTGATGGCTCTCTATGGGAAGCCCTTAACCAGCACTGATTCTAATGAGATGTTTTGATTGGACTACAGACAAGCATGCATGAATATGTTTTGTTATTCTAATTATTATTAACCCGGGGTTCAATGCAGTTTTAGGTTTTAGAGGTTTGTGGCCCATGGCCTCCATTCAAATTTCAGAGGCTTTTCCACCCTGACAAGATTCTGCAGGAATCCATAGTCAAATAAAAATATTGATCAGCTATCAGGAGCTTCCAAAGGAATCAGCCTTAACAAACACTGGGACCCAACTCCACACCGGATCTTCAGTTTCCCATGCACTATATTTCCTTAGTCATTTTGATAAAAGGTCAAAGATGTCTCCTGTTCAATTATGACACAAATTAGAGAAACAGGAAATCATCTTCTCACTTGAGAAGCAAGACTGAAAAAAATATGTTTTGTTGTTGTTGCTGTTGCACACATAGTTAGTGTTGATTACATCCATATTCATAATTCCTTTTTATGCAAAGTTGTTGCATTTAATGATCTTGGAGAAAGACTTGTATTTGTTCCCTAAACTTTTCATTATCTCACCTGGCTTGTTTCTCTTTTTATTCCTGTTTTAATTGGATTGTGCTGCTGTCCCCTGTCCATCAAGAATGGAATGAGAGAGAGAGAGAGAGAGAGAGAGAGAGAGAGGAAGAGCGAGAGAGAGAGAGAGAGATAGTGCTGCTAAATGGACCATTAGCTTAGATAATCCCATTTAATACTTGATTAATCAAGCTCAGAGAATCCAATGTTGTGTTTTGGAGGGTTACTCTCCATGTTACTCAATTGAGTTGAAGGAGATCACGAGTAGCAAGCCAGGGACTTTTTTGTCTTCCACGGTTAATAGATTCAAGCCATTACAATCCATCGCTTATTGATTTAATGTTGGCTAACATTAGCGCAGAGCGCATCAAGGCGAAGGTACCACAGGCCCTGAGCTCTATCTGCTGTGTGCTACTGAGACATAGACGATTGTTTCATCACATGACTACCCAAAATAATGTTCACAGACGCAGTTGGTTTCTATGGAGCAACATGCATTTAGTTTTTACGTCAAGGCCATGATTTACAAAGGCATGTGTTGATTCATCCGCGAGCATATGATACACATTGTTCATTTGTAAACTCATTTTATTTTTTACATACAATTACATCATCCATGTGAATGAAGGAATGAACGAACAAATGAACGGATGGCTGCATGAATGCATGAATGAATGAAGTACAAATGAATGAATGGAGCAGAAAAAAACTAAAAGGGGCTGCGTCCTGATGAAGCTCAAAAACACAGATGCAAGAATCAAATTATTGCAAAAAAAGGGTAAATAATTCCACGCACTGCAAATGAAATGCTGGGACATAAAACAAAGGTTTACTGAACTAAAAACATTTCTAAAATACAGGTTGTTCAGTATTCCGTAATCAATGATGTCACTGACTTTAGTTTGTGACCAGATATTTTGATAATAATTGATAATATTTAATAGTGTTAATAAGCACCTTATGAGAGCCTTATTACCTATAATTAACGCTTATTAATAGAACCTTAATATAAAGCGTTACCACAATTATTGTATTCTTATTAGTGCCCCAATAACAATACAAAATATAAACACAATTATTTTTACATTGCTTTTTTCCTTGGAGAGGACATTAAAGGGTTAAATTAGATAGCATATTTTCATTGCAGTCAAATATTCATTTTAATTCCTTTATCATAAAGCTGGTCTGGTTCAATATAGTGCAGCAAAACAGAGAATGGATTCAGAGATCACTGGTGATAGGAGCGTGCCTCTTCGTGCCTCTTCTTCTTCTGGTCATTCTTCTGGTCATTGGGCTTTCCTCTATTATTTTCTTCACAGATGTTTTTCACTCCCTTTCCTCCATTGGGGATCAGACAGACTGCTGAGAAGAAAGCAATCAACATCACTTGCCAGCCTGTGACATACTGGAGAGAGTGAGCAGAAGCCACACTTAATAATAAACGCAGAAAACCAGTAGATGATAGAATCTCATGTATTCTAGAGTATTCTCGGCTGGGCAAAGAGTTTGAAAACATTGTAAAAAAACATTGGTTTATTTTGAGTTCAGATCCTGTTCTCCCTAAATCTTTTCCAGCTCCTCCACGTTTTGTTTATAAACGTCCACCTAACATCCGTGATCTTATTGTCAGTGCGGACAATTATAGGTGCGCTCAGTGCGCACAATGTAACTTTACATCTAAATGTCATTTCTACAGTCACCCCCACTCTGGTAAACAGCTGAAAATGAAAGGTGTAACCACATGCAATACCAAAAATGTTATTTATATGATATGATATGATATGATATGATATGATAAGTGTCCTTGTGGTCTGGCGTATATTGGTAAAACCCAGCGTTGTCTAAAAACTTGCATAGCCGAACACAGAAGTAACACCAGACTAAACCATTTTTTGATTTGATTTGATTTATTTCTGGGTAAAAAAACAAATACAAACATCACAGGATGCAGGTATTGCCCAAAGGATAGCACATCAAAGTATTTACACACTTGTTTCCAATGTGGTCCTTGGTGTCAGACAGTACATTGAATGACATACAGTACATGCAGCCAGTAAAATCTACAAAAATCACAAAAAAACATAAAACATAGACGAGAATATACTCTAAGAAATAATAGCTCTAATCATTAATTGACCTCCACAAGAGCTGCTTCACATGCTTTCTATACACACCTCTGCTCTGGCACTGTTTAATCTGTAGGGGAAGGCTATTCCATAGGGTAATGCCAGTGTAGAAAAAACATGTCTCCACACCTAGACGTGGGGGTGACACTGATAACATCCTCCAGGAGAGAGGCTTTCTACATCCATACACTTGGTACCTTATCACCAAAAGGTCTTTATGTATTTTGATTTGAAACCCTTTCTGTGACCTTTTCTTTTTTGATTGTATATGGTATGTGGATATATCTTTTGCTGTGGTTATTTACCATATCCATATTTTTAATGATTCTTTGCAGTCTATTTTTGCTCCTTTTTAACCCTATTCATTTGTCACATTACACCTTTGTGGTGTGATATAGGTGTTCTCCCTCCAATGCAACTATTAGCTGCTGATATGTGCCTGTGATTCACTGAGATGTAGATGTTTTCTTCTTTAAAAATACATGTCTAAATATTCTTATAGAATTCTTGTCATGCAGACATCTGACATATGGCAATTTTGGTGATTGAATACGGTCTAAAATTAGTTCTTTCAATTTACTCTTTTTCCTTTTCACCAAATGGCCACATTATATCAGGTTCTGCTTGTGGTTTTCTCTCTCTCGTTTCCATACTTGTTCATGTATGTGTGAATGCCACTCTGGCCCCTCCCTTGTGTTGGGAGCAGCAGGTGCCATTGATTTAGAAACGTTGCAAATAAAAAACCATTGATGGAGCCTCACTGTGCGGCTTTATCTTTTTGTCACATCTTATAACAGCAGATGAGACCAAAGCCGAGTGATTCGGCGATTGCTATTTTGTTGTTTATAGCGTCTCAACCCCAGGACGGAAAGACGCGGAAATGAAACAAAACGTTTACGTCACTATTAAATTTAGACTGTTTCATAACGAAAATGTTGCTCGTAGTTGCTTTAACATAACATTAACATAAATGATGTCACATCCGTTTTGTTAGCGTTCCATTTGCAGAAAACTTGAGCTGGGAAGATCACTGGTCAGATCCAGTCGCTAGCCAGGCTAGCCATTGTTAGCAATAACAGTTGATAACAAGGCATTTTGCGCATACAAACACTGCAGCAAACATGTCCACACAGATAGAAGTTAGGCAGGGCTGTGTGTACAGCTGATTTAATGAGACACAAACAAGACAGAAGTGCTAGCATTTACTACGATTATAACTGTTGTTGTTGCACGGAGCAGCCATCTTGGATTTTTGAGGTCGGGGCTGCTGAGGCTCTAGTGATGTCACCGTCCCAGCTCATGAACTTTGAACCATAAGATTACCAGTTCCCAGTTATAAAGGAATGCATGATAAGGACCATGTTATGGCAAAACAAATCTTCCATTCTTCACATCCTCTTTGGTGACTGGTGATACTGCGTGGATTATTTTGGGGTGGATTTTCTTTTTTCTTTTTCAGACAGCAGTCCCTACCAATGGGGGATTGGGCGGGTAGGCGTCACAACGCTGCGATGCTGTGTGATACCGGTGTTTTCAGCTCTGCCTATTACGACTTATTTTGCCAATTCCTCGCCTACCTTTTGCTATCTTATCTTTTCTCTGCCTGCGATATCACATCGCTACTCAATAACTCTTCTCTCTCAATCCGCGGACATCTGAAACAACCGTTCTATCGCTAAACGTTAGCCTAGCCGCCTGCTAGGCTAACGTAAACAAGAGCTGCTAGCCACCAGCTAGCAGCTAACGCTAAACTGTTTACAATGCCCTCGCTCTCCCCCCCGGATAATCACCATGCTACGGGACTATTCAACACGACGACGCTTAGTGGATCCGTGGAATCACGCTCATTTCCTTCGGATGATGAAGTTTTCTTCAAGCTGCTGCCTGATACTACTTCAACACCAGCTCCCTCAGTATCCCGGGTCCTCATCGCACAACAACTAGCCACAACATCCGAGCGACTGGTCCGGCGTCAACCTAGGCTACCAGCCTCTGCTCCCAATGACCTCAGGTCCCCGGACTGGCCCGGACTGGTCCGGCGTCAACCTAGGCTACCAGCCTCTGCTCCCAAGGCCCCAGGTCCCCGGGCACCGCAACGGCGTGAGCTGCTTCTGGCCGCAGCACTACGACACGCTCCTGACATGGCTAACGCCAGCCATCCCCCTCCCGAATCGGGTAAGATCGATCCAATTCTTACTATCCACTCTCTCTTAGATATGATTAATCTATTAGAAAACCGTGTTTCCCAACTAGAGAACGATAAACGCCAGTCACCTAATGATAGTCTTGTTACACTTAACCAGACTGGCTTCCCTGATCATTTACAATGTACCTCAGTAGCTGATGTGTATTGTGAATTAAGCGAGGATGCTAGCTGTGGTCCAGTTGGTGCCCCCGTTAATGCTACTCCGCAGCACGAGCAGAACAACCCGGCCAATGTCTCGTTGGCCCCACAGTCTGTGGATGATGGGTTTACAGTTGTCTCACGCTGCCGTGGCGTTAAACGTGCACAGCCCGCCGCTGTGCAGCCCGTTTCCCAACCAACCACTTCGGTTGAGATCCGGAATAGATTCACGCCGCTTGCTAACTCTCCTGTTCAGCATGCTGCGTCGTCCGCTCCGCCCGACAATATTAAACCCTCTATTCTATTGATTGGAGACTCTATAACCCGCAATATCAAGCTTAACACACCAGCCGAGATAGTTTGTCTGCCCGGGGCCAGAGTACCCGACATTAAAGCTACTCTTAGGGTGCTAACAAACAGCCATAAACAGACAATTACCCAGGCTACCCATGATAACATCATACTACACGTTGGCACCAACAATGCTAGGTTTAAACAATCGGAGATCACAAAGCACAGCATAACTAGGACCTGTGCTTTTGCTAGCAAGATGAGTCGGCATCCATTAATTGTCTCTGGTCCCCTCCCTGTCACACTTAACTCTGACATTTTTAGCAGGCTGTTTTGGCTCAACAACTGGCTGGCCAAACACTGTGCTGATAAGGGCTACCTATTCTTAGATAACTGGCCCTCTTTTAGAGGCATGACTGGCATGCTTAAGATGGATGGCATCCACCCTACCCCATTGGGCGCCAGCACCTTATCAAAAAACCTGGATAGTTGCCTACGGCAAACCCAGACTACTATCCTTGCATGACAGTTTCACCCACAACATGCAGGGCCACAGGCTGCTAGACAGCGTGTTAGTTCTACTTGTGCGGTTATGGAGTCTGCTAGTTCAATTAACTTAGTTTATCCAATACAGACTGTGCTCCGTCCGCGCCGCACTATTACTAGTAACCGACCCATAAACGCTCTGCAATATCCTAACCCAAACCTTATTGTTATTAATCCGACTGTTACCACCGTCGCTCCGTCTCCGTATTATACCACGATCTCTCAAATTAGCACAGTTTCTCTTCGTCGCTCCGTCCCCTCACGCCGCTCTCGTCCACCCCTCAAAACGTCAAACACCAACCTCATTGAGATTAAATCTACTCTTGGTATCGAATGCTCTAAATTAACTAACATTGATGATAAATCTATTCGATTTGGATTCATTAATATCAGATCAATCACCAATAAAGCCCTCCTGGTCAATGACTTAATCATTGAACATAATATTGACGTTATGGGATTATGCGAAACCTGGCTAAAACCGTTGTTCTTCCACTCATTGAAGCCTCCCCCCCTAACTTTGACAATTTGCATGTTGCCAGAATGTCAAGAAATGGTGGGGGCGTTGGCCTAATTTATAACTCAAATCTAGGTCTTCTGCAGGATCAAAAGTATAAGCTCCTATCTTGTGAGATACTTACTATGAGACACTCTAATATAGCTGGCCTCGGAGCCTTCTACCTAGTTATGCTCTACCGCCCACCTGGGCCCTATTCATCTTTTCTTGATGAATTTTCCAATTTTCTCTCTGACCTCGTAACCCGCACGGATAATATCCTTATCATTGGCGATTTCAATATTCATGTTAACCGTAAAGCTGACCCACTCTGCAAAGCCTTTCTATCTTTAGTCGACACCCTTGGCTTTGCTCAGTTGGTTCATGAACAAACGCATTCTAACGGCAAGACGCTTGATCTCGTCCTCGCTCGTGGGATTAACGTCTCAGATCTGTCAGTCATGATTTACCCTCCAGCACTATCAGATCATTATCACATTAAATTTAAAATAGACCTGCCCCTCCGGCAATCAAACCTAGCCGATACCTATACCGCCCGGCGTATCGATAGTTCTACTCCCACTGAACTCGCTGATTTGTTATCGGGGCCGCTTTCCTCTCTCCCAGAGCGGATCGACTCCATTAATGAATTCACAAATCAATTTAATTCAATCCTACTCGCCTCGCTTGATTCTATCGCACCTCTACGTACTAAAATCCTTCGCCCTAAAAAACCCTCGCCTTGGTATACTGACGATACACGTGCACAAAAACTAATATGCAGAAAACTAGAACGTAAATGGCGATCATCCAAGCTTGAAGTCTATCGACTAGCTTGGAGTGATAGCCTATTAAAATACAAATGTATGCTCTCCGCTGCAAGAGCCTCCTACCTATCAGATCTTATTAACACTAATAAAAATAATCCTAAATTTCTATTTGACACGGTCGCAAATCTTACTCGCAAACCATCCCCCAATACAAACTCTCCATTTACAGCTAATGACTTCCTTGACTTCTTTAACCGTAAAATTATCTGTATTAGAGATGAAATTAGCAACTCTCTATTACTCACAAAGGGTGCTAACCCCTCTCCTAGCCCTGTCCTTAGAACCTTAGACGAGAGTACTATACTCTCGAATTTTGAGACTATCTCCCTAAATGCACTTTCAAAAATTGTACTTTCATCTAAATCCACAACCTGTTTATTCGACCCTCTCCCTGCAAAGTTGATTAAGGAACTCCTTCCAATACTAGGCCCCCCCTTACTTAACATTATCAATAGCTCCCTCTCCTCTGGCATTGTCCCTGCCTCCTTCAAATCTGCTGTAATCAAACCTCTACTTAAAAAGCCAAACCTTGATTCTGAGGTTCTTAACAACTTCAGGCCAATCTCAAATCTCCCCTTCCTCTCTAAAGTTCTTGAAAAAGTAGTCTCGACACAAATAACTGACTACCTCTCGCATAATAAACTTCTCGATCCCTTTCAATCTGGTTTTAGATCACTCCATAGTACTGAAACTGCTCTTACAAAAGTAACCAATGACCTTCTCCTCGCGTCCGACTCTAATTTCTCCTCTCTTCTCATTTTATTAGACTTAAGCGCAGCCTTCGATACAATCGATCATAAGATCCTCCTAGACCGCTTATCTAACTACGTAGGTATCCGGGGCACTGCCCTATCCTGGCTAAAGTCATATTTGTCTGATAGGACACACTGTGTCTCATATAAAAATATTATGTCCTCATTCTCCTCAGTGAAGTTTGGTGTACCGCAGGGATCAGTCCTGGGTCCCTTACTCTTTGGAGTTTACTTACTGCCTCTTGGCGAAATTTTCCGTAGATATGGCATTAACTTCCACTGTTATGCCGACGATACCCAAATTTATATACCAATTAGACCAGACGATCGCTCTAAACTCGCTAATCTTGAATCCTGCTTAATCGCTGTTACAGATTGGATGTCAAATAATTTCTTACGACTAAACGCCAACAAAACTGAACTACTAGTTGTTGGCCCAAAAACCCAACTTCCATTTCTCACTGATCTTAGTCTGAACATTGAGAACTGCGTAATTACTCCAAACTCAAAGGTGAAAAACCTAGGTGTTACCTTTGATCCTACTCTATCATTCGATGCTCACATTAAGGATATCACTAAAATAGCTTTCTTTCATCTTCGCAATATCTCAAAGATCCGTCCCTTGCTAAATGCAACGGATGCCGAAACCTTAATACACGCCTTTGTTTCATCTAGACTCGATTACTGTAATGTCTTATTCTCTGGCCTTCCACTTTGTAGCACAAATAAATTACAACTCGTGCAAAACGCCGCTGCTAGAATTCTAACTAGAACTAAGAAGTTTGATCATATAACTCCGGTCTTAATCTCCCTCCACTGGCTCCCAATTCAGGCCAGATCAGACTTTAAGGTGCTTCTGTTAACCTATAAATCTTTGCACGGGCTCGCACCTCCGTACTTATCTGAGCTAATCATTCCTTATGTTCCCACGCGTACTCTCCGCTCACAGGACGGTAATTATCTTACCGTCCCTAAAATTAAGAAAAAATCAGCAGGTAGCAGAGCATTTTCTTACCGTGCTCCACATCTCTGGAACCAGCTTCCTCTGTCAGTTAGGGAAGCTGGCTCCATTGAAATCTTCAAAACTAGACTCAAAACCCATTTATTCTCCCAATCATTTGGTTGTGCTTGATGGTTATGTTTGATGATGTCATTCTCTAGAAATATTTATTAGCTCTTGAGTACATACAATCCTGAATTGCTGAGCGGGCTGTCTCAAGCCAGCAATATCAGTATAAACTTAGACTTGACCTAATTTAAATAATATGGCATCAGTCGACCCAGTAGCCTAGATAGAAAATCAATTAGTTGGTGAATAAACTTAGTCCTGAACTGCTGAGCGGGCTATCTCAAGCCAGCAGTATCAGTATAAACTTAGACTGGACCTAATTTAATAATATGGCATCAGCCGATCCAGTAGCTCAGATATAAAATCAAATAGCTGGTGAATAAACTTAGTCCTGAACTGCTGAGCGGGCTATCTCAAGCCAGCAGTATCAGTATAAACTTAGACTTGACCTAATTTAATTTAATAATATGGCATCAGCCGATCCAATAGCTCAGATATAAAATCAAATAGCTGGTGAATAAACTTAGTCCTGAACTGCTGAGCGGGCTATCACAAGCCAGCAGTATCAATATAAACTTAGACTTGACCTAATTTAATAATATGGCATCAGCCGATCCAGTAGCTCGGATATAAAATCAAATAGCTGGTGAATAAACTTAGTCCTGAACTGCTGAGCGGGCTATCTCAAGCCAGCAGTATCAGTATAAACTTAGACTTGACCTAATTTAATAATATGGCATCAGCCGACCCAGTAGCTCAGATATAAAATCAAATAGCTGGTGAATAAACTTAGTCCTGAACTGCTGAGCGGGCTATCTCAAGCCAGCAGTATCAGTATAAACTTAGACTTGACCTAATTTAATAATATGGCATCAGCCGATCCAGTAGCTCAGATAGAAAATCTAATAGCTGGTGAATAAACTTAGTCCTGAACTGCTGAGCGGGCTATCACAAGCCAGCAGTATCAGTCTAAACTTAGACGTAGACTACCTAGACCTGAATTAGCAGTATAATATTAGTCATCCTAAATAATCCTAATAAATTTTGATTTGACCTAATTTTATTGTTGTCTATAGAGTTAGTTCCACCTCTGCGCAGATTCCCCCGCTCTCTTCTCTCTCTCCCCCTCAGGTGTCCTTCATTGGCCTGACGTACACCCCGCCGCTGCAGCCCTAGGTCCGGCCGTCATCGCCCTAGCCACCTGTCGTCACTCTAGGCCATCTACCCACTACTCCTTCTACTGTCTGACACCCCGGGCTCATCACCATCACCGACCCCTATCCTCATCATCCTGGTCACCTGCTTGCCTAAGGGAAGCCCCCCCCCCCCCCCCGCCGCCTCATCATCACCTCCAACTCCTATCCTCCCCTCCTCTTAATCATCACCTCCGACTCCTATCCTCCCCTCCCCTCCTCTTAATCCATGTCACCAACGCGGACTCATGGATTCCTCAGATCACCCTCATGGAACTCCCAATCTTGTTACCCCTTTTTTCACCTAGCTAATTAACTAGTATTCTCTAAACCTACGAACACTTAAAGACTACATTTTCTATTTCTTTTTGGACTCTACTTTTTAGATTTTCAACTCCCTTCCCTGATCTTAGGATAATTTAAAAACTACATTTTTATATCCCTTCTGTTGGACTCTTTTTTACATTTTCAATTTTCTGTTCTCTTGTAAATTTTATTTCCATAATAAACCATTCACAGAGTTTCATTATCGGAAACTCTGTGCATGGTTTAGCCCGGCATCTCTCGGCCTGTCTCGGAGGGGAGTCCCCGGATGGGGGTCCGTTGCTGTGGCCTGGGTGGGCCCGTCCCCCGCGTGGCCTGCTCTCACGCTCTCAGTCACTATGCTGGTGGCTGGGGGCTGGGGGGGCGGGTCGCGTGGGGGCTGGGTCCGCCCGGGCCGCAGCAATGGGCCCCTATAGCACAACGACCTCACAAGGTTCCTCCTCAGCCAAGTCACTGGGGCAATCCATGTGGCGATCCATGTGTGGATTGCCACCATATGGTGGAAAGGTTTTCTTGCGTTCACTGGGGGTGAGGGGGCGCCGCTGTGCCCCGGCCTGGCCTTCCCTCCCACGCCTTATGTGGGCGGGGGCCGGGTCGGGGGGCATCGGTGCTCTTCATCACTGGTCGAGGGCTGCCGGTTGGTTTAGAACAGCTTAGGTAGGCGATAGATTAGCTACAGCCTAAGGCTGACCTGTTATAGTGTTCAGGCTAAAATCAGACTAGAGCAGAGTAGGATAGGCCAGATTAGGCTGTAGATTAGCTAGATACTATGTCCCAGTTAGCTCTGGTTAATGCTTAGAGTAGTCAGTTGTCTGATCTTCTCCCCCCCCTCTCTCTTTCCCCCTTCCCCCGCTTCTTCCCTTCTTCCCCCTTCCTGTTCTCCTCTCTTTCCATGCTCTTTCCTCCCCCACATCCCACCGCCCCCCCCTCCCTTCTCCTGCTCTCTCCTCCTTCTCCCCCCCTCTGCTCCTTCTCCTCTTCTCCCCTATTTTCCTGAATCCCTGCCACTTCCTGCTCTCCCCTCTCTCACATTCCCCCTGCTCTCCTTCCCCTGCACCCTCCCACCTCTCCTTCTCTGCCTCTCTCCTCCTCTCTGTCCTCTCCCCTCTCTCACACCCCCCCTGCTCTCCTTCCCCTGCACCCTCCCACCTCTCCTTCTCTGTTCTCTCCTCCTCCACATTTCCCATTTTCTCCCCACCCTCGCCCTAATCCGGGCCCGTATCCTACTCCCTCCCTCCACCCTAGACCCTACCTCTACTCTGCCTCTACCTCTACCCTGCCTCCCTCTCCTTCTCTGTTCTCTCCTCCTCTCTGTCCTCTCCCCTCTCTCACATTCCCGCTGCTCTCCTTCCCCTGCACCCTCCCACCTCTCCTTCTCTGTTCTCTCCTCCTCTCTGCCCTCTCCTCCCTCTCACATTCCCCCTGCTCTCCCTCCCCTGCACCCTCCCACCTCTCCTTCTCTGTTCTCTCCTCCTCCACATTTCCCATTTCTCCCCACCCTCGCCCTAATCCGGGCCCGTATCCTACTCCCTCCCCTCCCCCAACCCTAGACCCTACCTCTACCCTGGCTCTCCCTCCCCTGCACCCTCATCTCTCCTCCTCTGTTCTCTCCTCCTCCACATTTCCTATTTTCTCCCCACCTCCCCCCTCTCCTCCCTCACATCCCCCCGCTCTTCCTCCCTCCTCCACTCTCCTGCTTTCTCCTCTTTCCGGTGTTCTTCCCCTTCCCCCTTTCCCCCACCACTCTAAAGCATAGTACACATTTTATTCCAAAGCATGGCACCCACTCTATCCTCTCCAATATTCCGCCACTATTTAAAGCATGGCATAGCATGGCAATATTCCGCCACTATTTAAAGCATGGCACCCATGCTCTTAGTATTTCGCCACTATTCAAAGCATGGCACCCACTCTTCCCTAAAGCAAGGCACCCATAAGCTCTATATGTGAACATGTGCTTATCTGGCAAAAGGACTCATTACTAAAGGCTTGCAGCCAATTAAATTAGGCATAGTTTGGTTGCTTAGAAATTGACATATGTCCGTTTGCAAGATGTGCGTCTATATTTCTCATTCTCTCCCCACCTCCTCCCTCCCCCTGCTCTCTTCTCCCCCACACCCCTCCCCCTTCCCCTCTCCTGCTCTCTCCTCTTGCTCCTTCCCCACCTCCTATACCCTCCAACATCTCCCATTCCCTCCCCACACCATCACTCTCCCCACCCCATCACTCTCTCACATTCCCCCTGCTCTTCCCCCTTCTCCTGCTCTCTCCTCTGCTCTCTCTTCATTTCTATATTTTCTATATTATCAATTGTTCAAATGTTATCTTTATTCTGTATATTCTTGTTACTGTGTGTTAGCTAGAATCAGCTAGACATACTTTCTGTGAAGCCCTCTGAGACATGCTTGTGAATTAGGGCTATATAAATAAACTTGACTTGACTTGACTAGGCTACAACATTGTCCAATGCGCACACATTATAATTTTAGCTGTCAAAAACATCTCTGGGAATTTATATTTTCCATCCTGGGAGACTACCATTCTCTCCTGGTCACTCTGGGAGGGTTGCCAGACCTATTTGTCCGCTTGCTTTTTGGCTGGTGCGAAAGAGACCCGAACCAGCTGGAAAACAAAACAATGGATCATTTTTTCGTCTCGTCCGAAACGCCCCTCCAGGGTTCTGTGTCGTCACACTGCTTAAGCACCTCCCCTCCTGTGTCGTCACACTGCTTAAGCACCTCCCCTCTGTGTCGTCACACTGCTTAAGCACCTCCCCTCTGTGTCGTCACACTGCTTAAGCACGTCCCCTCTGTGTCATCACACTGCTTAAGCACCTCCCCTCCAGGGTTCTGTGTCGTCACACTGCTTAAGCACCTCCCCTCCAGTCCCTTTGGGTTCTGTGTCGTCACACTGCTTAAGCACCTCCCCTCCAGTCGGTTACAGCACCAAAACTAAAACCAGTGGCAGTAACATCAGCCTAGAAGTGAATGGTCAAATAACTTCCAATAAAAAGGAAGTAGCTGAACATCTTAACATCCACTTCTCCTCTGTTGCTAAACAGCTAGTTGACAAGCTTCCATTACCTTCAGGGGCCTATGGTGAGAAACATCTGACTGGTTTCTATGGGCAGCTGGGCATTGAACCAGGCTCGTTGGCATTCTCCAGAGTTTCTGAAGCTGAGGTAGGTAAACAACTTAAAAATTTGAAGCCTACGAAAGGCACAGGGCTTGATGTGATGCCGGCTAGGTTCCTCAATGATGCTGCGGAGGTGATAACTCCCTTCATCACCCACATCATGAACCTATCCATCACGTCAGGAACTGTACCAGTGGGTTTTAAAAAAGCCAGAGTGATTCCTCTTTTTAAAAAAGGGTGTAAAAGGGACCCAAACAACTACAGGCCTGTATCGATTTTATGTTCTCTGTCTAAAGTCTTGGAAAATCTAGTGTTAAAACAAATCAATGACTTTATTACAGAGAAACAGATTTTATATGAGTGGCAGTCAGGTTTTAGGAAATCCCATTCTACTGAAACATGCCTGATGTACCTCACTGATTTAATTAGGAGGGAAGTTGATGCAGGCAAGTTTTGTGGTCTAGTGTTGCTTGATCTTCAGAAAGCGTTTGATACTGTAGACCACGGCATTTTAATTCTTAAACTCAGAGCAATGGGTTTTAGTGTTTTAGCATTACGTTGGATCGAATCATATCTTACCCACCGTATTCAAAGGGTGGACGTTAACGGAACGCTTTCTGAAGTTCAAGAAATGGGGTGGGGGGTGCCGCAGGGGAGTATCCTCGGACCCCTGCTTTTTCTTTTATATATTAATGATTTTAGAGCGGCGACCTCACCTGCCTGTAATTTGTTTCTTTATGCTGATGACTCTGTTTTAATGGTGTCGCACCAGGATAAATCTGCTGTAGAGAAAACTTTAAGTGCAGAGCTAGAGAGTGTTTGTGACTGGCTGTCCGACAACAGATTGTCTCTTCACTTAGGTAAGACAGAGGCCATTGTATTCGGCTCTAAAATTAAATTGTCTAAATCGCCCGGTCTCGTCATCAAGATTGGTGACATTCAAATTAATGCCAAAGATAAGGTAAGCTACCTTGGCTGCATTTTAGACAAATGCCTATCAGGTGAGTATATGGCTCTGAAAGTCCTTGGCAAAATTAACATGCATGTCAGGTTTCTGGCCAGGAAAGCTGCCTTTCTCACCAGTCCAGTCCTTCACTCTTTGGCTTCTGCACTTGTTCAGAGTCATTTTGACTATGCTGCCATCTGCTGGTATACTGGTCTCTCTCAGAAACTCAAAAACAAATTACAAACGGCTCAAAACAAGTTGATTCGAGTCATTCTTAAAGTCCATCCACGTACCCACCTGGACCAAGCTCACTTTGACAGTCTTAATTGGCTGACAGTTGAGAAGCGCACTTTATACATCAAGCTGCTGTTCACTTTTAAGATTGTTAAGAATTTTGTTCCTATGTATCTTAAAAGCTACTTTTCTTGTGTGAGTGAGCGTCACCAGTATTCTACGAGAGGCAGTTCTACTGATTTCATCCCTATCAGATTTAGGACCCTGATGGGGAGGAACTCGTTCAAATATAATGCAGCGACTCAATGGAACATGTTACCTTCGTGCTTGAAACTGAGTGAGTCTATCTGCACTTTTAAGAAAGGCTTAAAAAAATGGTTACAAACATCCGCACTTTAAACCGTTTTATCCTGTCTTTTTTAGTTCTTGAATTGGTTATTTATTTATGGTATAGCTGGTCTTTTATTTTATTGATTGATATGTTTAGTTCTAGTTTTTATTTTTTTATTTTGGTAAATTATAAACTGAGTTAGTAATTTATCTTTTAATGGAGTTGTTAGTTTTAAATTATGTTCCCACTTGCACTTCTTTGTTACACGTATTTACGTTGTCTGTCTTGTCTCCATGGGGACCACAATGGAAATAAGCCTTCGGGCTTTATTGTGTTTTTATCCTCGGTGATATGTTGTCTTATGTCCTGTTTTTATCACCAAATAAAGTCAATCAATAAAGTCAATCAATCAGTCCCTTTGGGTTCTGTGTCATCACACTGCTTAAGCACCTCCCCTCCAGTCCCTTTGGGTTCTGTGTCGTCACACTGCTTAAGCACCTCCTCTCCAGTCCCTTTGGGTTCTGTGTCATCACACTGCTTAAGCACCTCCCCTCTGTGTCGTCACACTGCTTAAGCACCTCCCCTCCAGGGTTCTGTGTCATCACACTGCTTAAGCACCTCCCCTCTGTGTCGTCACACTGCTTAAGCACCTCCCCTCCAGTCCATTTGGGTTCTGTGTCATCACACTGCTTAAGCACCTCCCCTCCAGTCCCTTTGGGTTCTGTGTCGTCACACTGCTTAAGCACCTCCCCTCCAGTCCCTTTGGGTTCTGTGTCGTCACACTGCTTAAGCACCTCCCCTCTGTGTCGTCACACTGCTTAACTCATTCACCGCCAAAGACTGAATTGACTGAATATCAGCAATGGCCTTCCCCGCCAAGGACGTGTTTGACGTGTTTTTGTTTTTATTGGTGCAGCGCCTGCAGCAAACACTTGCCCAGCCTGTGACACAGACACAGGTCCCTGCCTTCAAAGGGTAGCCGACAGCACGCGATCAAACACATACCGCAGCTGTTGTTTTGAAATTGAGCAAGAGGAAAAGCAGAGAACGGGTAACGCTTCCTTGTGCAGACAGGAGAAATGCCATTGAAACGCCCTCGGCGCGCTGCACGAGCTGGAGTCGCCTTCCTCTGTCCCAGCCAGGAGAAAACGGGAGAAAGTAATCAAGAGATGTGTTTGATCATCGGAGGAATGAGGAAATGATCGATCAGTTTGCGAGGGCGGTGAGGACGTGTTGAATAGCCGAGGGGAAAACGGGAACGATCAAATAGCAGAGTTGATATGACAGGGAGACATGGACGAGGACGGGTGTACCAGAACAAATCAAAAATAAACACAGGAACAGCAGCAGCGGGCAGAAGGCACTCACAGCAGCCCGCTGTCCTTCTCAAGAGCTCTTCAGTTGGTTCATGAAATCGCTGGGCTGCGTGCCCTCCAGTGTTGCTCCTGGCCAATCCCAGCGCCACAGGGCGTGGTTATTGCTTATCCTATGTTGGGTTAGAAATCTAAAAGGGGGATCGTGTGTGTGTGTGTGTGTGTGTGTGTGTGTGTGTGTGTGTGTGTGTCTGTCTGTCTGTCTGTCTGTCGGTGTGTCTGTCTGTCTGTCTGTCTGTCTGTCTGCACACTCACACCGAGTAAACTGTATTGTTGAATGTAAAAAAAAAAGCACTTCATGTGTATATATATATATATATATATATATTTTTTTTTGTCATTTGTGTCCTAACGAATAATATTTACATGTCTGATGTCAATACAGTTCAAAATAAAAGAATTGAGAGTGAGTTATGCCTGAGATTGTGCCCTTTTACAAAAATGCTTTTTTCTCCCTTTTCTCTTCCCAGACAGGCTTTTTTGGTGAACATGGGGTGTATAAAAAGGGTTATAAGTAGAGTACAGAACATGCTAAAAGCTAACTTTCTTTTTGGGGGTGAAAGTAGAGACTTAGATCTTCATTTCGAGGTATTGGACATCACTGTAGTCCTAGTACAGAATTTACTGTGGGTCTTGAAAGATGACCAAACATTATGGAAATACTTGGCCTGTGCCAAAAATGCCAGTCAGATATTGGCAGTGAATGAGTTAAGCACCTCCCCTCCAGTCCTTTCTGTTCTGTGTCATCACACTGCTTAAGCACCTCCCCTCCAGTCCCTTTGGGTTCTGTGTCGTCACACTGCTTAAGCACCTCCCCTCCAGTCCCTTTGGGTTCTGTGTCATCACACTGCTTAAGCACCTCCCCTCCAGTCCCTTTGGGTTCTGTGTCGTCACACTGCTTAAGCACCTCCCCTCCAGTCCCTTTGGGTTCTGTGTCATCACACTGCTTAAGCACCTCCCCTCCAGTCCCTTTGGGTTCTGTGTCATCACACTGCTTAAGCACCTCCCCTCCAGTCCCTTTGGGTTCTGTGTCGTCACACTGCTTAAGCACCTCCCCTCCAGTCCCTTTGGGTTCTGTGCCGTCACACTGCTTAAGCACCTCCCCTCTGTGTCGTCACACTGCTTAAGCACCTCCCCTCTAGTCCTTTCTGTTCTGTGTCATCACACTGCTTAAGCACCTTCCCTCCTGTGTCGTCACACTGCTTAAGCCCCTCCCCTCCTGTGTCGTCACACTGCTTAACTCATTGAGTGCCAGCCACTTTTGGAGAACGGACGCTCCCAGTGCCAGAGTTTCAGAGCGTTTTCAGTGATTTCTCGAGGCCCACAGAATATTGTGTGATATTACTATGTAAACACCGAACATGCACAAAGAACGATGAGACTCTATTGTATCAGCAGCAAAAAAAAGTTTATTGATATCATTTTCCGTTCTTTAGTTATCAGCCAGAGAAGATAGGTCAAAAACAGCAAAAACAGGCGTTTCCATCTAGAAGCTGAGATATTGAGCCTTTTGTGAAATTAAGCATTTCAAGCAAATCACTGACTCTGAAACTAATATTTTCTCACCTGAAACATCTGAACAGTAATTTCCTTCAATATAACAGCACACCCACCCCCCTCTACTGCAAACTCCTCCTCCGTGGGTTTGTCTCTGGTGGCTCTGCTGCTTGTCAGGCGAGTCTCTGCTGCTTGCGGATCCAGTCTGGATCGGGCTCGCTCATTTCTGGGGTTTCGGTTGTGAGCTGGGATGAAGCTGCGTCCGATTCTGGGCTTTCTGGGCTTTCTGCTGCGCGTTTCAAAGTGTGCTGCACCCAGAGTCTATTTTCGGAGCCCCCCACCGTTGTGCGCCGGCTCCCAGCGCGACAGCGAAAAGCCAAACCATTCTCATGAGAATGGTTTCATCACGGCTTTTTCTGCTGTTTTTACTCAACTTTCTCTAATCTGGAGAGCACTGTCACCACCTAATGGGTCGGTAAAATAGGTTATACACATTCAACATGCCCCAAAATTTTACAGGAGATGTATTAGGCATTGATCCACGTCCCACCGTCAAAAAACGCAATTGACGACAATCGTCGTCATTGGCACTCTACGTTAGTAATCGAATTGACGACGATTGTCGTCATTGGCACTCAATGAGTTAAGCACCTCCCCTCCTGTGTCGTCACACTGCTTAAGCCCCTCCCCTCCCATCCCTTATGAACATTACGAGGCGCTATAAGAAAAGTCCCAAGCAGTGGAAAATGTGTCGCAGAGACATTTCAAAGGCACCTACCAAAGCAGATTAGATTCGCTGGGGTTTGAAATCTCAATGCTGCTAATAAAATATAAAAAAAGTGTATCCCAATTCTGTGCCGGTGATATTTTTTCAAAAACATCCGCTCTTTCTGCATTTGTGCCGGTGCGCCCAGCCATCACAGCGCTCCCCGCCGCCCCTCTGGTCGGGAGCTATATAGGCCTAGTGCAACAACAAACATGAGGTAGAACCCAGAGGGGCACTGTGGAGTGCTGTGATGGCTGGGCGCACCGGCACAAACACTAGCTGCCATATTGGCATTTTCGAAAAAATAATATCACCGGCACATGCAGAATTGGGATAAAAAAAAGTTATTTATTAGCAGCATCAGCTTTCAAACCCCTACTCAATGAAGTTGATCTGATCTGGTAGGTGCCTTTGAAATGTCTCTGCGACACTTGTACGATGAGTGTATTAACATTTTATGTTTGGGACTTTTCTTAGCACCTCTCATAACGTTCATATAAGGGACTGTGGAGGGAGCTTGTTATAATATCAAGCAGTGTGAGTATGTGAAAACGCCCTAAAAACCACCACCAGGCCTGTGTTGGTATAAACGCACCCCATAAGAATTCATGGTTTTCTAGTACAGTGGTTTCAAAGTGGGGGCCAGGGCCGCCAGGGGCACTAGAGAGGCCTCAGCAAATGCATGTTTGTGGTGAAGGAAATTATTCAGTTTTATTTGTTAATACTAAATAATAATTAAGATTAGAATATAAACAATTTTTTACTGTATTTTATAATTATATTTAGTATAGTGTTAAAGCCCAAATCAGTAACTTTTTCAGCTTAATATAACAGCTTTTTAGTCATTGAGGATGGTACAGTGACTTGTAACAGGGAGAATGTCACCTCTATTGGTCACACACCGCCCTCCAAAGGCCTCTCCTGGAACTAAGCAGTTTGGTGACTGCGTCCCGGAGGCAAGATGCGCGCATGCGCTCTACAGCGGGAGCGTTGTGTTCCTGGAAACAAGGAAGTAACTCGGTGTGGATTTGCTACGAAAATGACGTTTCACGTAACTATGGATTATTATTTCGTGGTGAGTACTCGATGTCACAACATGTACATAGAGCTTTCTGGCGCTGTGTTTTGTTGACTTTGAATGGCGATATCGATATTGATACTGTTACACGCAGAGGGCGCAGTTTCTCCAATAGCAAAACTTGGAAAAGTTGCTGAATGGGGCTTTAACAAATATAATTTAATCCTTTCGTTTAACATAAAAATCATATTTGCATTGCCCATCTGTCTAATTGCCTGCCATGTCGTCATCACATTCATTGTCATTTCCCCCTGGTGTGTGGGTAATAGAGACACTGCATGAAATAGGCCACGCCCATCACGGGGGAAATCGCTCCGTTCATTCCCATAGACCAGCGTCATTTTCCTTGAATTAAACATATAGTCCATGGGCCAGACCAGATATCGGTATCACTCAAGGTGGCAAAATCTAGTCACATTTTTTGAAAAGGTACATGTCCATAGATGATATTTTGGTATGATAACCTTTGCTAAGTGGTAGCTTTGTCACAGTTATCAGCACATGAAATTAACCACCCCCTACAATAAATTGGTATCTAGGCGCTGGTGCATATCCTACTTTAGGCTCATTTTCAGGACCTTTACTCATGTTTTATGAAGGCATGTTTGGTCTCATTTTAAAGGGTAGACTCATAGGTTCATTTAAGCACAGTTGTGATTCTGTCTAATAAACATAGAGGTCACATGGGCTCTTCAAATTGTCAACAACATTCGTTTTTCCACCATTTCCGCCTAAACTATAGTCTTTATTTGAGCATTGTGACATGTAGGAACATCACTGACACAAATAACAAAACCTGAAATACTCACAGGACTGTAACAATTCAGGAAATGTATAATCTTCCCATATTATCCCACCATGAAGGCTGACTGTGGGCCTTAAAGTCCCTGGAAACCAGAAATATTTTATTATTATTTAGCATTTTGAATTCATCACATCACAGGAACCTATGTTAATAAGCCACCAGCCAAATTTGAACGATGATGAACGTCATGAGAGTAATGAGAATCAATTAGATTTTAGAGTGTATTTTATCCTGCGGACTGTGTGGGCGTGTCCCGTCTGCAGCAGGGAAATTTCCCTCTCTCTCTCTCTCTCTCTCTCTCTCTCTCTCTGTCGGAGACCCCTCTCCGTTAACGGAGAGAGAGGGAGAGAAGGAGAGAGAGAGAAGGAAAGAGAGATGGTGTGTGTGTGTGTGTGTGTGTGTGTGTGTGTGTGTGTGTGTGTGTGTGTTCGTGCGTTGCTCTGCGCATAGCGTACAGAGAGGAAGAGATCTCTGCTCTGCCGCTGTGAGTGCACAGCGCTACTGTGTGTGTGTCAGTGTGTGTGTGCGCGTGTGCAGACAGATAGACAGATAGATAGATAGATAGATAGATGTTGGTTCTTAAAAGAGCCTTTGTGTTGACGCAATGCGTAGTTAGCTAGCTGCAAAAAGGTGTGGGACCACTAGAACTCTGAAGAGAGATGGAGGCAGAATGTGCGGGACTGCGGGTTGCGCGTGTACAAAGGTTATATAGAGCTTATGACGTCATAAGATTTAGCATTCGGGCACCTCGCACACTGCTCTCATCAATGAGGAAGTGGAAATCCAGACCTTGTAGAAAAGTGTCGATTTTAAGGCTTTGGGTTGAAAGTAATGTATCATAATTTCTGAGGGACACAATTACTAACATAAGACCCTAAATAACATAGTTATAACGTTTTTGTGGATTTTGGTTTCCAGGGACTTTAAATTAGAAGATGAGCCCGGGCCAGAATTTTCACTAATTGGTACCACCCAAGTTGGTAAATTCTAGTTTTGTATTTTGAAAAGGTCTGTACCTTTTAGATGATATTTCAACTTGATAAACCTTCCCAAGTGGTATATTAGTCACAGTTAACCCACAATGACACCAAACGTTGATCCAAAGAAAGAGACAATCGTGTCACTTTATTTGAACAGAACATGTGATAGAAAATAATCAAGAATTCTAACTTTCAATCATTTATTTAACCAATGATCTTTATCATCACCACTATCACAAATCTAATATTAAACAGTATTCATATTCTGTTTTATTCACCATCATCATTATCATCATAGTCATCCAGGGTCACGGCAACTTCTACATCCAGGGGGAGCATACGGGTATCCGCCTCTTCATGGGAAGACTTTAGCTCTTCAACAACATTACAATCTTTTTTGTTGAGAAATAGCATGTCTCTCCACAGGTTGCAAATAGCTGCTTGTCCTGAAGCTTTACCCAGTTCTGTCGCAGCTTTCACTGGTCCACGATGAATGTTATCAAGGCAGTTTTGCTGTCTGGATTACTTAAAAGCTTTCTCCACTGCACGACATTGTGTCCTGGGGCAATGTTCTTCCATTGAGTGCTACTACTTGCTGAACCACAACTGCATCTCTCGGCATTCTTGATTGATGTTTTCCAGTACACATCAAACACCACATCTATTCAGTTACTGAGTAACTGAAAGAGAGAGAAAGAGTAACTGTTACTCTTTCTCCTTCATGCAACGCTAGGTTCAACACAGAACCAGCAATCTCTCCAAACGTCTTGCCATCATCTTTCAGCATGAGTGGTCTCCAATATCTTCAACTGCTAATGTTGATTTCTCTAACTCGCTAGCGAGTGAAGCGGCTTTGTTAGTTTTCCGCAATGAGACATCTGGATTGAAAGTGACCAAGGCAGTGGACCATGAGCCAGGACATCTTCAATGTGCAGATCTTTACTTTGCGAAGCAATGATCATATGCCCAAAATATTTATATCTGCTTTCAAGACCAGCTCCTTGTTTTGTGTTTGGTTTCCTCTATCTCTTTTTGTGATGCCTGAGAATGTCTTCAGATTCTTCCCCCCCCCCCCCACTTTGTCATGGAACTCGGTTGCTGGTTACTCTTTCTCTATCATATGATTGTTCAATGTGTTATTATTACTACTGTAATTGCTACTGTTGTGTCAGCTAGAATTAGCTAGACATATTTTATGTGAAGTCCTCTGAGACATGCTTGTGAATTAGGGCTATACAAATAAACTTGACTTGACTGACTTGACTTGGTGACACAGCAATTCCTGTGGAAAGACTGATGATATTAGACTGATCTGGACCTAGAGGGTTTACCCAGCTTTTCTCTACAAAGGCATTCACATCTGCCCTATCCTTCTCTATTCTGGGCTTCTGTAGATCGTGATGACTGAAACTGTGGACTTGTTGCCTCTCATGTTCCTGAGCTGCCTCAGATACTGACTTCTGTCTGAAGTGACTGCACCAGTTTTCAAGCTGAAACCCTTGGTTCCTCCAGCAGTCTGATTGTCCTTGTTTATAGTCTCCTCAATTGTCTGGTCTACCATAATCTTTCCAATATGGAATAATTTGTCTGCAGGACGTATGCACCGTCATCCAGTGTATGTGATGCCAACAATCTTAGCTACCTGCTGTTCTGCACCATTCTCGCCACCCTCACTGACTGACTCACTGAAATAAAAACCTGGATGACCAACAACTTCCTCAAACTCAACTGCAATAAATCAGAAATCATGATCTTCGGCCCAAAATCCCTCCTCCCCTCCTCCCAGAACTTCTCACTCTGCATTGATGGGCATACAGTCCCCTCTGGTCAGAAATCTCGGCGTCATCTTGGATCCCACCCTCTCCTTCAAGTCACACATCAACAACATCACCAAAACATCCTTCTTTCACCTCCGAAACATTGCATGACTCCGCCCCACTCTCTCCCCCTCAGCCGCTGAAATACTCATCCACGCCTTCATCACCTCCAGACTAGATTACTGCAACAGCATCCTCTATGGCCTCCCTTCCACTGTTCTCCGTAAACTGCAATATGTCCAAAACTCAGCTACCCGATTACTCACCCACTCCCGCTCCAGAGAACACATCACACCCATCCTCCAACATCTCCACTGGCTCCCCATTCAGCACCGCATCCACTTCAAAATCCTCCTCATCACCTACAAAGCCCTCAAAAATCTGGCCCCCTCTTACCGAACATATCTCCTCCAGCGCCACTCCCCCACCCGCCGTCTCCACTCTGCTGATGCCAACCTCCTCACCCCCATCACCAAAACCAAGCACCGCACCACCGGGGACAGAGCCTTTGCCATCGCTGCCCCAACCCTCTGGAACTCTCTGCCCCTCAACATTAGAAACTCAGACTCACTCACCTCCTTCAAAACCCAACTCAAATCCCACCTATATATATATATCTGACGTTTACCTCTAACCACCATTCCATCTCTGCAATCTATTGATTTGTAGTTGTTTTGTATCTGTATTTGTTCTTCTTCTTAAAAAATGAGTAAAGGTCCTGAAAATGAGCCTAAAGTCAGTGATGTTCCTACATGTCACAATGCTCAAATAAAGACTATAGTTTAGGCGGAAATGGTGGAAAAACGAATGTTGTTGACAATTTGAAGAGCCCATGTGACCTCTATGTTTATTAGACAGACTCACAACTGTGCTTAAATGAACCTATGAGTCTACCCTTTAAAATTAGACCAAACATGCCTTCATAAAACATGAGTAAAGGTCCTGAAAATGAGCCTAAAGTAGGATATGCACCAGCGCCTAGATACCAATTTATTGTAGGGGGTGGTTAACTTCATGTGCTGATAACTGTGACAAAGCTACCACTTAGCAAAGGTTATCATACCAAAATATCATCTATGGACATGTACCTTTTCAAAAAATGTGACTAGATTTTGCCACCTTGAGTGATACCGATAAGTGAAATTTTGGGCTTTGGCCCATGGACTAATAGCTAAAAGCTGCTGTGTGGTGGGCTGCGCACACAACAAATGTAAAGAAATCACCAATTAAAGTTTGTTTGTACTCCCGAGCAAAACAAGGAAGCCATTGAGAAGAAACATGTGGATCTAGCTGTCAATGAAGTAAGTTAGAGTGTTCATCTTCCATATATAAGATATTTGTGTGCAGCACGCCACATACTGTAGGAGAACAACAGGATTGGGGGGGGAGTTTCAAGAAGCAGAAAGTCAGCAGACAAACGTGATCAGCTCACGTCTCGTTCGCAGTTCAAATGAATGAAGTAAACACACACGTCTCATTATTTGACACTAGCCAGTTCCTCCTAGATATCTGCAAAACTATCTGTATCTGACGAGAGTTCCTTTGTTCGCCCGGTTAGCCACGGTTTGTTTTGCTAGAAGTTGGCACGATAGTTGGTCCTTTGTGTTTTCCCCCGTGTTGGGCGTGGTTTCTGAATGATGAAGGGTTTCGCAGTGTCTCTATAGGACAAATCAGCATGACATCACAATCCCCCGGAAATGCAGAACCCCGCAGCAGTGAACTGGTATGAGTTGTGCCAAACAAACATTTATATCTCAAAAACTATACATCACATTGCTTATATTTTGACATTCTGAGTGAGAGCAGAAGTAGCTCAAGAGTCTGATGTGTCGTGTTAAAGTTGTGTGAACTGTCACAGTTTTTAAAATGAAGTGGATTTGTAAACAGCACAGCCAGCTAGAGTGAGACACTCAAGGCTGCTCCATAGGGTCCCATTATAAAGGTACGTAAGCAGTTTGTTTACCAACACTGATCCCTCGTATAGAGCTCAGCAGTCATGTGACATCTCTTGCCCCGGAAGGGAGTTCCCCATTCATTTTCTGTTTTTCTGTTTCTTTTTTATGGTCATTCACGATTCAGTAGGTCACCGGTTGGCTTAGTTCCGACCTTAAAACTAGTTATATGAGGATTTTTCTAAATGTCTATGGAGAAAATGAATGGGGAAATCGCTTTTCACTGTTCAGCTCTATACAGTCTGACTCTGGTGGCGGCTAATGTGTGAAACATTGGACTATAGCTCTAACTGGGTAGGCTAATGTAGGCTTCTGCTATAAAAAAATCCCAGAATCTAAGGTGAAATAATTAAAATGGCCAGCCATAACATTAATGTATCTATTGTTGAGGACACTTTAATGTTTTTGTGTTACATAACAATAAAATAAAGTTTTCTAAATGGGCAAACAACATTAACCAGTGCCCATTGTGTGACATTGTTGAACCAGGGAATTTGTGTGTCCACCACGACAAAGTATCCTAATTCACTTCTTTCCAGCAAAAACAGACATGTTAATGTGCGGATGGTGCTGAGACGAGAGCTGAGGCGTATTGCGGTTCAGGACTGGGTCTAACCGGGAGCGACAGTTCCCTGTTAGGCAGCTTTGTTTGCCTGTTCCCAGGGACGGGACCACTGATGCATTATGCATGAGCCACCTGTGTTTCACCAGCCATGCTGCTTCACTTCACACTGCGTGCTACACTACCCTCTACGGCTCTATCTGACACACAACACATTCCCTCCACTTATTTCCAGTGGCATTGTTTCAACGTGTGTGTGTGTGTGTGTGTGTGTGTGTGTGTGTGTGTGTGTGTGCACGCATGCATGTGTGACCGGTTTAAAAAAGTGTGCATTGAATATAACAATTGGGGATGAACTCTCATCTTTGCATTGAAAGAATTTGGTTTATATTAGTAGATGCCTTTAAAGAAAAGGCATAAATGAGATTAGGGATGCACGATAATTATCGGACTGATAAATTATCGGCCGATATGGCCATTTTGCGTTATTTATTATTCCGATAATGACATGCCACCAGTATGGCTGGTTTTCACAGTTTCAGATGACAACAATGCTATTTGCAATTTGCAACCCATGTCCTGCACGGGTTCCGAGAGGAGGGGAAACGTCTGAGCTGGCATTACGTTAAACCAAACCTGGCGAGGATGCAGCGGATTTGTTTAGTGTTCACGTTAGCTGTTGTGGCTAGCGAGCGTTAGCTCAGCTAGTGTGACCTGCACTCAGGCTCCCCGCTCAGGAGAGAAACCGCTTGTTGTGATTAAACAGCCCCGCATTCAAAGCACTTGATACTCACAGAGCTGGCATAAACCATATAGAAACCCCTTTACCCAAAATGAAACGTCCAGGGATTGTGTCTTTAACAAAAAAAAAAAAATAGCTAATGTTATTAAGCTAACCGGGAGCTAGTCCCACTATAAACCAAACAGGGACTTTGGAGTTGAGCTAACGTTATAGGCTATGCAGTTGCTGTACAGAGCCATGATCTGTTTGGAGACCAATAATAAGGAAAACAAACGTGCACATTACATAAAAAACATAAGTCAACATCACATAGTGTCTTTTCTTTAATCTGGCGGCAGCATTTTTCAGTAAAAAGTGAAACGACACAGATGATAGTTGATAGTGTGACTTTCCATGCCTGCCCCATTCACTGAGAACTGGCCACAATGCAAAATTCGAACCGAACAGTAACATGCAAGGGCGTAGATGGGCCCACCAGCTGCGCAAATATTGGGCAATTATTTTCATTCCGCCAGGGTTGTTCAACCTATGGTCCGTGGACCACGCAGAGTAAAACCAGGACTGGATGTGGATTGGAGTTGATATATCACAGAGCTGTGAGCTCCATAGACACCCAGGACACCACCCAGCCTGCCCGTACTCACCCTGTGAGCCCCATGCCCGACCCCAGACACCCAAGACACCACCCTCACCACCCAGCCTGCCACTACCCGCCCTGTGAGCACCATGGCCGACCCCAGACACCCAGGACACCACCCTCACCACCCAGCCTGCCACTACCCGCCCTGTGAGCACCATGGCCGACCCCAGACACCCAGGACACCACCCTCACCACCCAGCCTGCCACTACCCGCCCTGTGAGCACCATGGCCGACCCCAGACACCCAGGACACCACCCTCACCACCCAGCCTGCCACTACCCGCCCTGTGACCACCATGGCCGACCCCAGACACCCACGACACCACCCTCACCACCCAGCCTGCCACTACCCGCCCTGTGAGCACCATGGCCGACCCCAGACACCCAGGACACCACCCTCACCACCCAGCCTGCCACTACCCGCCCTGTGAGCCCCATGGCCGACCCCAGACACCCAGGACACCACCCTCACCACCCAGCCTGCCACTACCCGCCCTGTGAGCCCCATGGGCGACCCCAGACACCTAGGACACCACCCTCACCACCCAGCCTGCCACTACCCGCCCTGTGAGCACCATGGCCGACCCCAGACACCCAGGACACCACCCAGCCTGCCACTACCCGCCCTGTGAGCCCCATGGCCGACCCCAGACACCCAGGACACCACCCAGCCTGCCACTACCCGCCCTGTGAGCACCATGGCCGACCCCAGACACCACCCAGCCTGCCACTACTCGCCCTGTGAGCCCCATGGCCGACCCCAGACACCCAGGACACCACCCAGCCTGCCACTACCCGCCCTGTGAGCACCATGGCCGACCCCAGACACCCAGGACACCACCCTCACCAGCCTGCCACTACCCGCCCTGTGAGCACCATGGCCGACCCCAGACACCCAGGACACCACCCTCACCAGCCTGCCACTACCCGCCCTGTGAGCACCATGGCCGACCCCAGACACCCAGGACACCACCCTCACCACCCGGCCAGTGTGGGCGCATGCGTGTGTGCATGTGTCAGAGTTTCCCGTAGTATTGGGGTGTATAAGCATCAACAATCAAATATCAAAGGCCATATTTTTCCATTACATAATAGTTGCAAGATACAGTAGTACTGTGAAAGGGCAGGTATTTACTGCTTCTTTTGTCACTTTCACCAGGAGTAGCGGCTTGTTGAGGCGACTCACTGACTGACCCCTATGTCTTTCACAAAAACTGATTTCCAGAACATGCCATTATGTATTAGACCGGTCTTATTGTTGTTGTTGTTGTTGTTGTTGTTTTCTTTTCTTGAGATGCTATCAGGTCTGCAGATTTCATGGCCCTCTGAGTTCCTATAGTTCCAGTGTCCCCAGATACTGTTGGGTTTACTGACTCCACCGGAGTCACGATGACACAGAGAGAGCCAGAGACCAATATTTTCTGCCAATTAAGCATGCGGCGACTTCTTGTTCTCCTGCAGGTGACGGTCATTCAAAGCTAATCAAGTGTGATGCCCTCTCATTCTTCACTCCGTCCTCCTGCTGCTTCTTGACATCATCTCGTTTCCACCAATGCTCCTATTTAGCGATGGAGGGGACACTACGCAACGCCCTGCATCCTGGGAGGCAGGAGTGATGCTTTTTCCACAGGGTGACAACATGACGGAGTGTTGGGTCTCCCAAATGTGTCTATTGCCAGTTAGATAATGGGTTATTTTAGGCACAGAGATGAATCTTTCACATCATTAAGTTGTTTGATGGGGGTTTCTGCAGAGTGGCTAGCAGGGGAGAGGCACCGACGCTGAGATGAGGAATGTGACAAGTGCCCAAGCTGTGACATTTCAGAACAAAATGTGGCCGCTGACTACACACATAAAGTAATATCTACGTACCATGCAAAAAAGAAAACTAGGTTTGTATATTTAGAGTAGTGGGTATTCTGTTACATATTCTGTGCTATGGAATTATAATTGTGTGAGAACATGTTTCTATCTGCTTGAGGTGGTGGGTGGAAGGGGGGTGCTGGAGACTCTCTGTGGCCTTGTCAGGCTATTCCCCCATACCCCCTGCCCCTCGACCAGAGCAGGTACAGTGCAACGACCAGGACTCATTCCCCCTGCCCCTCGACCAGAGCAGGTACAGTGCAACGACCAGGACTCATTCCCCCTGCCCCTCGACCAGAGCAGGTACAGTGCAACGACCAGGACTCATTCCCCACCGCCACCGGCTTCCCACCCGCAGAGACAGCCAATTGTGTCTGTAGGAACATCTGACCAAGCCAGAAAGGCTACTGGGAATTGAACCCGGGTCTCCATGGTGGTAGGTGAGTGCCTTTACCTCTACACTACCCAGACGCCCCTTCGCTATCTTTAAATCAATGCCCGCCAGCTTTTTTCAAGTTGCCAGCCATCACCAGCGTCTTTCATCATTTTCACTAATCTTTCAAGAGCAACAGAATATTTTGCTCGATGAATATGTAAACACTGAATATCTCAAAAGAAAGAAGAGAGCATCTACTTTCATAAAAAAAATCTAGCTTCATCCATTTTTTTGTTATTAATGCTTGAATGTAGGTAGTGTTCATCAAAAACGTCCGTCCGACCAAAAGCTCAGAAAAACGATTTTTTTTTAAATGATGTCATGTTCAAGGATCCTGAACTGAAACAAATGTCTCTGGGGGCAGATACTGATTTGGTTTCCCTTTCCAGCCAAACATGTCCATGGTCGCTTTCACTGTAACACTGGTGCATAAGGGAGATCCACCCTGCTCTTGCGAGAGGAGAGGCGAGGGGCACGCTCTTGTCTGGTTCTCCATGTCTGGAGGTCATCTAGCAGCTGAAATGTACACCCTGTGAGAGCATACAAACTGCTTTGCTAAACTACCAGGGAGGAGAACTGACTTGGCTACATTTGCCAGTGCCTGGTGAATAAATCCTTCAGGTTTGATTGACAAGCTGCCCTGTCCGTTTTCAGTGCCGTCGGGTCGGTCAAAGCTGCTCCGGTACCAGAAGTACCAGAGGAGCAAGCCTGGAGCTTTTCTGTTGCTTTTCTTTGCTTTCATGGTTTTGACAGACTATCACCATCAAATGTTTTTAACCCTGGAAGCACTATTTCACAAGGTGCGTAAGAGAGCCATCTATCATACAGTGAAGACACGGATTGCCATGGATCACATAATTGGCGGGGAAGCATTGTCATTAGATCAGGTCAATGGCAGGAAAAGAGTTAATTTGACCATTTTGTCAAAAGTGTCAAAACACTCGTTAAAACAAAAGTATTTTATTCTTGTTCGGTGGAAAAGCCATTTCATCGGCAACTAAAATTCTCCATTGAAACCCAGGCTATACATGTCCTGTAAGTAAACACATGTAAACACACATGAACCTGCATGTGGGGATGCAGCCAGAGGATACAGATATATCCCCACTATCATGATGCACATGGGATCATGAGATCTACATGTTCACATTGCCAAACAGCCTCCAGTCAGTTAGAGTTGATGGGTCAAACATGCAGCCTCCAGTCAGTTAGAGTTGATGGGTCAAACAGCCTCCAGTCAGTTAGAGTTGGTGGGTCAAACATGCAGCCTCCAGTCAGTTAGAGTTGGTGGGTCAAACAGCCTCCAGTCAGTTAGAGTTGGTGGGTCAAACATGCAGCCTCCAGTCAGTTAGAGTTGATGGGTCAAACATGCAGCCTCCAGTCAGTTAGAGTTGGTGGGTCAAACATGCAGCCTCCAGTCAGTTAGAGTTGGTGGGTCAAACATGCAGCCTCCAGTCAGTTAGAGTTGGTGGGTCAAACATGCAGCCTCCAGTCAGTTAGAGTTGGTGGGTCAAACAGCCTCCAGTCAGTCAGAGTTGATGGGTCAAACAGCCTCCAGTCAGTTAGAGTTGATGGGTCAAACAGCCTCCAGTCAGTTAGAGTTGATGCGTCAAACAGTCTCCAGTCAGTTAGAGTTGATGGGCCAAACAGCCTCCAGTCAGTTAGAGTTGGTGGGTCAAACATGCAGCCTCCAGTCAGTTAGAGTTGGTGGGTCAAACATGCAGCCTCCAGTCAGTCAGAGTTGATGGGTCAAACAGCCTCCAGTCAGTTAGAGTTGATGGGTCAAACAGCCTCCAGTCAGTTAGAGTTGGTGGGTCAAACAGCCTCCAGTCAGTTAGAGTTGATGGGTCAAACAGCCTCCAGTCAGTTAGAGTTGGTGGGTCTATCAGTGTTTGTGGATTTGGATATGTGACATTTTGGTGCACTTTAACTCATTCATGGCCAGTTTAGCCCACATGGAAAGAATCTATATGAACATATATGCAACTATATGCAACCTATATGCAACCTATATGCAGCATATATGAGCATATAGGCCATATATATGCCGCATATAGGTTGCATATAGGCCAGATTTAGGTGCATATATGCGCATATAGGAGCATATAGGCCATATATATGCCGCATATAGGTTGCATATAGGCCAGATTTAGGTGCATATATGCGCATATAGGAGCATATAGGCCATATATATGCCGCATATAGGTTGCATATAGGCCAGATTTAGGTGCATATATGCGCATATAGGAGCATATAGGCCATATATATGCCGCATATAGGTTGCATATAGGCCAGATTTAGGTGCATATATGCGCATATAGGCCACATTTATGTTGCATATAGGCCAGATTCAGGTGCATATAAGTGCATATACCGGGCATATAGGTCTCCTATAGCTTCTTTATATCAATATCCTTTATTTAACCAGGTAAAAAAACTCATTGAGATTAAAACCTCTTTTCCAAGAGCGACCTGGCCAAAACGGCAGCATAAAGACAGACAGTTGCATCAATACACACAAACACAAAATAAACAGATAAAATACAGTCAGTCACACACTCAGGAAACAATAGTTAGGTTACACCGTGACTGCAGGGCAATCACAAGAGCCAAGAGAACTCATTTCTCTGTCTCTTAAAATTGACCTGAATTCCCCCAGAGTTATAAGATTAGATAATTTCAAGTCCTTCTGCACATCATTCCAGGTAGAGGGGGCAGAAAATTTAAAAGCCTTTTTACCCAGTTCAGTTCTGACTCTAGGGACCTGCATCTGAATGATGTCCTGAGAGCGCAGGCCATAATGGCTGAGGTTTCTACACATATGTAAACTGTAAAATGTATATCCACATATAGGTACTATATGTGCACATACAGGGCATATATGTCTCCTATATAGCTTCTTTATATACACATAAAGGCCCTATATGTTCATAATACAGGTCATATAGGTCTCACTTCTTTATATCCACATATAGGCCATATATGTACACAATACAAGGTATATGCCTCCTATATAGGTCATTTACAAATCTGTTTGTATACACTGTGTCATAATCCATATATACCCAGCGAGCACAAAACGTTTTTTCAACGTTGATTTTTAGTTTAAATCTGGGTGATATTGGGTTTGAACGTCTAAGACCTAATTTCACCCTCTTTTCAACCGGCTAAAATGCGGTTACAACGTAAACGTGTAAAAAAACACAATTTGGTTCATCATATTGTTAAAACATTTGTTGTAGTTTGGAATAGAGACAATATTGATAGTGTGTGAATTGGCATTTTATTGTCTTTTATTGTGTAACTGAGAGTTGAAATCTGATCTACACGAAAACTACATTTCAACGCATTTTATGTCACATGAAATATCATAAATATGGGACTATAGGCTATGTGGTGCCAGCAAAAAGCTTCCAGGACACAACTATGGTTAATAGTTTAGCGCAATACTATAAAATAATGAATTCAGTTCCTGCAGCAACGAGCATGCGCCGTACAGCCTACAGACTATAGATGCACACACACACACAACATCATTTTAGTCTGTTACGATCGTACGCATCACATAAAATAACTTCCCGATCGCTGACAATTCGCACACAACATTGTGGACAATGTTGTGTGCGAGAGAGTATATAATGTGCCCGGCTCTCTGGTTAGTATAAGAAAATGTATAGCTCAGCACTAGAGCGCACGGCTTGAACCTTGGAGAACGGGGTTTGAATCCCGTGTGCGCTGCTATTTTTTTTTATTTAAAACCCTACATATAGGTACATATATGTACATATAGGTTTCCCATATATGGTGCATACATAAAATTGGCCGATTTCCTATATTATATGTACATATAGGTACATATATGTACCTATACATATAGGTACATATATGTACATATAATATAGGAAAACGGCCAATTTTATGTATGCACCATATATGGGAAAACTATATGTGGCCCTATATTAAAACATATAGGGTACATATAGATTCTTTCCATGTGGGAGGACTGCCAATATTTAGCTCAGGCCAAAGATTTTCATAATTGTTGGTCATCTTTCAAGACCCACAGTAAATTGTCTATTAGCACCAAAGTGATTTGCAATACCTCAAAATGAAGATGTACGTCTCTGGGTTCACCAGAAAAAAAAGTGAGCTTTTAGCATGTTCTGTACTCTACTTATAGCCATTTATATACACCCTGTTTTCAACAAAAAGGTCTCTCTGAGAAGAGAAATTGGAGAAAAAGGCATTTTTGTAAAGGACACAATCTCAGGCAGAACTCGCTCTCAATTCTTTTATTTTGAACTGTATTGACATCAGACATGTAAATATTATTCGTTATGACACAAATGACAAAAAATATATATATATATATATATATATATATATATATACATGAAGTGCTTTTTTTACATTCAACAATACAGTTTACTCAGTGTGAGTGAGTGTGAATGTGTGTGTGTGCGCGGGGCCCATGTGTGTCTCTTTACATTACATTACATTTCGTCATTTAGCAGACACTTTTATCCAAAGCGACTTACAATGTCACATTCTGTCAACATTAGTGGAATCAACTGTGGAACATCATCTACACAGATACACCCTTGCAGCAGTAGAGGGGGGGGGGGGGGTTTGGGGTGGAGAAGCGGGGCGAAGATGCTACATCAAAAGGGTTAGTTCAGGAGGGACTCAAGTGGAGCTTGAAAAGGTGAGTTTTTTTTCCAAAGGTGGACTCACTGAAAACTAAAATAAAAAGTTGAAAAAATAAAAGAAAAGGAGTTTTCAATCTTCGGCGAAAGATGGGCAGGGATTCGGCCGTCCTGACCTCATTCTGAGATGTGGGCTCACTGGGTTGTGCAACAATCGGCTCCTCATCTGAAATAAAAGCAACATATCCTCAGTAAACTATATAATCACATTTAGTACAGAGACAGTGTAGTGTACTAGTGTCTCAGTAAACTATACGATCATAGAATGCAGAGAGACAGTGTAGTCTCTCACACACACACACACACACACACACACACACACACACACACACACACACACACACACACACACACACACACAGAGAGAGAGAGAGTTCTGTCCACAGCTGCTGCTGGATCGCACCTCCTTCCCAGGGAACACTATTGATCTCCCTGCAAATTAGCATAGGAGGAGAACACCAAACTGGTCTGAGATCAGCGTCTAGCCTCCTCTGCCTCTGTTGGCAATGCATATATATCAACAACAAAATGACTCCTTACCGCGAGATCATCAGGGTCCTGTCGCATTGGAGTCCCGTCTTCCTCGCCCTCGACATGGACAATTGGCGACGGTGTGACCATCTCCTCTTCAGACGACTGGGAGCTTTGTGATGGCTGAGAGTCAAAGTACACCACAGCACGGGAAAGTGGCCGTGCTGCTTGGCTCTGTGTGAAAGCAATTTCTGTGGCGAGGCTGCCAAGCTTTACGGGCTTCCCGAACTACAATTTTGCGTGATCTGTGTTTGAAAGAGCCTATAGTCACTTTCAATGTAATCCCGGCGGGTCTTTGCACGGCACAAATGCGCTCTGGAAAATGGCTCCTCCTGGGAAATCATGTCTGTTGCTGTGTTGTCCTCGTTCTCCTCCTCCTCACAAAGTTGTGACTCCGTCTCGTCTCGTTCGGGCTGGGACACAGGAACGGGGTCCGGCTTGGGTTTGGGACCAGGCGCTGGAACCGGATCGATCATGTTGGTCACGGGTTTGACTACCGCAAACAACTCATCCAGGTTCGCTGCCCTGTAGCAAGGCGACCAGCTCGGGCAGCGCGCCGAGGGGCGTTTCAATGGCGTTTCTCCTACTCTGCAACAAGGAAGCGTTTCTCCGTTTTCTGTTCTTTCCTCCTCCTCCATTTCAAAACAACAGCTGCGGTAGTTGTTTGATCACGTGTTGTCGGCTTTGGCTTTGAGGCCAGGGACCTGATACCATGTCACAGGCTGGGGAAGTCTTTGAACTACTCTAAGCACGAATAAAAACAAAAACACGTCAAACACGTATTTGAAAACGGGAGAAAGTAATCCAGACAGATGTGTTTGATCATCGGAGGAATGAGGAAATGATCGATCAGAGGGCGGTGAGGACGTGTTGAATAGCCGAGGGGAAAACGGGAACGATCAAACGGCAGGGAGGATAGGACAGGGAGACATGGACGAGGACGGGTGGACCAGAACAAAACAAAATAAACACACGAACAGCTAACAAGGTAGAAGCGGCAGTCACAGCAGCCCGCTGTCCGTTCTCAAGAGCTATTCAGTTGGTTCATGAAATCGCTGGGCTGCGTGCCCTCCAGTGTTGCTCCTGGCCAATCCCGGCGCCACAGGGCGTGGTTATTGCTTATCCTATGTGGGGTTAGAAATCTAAAAGGGGGATCGTGTGTGTGTGTGTGTGTGTGTGTGTGTGTGTGTCTGTCTGTCTGTCTGTCTGTCTGTCTGTCTGTCGGTCTGTCGGTGTGTCTGTCTGTCTGTCTGTCTGTCTGTCTGTCTGTCTGTCTGTCTGTCTGTGTGTCTGTCTGCACACTCACTCACACCGAGTAAACTGTATTGTTGAATGTAAAAAAAAGCACTTCATGTGTATATATATATATATATATATATATATTTTTTTTGTCATTTGTGTCCTAACGAATAATATTTACATGTCTGATGTCAATACAGTTCAAAATAAAATAATTGAGAGCGAGTTCTGCCTGAGATTGTGCCCTTTTACAAAAATTGCCTTTTCTCCTGTTTATTTTCTCAGGGAGACCTTTTGGGTGAAAACAGGGTGTATATAAATGGCTATAAGTAGAGTACAGAACATGCTAAAAGCTCACTTTTTTTCCCCTGGTGAACCCAGAGACGTACATCTTCATTTTGAGGTATTGCAAATCACTTTGGTGCTAATAGATAATTTACTGTGGGTCTTGAAAGATGACCAACAATTATGAAAATCTTTGGCCTGTGCTAAATATTGGCAGTCCTAAACTGGCCATGAATGAGTTAAGAGACGGCGGGTGTACTGGAAGGAGCATGCTGCAGCCTGAGACTGTGTGTGTGTGTGTGTGTGTGTGTGTGTGTGTGTGTGTGTGTGTGGAGCATGGGAATGATTGTGAAATGTACAGTGTTTTGATTAGACTCCATCACGACGTCATCGTGATTAAAGAGGGGGTAGTGAACCGATATAGGATATGCCCCCAAAGAAAATAAGAGAAGTGAGAGGTGCATAATACCAACGCGATGAATCTGGTTCCTTACCTTATACAGTAGAGGATATCTAGTAAAATTTAACAGAAATGTAGACAGCAAATGTATAGCAAATGATAACATGAAAAATAACTATTTAATATACCGTACTAGGAAGCGCGTTCGATTCCTAGGGTGGAGACTCTGATGGTGGAGACATACAGACACCGCCCACCTATATAGGTTCCAGCGCCACCGGCACATACTACACCGCAGTTGCTCGAGTGACATCACAGATGACATCACAACAATTGTTCGAGTGACATCACTGATGACATCACAAATGTGACACACACCGCTGCCACAGACACTGTATGATTTATGACATCATCATTGATATGACATCACTATAGTACCAGTTGCCCCTCTATAAGCTGTCAGTCGCAGCAGGTCTTCTGGGCAAAAAGCCAGACACCAACTTCTAACATGGCAGTGGTACTTGCACGGAAAGCCATTGACCACCTGAAGAGCAAAGAATTCAGGGGTTATTTGATGAGCACACATTTCTGGGGCCCTGTAGCTAACTGGGGTCTTCCTTTGGCAGCCATCTCAGATATGAAGAAGGGCCCTGAGATCATCAGTGGCAGGATGACCTTTGCTATGACCTGCTATTCACTGGTCTTCATGCGATTCTCTTACAAGGTGCAGCCGCGTAATTGGCTACTGTTCGCTTGCCATTTGACCAATGAGACAGCACAGCTGATCCAGGGAGGCCGTCTCATCAATTACAAAATGGAGGAAGAGAAGGCATCTTAGTGGCAGTTGCAATAAGCTGCCACAACGAGAAGGACCTGCTGCAATGCCGCCGCCCTCCACAGCAACAAGCCTGCCCACAATGAAGGGACCAGCGGCAAAAGGTTACAAAAAGGCCCAAAGTGCATCAAGCCAGAGAAATGTTTGAAAGACAGACATGACTCCTGCACCCGCGTGTCTGCATACGTGTCCGTAAGGAACCACCGCTCCAACACCAGCCAGCGCCTCCAGCCCTCTACTGAGACCAAGCAGACCTCGCTTCAGCTGCCGGGAATGAAGACCCCGCTACGTGCATCCTCGCTTCACTAAACTGATGCAACAACCCCATTCTCACTCCCAACTCTACCAACGTTTAATCACCACTACGGGCCGTAAGGTGGTTTTCCAGGTGGTTTCCAGGACTTTCCAGGTGGTTTCAGGACCTGACGACCCGTCCATGACCTCATATGCAAATTTTCAGGCCAATCCAAACAGATGTGCATTGAAATCAAGGGGCATTTAATGACAAACAACCTGAGCATATGGTTCGATCTGTGTTTGGGCCATCTTCAAAAATCAACTTTAATTTTTTTTTGTTATTGTATGCAAAGCACCGTGGGAGTGTATTGTGGAAGTATACAGATTCATTATACTTAACAGTTTTTCCAGCTGGGAAACTGATGCTCTGTAACATTTAACTGCACTCAATCCAGATAGAACCTTATAATACCAAGGACACGAGTTCCCGATAGAGTAGGTGCAGGGCTTGAAATTAACACCCGGCAACCCGCAAAATGCGGGTATAAATTAACTTTAAATGTCACAGGTGGGTTCCCTACTTCTTCGGTCTGTACACCAACAGCTGCACCTCCAGTCGCCAGTCTGTCAAGCTCCTGAAGTTCGCGGACGATACCACCCTCATAGAGCTCATCACAGACGGAGATGAGTCGGAATACAGACAGGAAGTTGACCATCTAGTGACTTGGTGCAGTCAAAACAACCTGGTGTTAAATGCTCAAAAAACAATGGAGATGATTGTGGATTACATGGAGGAACAAAGCCCCACCTTCCCCATCACCCTGGGTGACTCTCCAGTCAACACTGTGGAGTCCTTCCGCTTCCTGGGGACGATCATCAGTCACAACCTAAAAGGGGAGCTGAACATCAGAGCTATCAGGTGCCTGTGCCCTGGAAAGCGTTGCGGTTCCGGCGGCGTCTGGTGAGCTCTCGCTGGCCCTTGAAAATCTGGGGGAGAAGGTGTAAATCTCGCGCCAGGCCGTACCCATATCTGCAGCAGGTCTCCAAGTTGAACAGCCATCACCAAGAAGGCACAGCAGAGGATGTACTTTGTACGGCAGCTGAAGAAATTCAAAGTGCCAAAGGCCACGATGGTGCACTTTTACACCTCCATCGTTGAGTCCATCCTCACCTCCTCCATCACCGTCTGGTATGCTGCTGCTAGCGGAGTTTTCTTTTGCTCACCATTGTAAATCTCCATCTCACTGTCTGGCTGAATGATCATACAATTTATATCCACTTTTACAAGAATCACAGGTATCTATTTGCTAATGCCCTCCACAGTCACATCTGACAGGCCAAAACTCATTGTCTTTCATACTCATTATGTCATCTTTCCAAAAAAGCCCTTTTCACTGTTGCTTTTGACCTATAATATTTCTCTCTCTCTCTCATCTATTTTAATATTTTCTCTCTTTATTCAAGTTGTTTTATCCTGTATTTGTAATGTGTCTTTGAGCATGGTCAAAAGCAACAGTGAACAGTGAAGCACTATATAATATATATTTACTAAACATACAATAATGAGTATTAATGTTCTGTAATTCTACTCATATTCTAAATAATATTTCTTATATTTCCATTCTTATACTTATTAAACAATAATTAGAGAAGATGATGATGCCAGCCTTAAAATTAGATATTCCTCCAAATCTGGCTTCAAACGGGCAAAATTTCCAATGTAAAACTGCCTTTTTTTTTGTCTGTCTCATCCACTGTGCTGAGAAGATAATAGGATGCAAACTGCCATCCCTCCAGGACCTGCATGCAGCCAGGACACTGAAGCGGTCTCACAAGATCATGGCCGACCACTCCCACCCTGGCCATAAACTCTTTAAGACACTCCCCCACGGCAAGAAACTGAGGTCTGCCAAGACCAGAACCACCCGCCACAAGACCAGCTTCTTCCCAACCGCCATCAGCCTCACCAACAAGGCCCGGAAACCCCTTCCACCAAGGACCTCACCAACAACACCCCCCCCCCCCACACACACACACACACAAACCCACACAAAAACTGTAACTCATATCTAATTTAATGCCTGTTTAACTGGGACTGTAAATGAATGTAAATTCACCGCTTAATGCCTATTTAACTTAGACTGTAAATGTCATGTACATTCAATGTAAACTCATATTTAACTCCGACTGTAAATTCATGTAAATTCAACGTAAATTCATATTTATTATCCACAGAACACTTCTCCACTCATGTACATATTGTATATATATTTGCTCGATTTGATTGCACTTGCAACGTTGTGATTGTCTTTAGCTAGCTTTCCTACTTTTCTCTCTGTATGTTGATTTGCCAACTATACGCTGCATAAGACAAATTCCTCGTATGTAACTTGCTGTGTATGTAACTTACTGTGGCAATAAAAGTGATTCTGATTCTGATAAACATTGTAAAGTTACTAGCCAATTTGGCTGGTGAAGAAGCAAGTTGGCACTTTGTCTGTTTGAAGCAGGCTGTACAAGCGATCATCCTACCGATGTTAATAAAGTTGCTTCAAACAAAAAATAACAACACATGCCGTGACGTGTAATACTACCATTGGCTAGCGTAGCATATGTGTAGAGCCATGTACTTATGTAGAATGCATGGAATGAGTGGAACTCACTATGTCAGTATGCTGGTCGAGACGGAGCGAGACAGCAAACTTTGATGTCGATTTTCGTCAGGTAATCTGTAGTCTGCTGTATCTTTATCCTTGACGCCATTTATGCAGTAACTCATACCGAGTCTTCATTATAAACAAGAGGAGTTTATTCTCACATGCGAGAGAGAGATGGCAGCCTGCTTACATGCTTGGGTAAACGGAACAACAACTAGTGCTTCTTCTATACTCTCAGAATCCCCACTGGCTAGTCTCCATTACAGAGCCCTCTAGTGGACTGGATGATTATAGCACTGAATCTCACATTATCACAAAAAGTTAGCAGCAAATCACTGTGGAGATTTGTGACTGGGGCAAAAAAGCAAAATGAGCAGCAGAAGAGGAAGGCAGCTGACACCGAGGATAGCAAGGACAATGAAGGAGGGGCGAAGAAGAAGAAAACTACTAGCAGGGTATTTAATAACAAATGGCAGAAAGAAACAATGTATACTGTCAGGAATGCTGAATACCAGGGGGGGGGGGGGTTTCCAGTGAGGCAAGGGAGGATGGTCCTCCTCTATTTTCTAGAAGATATTGGGGATTTTATATTAAAAAAAAATCATTTTTTATATATATATTTTTATATTTTTGATTTTTCATATTTTTTTATAATAAAATATCAATCAAATGTGTTTTTTCTGATGTGCAGACACTCATTTTTTCATTCATTATATTCTTAAAATGCTTTAACAACAGTGACCTGTAGGGCACTGATGGAAAGGAGAGCTCCATGCAGACAGGAGTCTGGCCCAGCCTGCAGGGGGTAGGTAAAAAAACATTACCCCTGTGGGCGTTTATTTATTTGGTAATTTATCTAATGCAAAAATATGATTGGTTGAAAAACACTTTCAATTCACAGAGAACGATGTGAGAGTGATGTGTTTTTCAACCAATCAGATTTAGCTGGAGCATGACCCGCCCTTACCAATCAACACCAATCAATTAATTTATTCAACCAAATTGGTTGTTGATTGGATAGAATGCTAAGATTGACATTGTATCGTCCACTGATGAATGAGTCTCTCAACGCTGAATCAAGTAGGAAGTGAAATCCACTTTGCTGTGATGACCCATGTGATGACCTGACAGGAATGATTTACGACATTTACTGATGACAGTAGCAGCATATTATATTTCCCCCTTATTTTTATTTACTTTTTATCAAGCAGTAAGTGTTCACAAGCCAGACAGTCGTTGCATTGGATTACGAGCCAAAACGAGTTTCGAGTTGCAGGCCGCAGGATACTGGGATATTTGCAATGTCAGAAAACTGGAATATTTGCAACGTCTCTGCAGCGGTTCCACTACAGACGCCATGGATATGCAAGTAAGTCAATTGATTTCAAGTTATCCGGGTCTTCTATTAAATTCGGCGTGGAAATGGTTCACCGAGCAGCGCTATTTTTGTCGTATTGATGTTTCATGCTGTCATTTTTCCTAATAAAACCTGCAACCTTAAATTCCCACATTTTTAAACTGAATTTGGCCCGTAATGCCCTCGCTGACTGCGAGCCCGTTTTTAAAGCGTGAGTGGTAATCTTTATACCATATGAAAGTAGAAGAAAGGAATCGATTGGGACAAAGCATGTCGGGAAGGGGGGGTAAATAATGCTCCAAAGTTGATGAATTGGAATGTAACTAAACGAGTAGCCTATGCTGACGTTGTTGCAGCCAGGGGAAGGCACACTCTGGTTCCCGATGCAATAAAGTGTAATTTAACGCTGTTTGACAACAGTTTCGGCCATAGGCTTTGTCAAGTCTCATACAAACACAGTGCAAGACAGGTGGGCTGATTGAATGGACAACACCTCTCTTGTGAAAGCACACCTGAGTGTGATTACAATGACATCATAGGATCAGTCATGCAGTAATAGGCTACATTTTCAGTACTGGCGCAGATTAATCAAAACATTGATGTCACAGGTAGGCTGTATACCATAATATATCATGAATCTATATGTGAATAAATAGATTTATATGGTTCAAGATACAATGCTTCAGCATGCGCTGGGACGCGTCATCAGTGATGTTAACTGGGGTCGTAAGGTGTTTCAGGTCTGTCCAACATCATACACCCTCGCCCAGTAGACCCAGCCGAGGCCGATTAAGACCCCGTCCCAGAAGCAGCCGCTCATGGATCAGCCTTCCTACTCTGTCTGCAGCGTTGCCCGCGGAAGGGTTGATCATGCCCAATCCGCTGCAATAGAGCTAGTGCTACACCGCTCATTGAAAGACCCTTCGGTGCATGGAGGGCTAAGGCTCTGTGGGTTTCTCCCGGCCGCGCTCCTCCTTCGTCTCACCAGACCCTCCCAAAAGGCAATCCTACTATGCCGTACCATAGACAAAGCGGATGCCTCAGGACCTCAAGGGGGCCTGTGGGCTGCACGTCATTCGCCTGCGGCGAGCACCTCGCTCTAGCCTGAAGGACCCCAGGCCGCGCCGATCTTTATACAGCTTTTCAGGAGGCTAATCCGTAGCGTTTGTGGATTTCTCCCTCACGAGAGAGCCAGGCTGGGGTGCTAACCCATCCCGTACCGGGTGCCGTCTCTCCGGCCGTCAACTGTCTCTCCAGCTTGTCACCAATCTATACTTGGTTGTCACCTAGACTATTCCTAAGTGTCACTGGCCATGGGAGCCATACTCATACGGTTCAAGATACAATGCTTCAGCATGCGCTATAAATAGTAATCACAGCCTAATGCATAGAGATAAATCCTGAAACCTTCTCGCAACAGTTCTAGCCTAAGCCAGTGGTTTTCAAAGTGGGGTCCCCAGCAAAAAGGGGGGATAATCTCTTTTCACTATAGTCCCATGCCATCCATAAGTAACACAATCTAAGCTAGTGTAGAAGTGAGTAACTAGGCTAATAATAACCATAACAGCACAAATAATTGACAAAAATCTTGAAATAAATATACAGTATTTACTCTGAGAAATGAAATAATGAGAAAAGGAACAATTATTGATGGTTAAAACTGAATAATGACATCACAACAGTCTAATCCTAATGCTAATTTAAAATGAGATATTCCTCTAAATCTGTCTTCAAACTGCAAAAGAGAAAGAAAAAGCTACCTCCCCTGTTTTCAAGCTCACCAGACACCACTGCTGGATACACATACGGTACTACAAAATACAAGACGAACCATTTTATGTTCTCCACTGCATCCCTGTTTGGAGCTCTTGGAAACTTTGTGTTTGTGTGTCTCAGCAAAGCGTCACTTGGCTGTTCTACCAAGTGAGAGGTCATACTAGTGTTTGTCCAAATCAGGATATAAGAGCAAGCCATTGTTTTCCCAAATACAGTATGTCTGTGCTGTGCGGCCCATTAAAAAACCTTTAATTTTTCACTGCAGATATCAGTCTGATCCATGGAGCCCATAGGAGCTATAAAATGTTGATTTATTGCCTTGTCCTACAACTCCCAACATATGAGAGGGCTACAGAGGCACTAATGATGTACTACTGCGGTCATTTAACAGCCAGTGTTTGAACACTGCTTATATATATATATATATATATATATATATATATATATATATATATATATATACTGTATATATATACTGTATATAGACTGTATATATATATATATATATATATATATATATATATGAATTGCTCAACTTGTACATCACTGATGACATCACTGTCACTGATGATGTCACAATGCCTACAACCTCTTATTAAAGAGAGAACTATGATGGATTAATTTCCTGAACACCATGGCACCCACTGGACTTAATGAAGAATTCGATATCAGACCCTATTTATAAGAGGCCTCTGCATATATATATATATATATAACATATGTGTATATTATTTTTTCTTAGTATTTTGTTGTCTTGATATATCTCTACTGTTGTCATTTCTTGTTTTTCCTGCAGCTAAGAAAATAGACTGTAAATTGTTCTATGTAGTCTATACGTGACTTTAAAATTGAGAGCTGGTTGTCTGTCTATATATATTGTATAGTATACATTCTATATAGTCTATACATACTGTGTTTTTGAATATATATGGTTAGGAAAATAAGACTATATAATATAAATACTATAAATACCTCCCTAGATATTGTTTTAACTTTATTGACCTATTGATTTTCTAAATTAGATTCATTGAACATGCTGTGTTTTCTTCAGACTTGTACATATTCTTTGGTAACTGATTAAGAAAGCCTGGGTCTACCTCCGAACCACTAGGTGGAGTTATGCACATGTACCTATATAAGGACTTCCTAAATGTATGTACTTCACATGACACTGACGAAGAAGACCCAATTCCGTTCGAAACTGTTTGTCTCTGTCTATTAAATGTTTGTACATGGGAGCAGAAGAAACCTGTGTTGCGAGCTGTCTTTTCTCATTATGATGCCTATGACATCACTGATCATCTCACAATGCCTAGGCATCACTTGATGATGTCACAATGCCTATGACATCATCAGTGACTATGACAACATCAGTGATGGCATACAGTTAGGTCATGTATTTGGACATTGGACACAATCTTCATTATTTTGGCTCTCTACAACACCCCAATGGACTTGAAATGAAACAATCAATCTGTGCTTTAACTGCATACTTCCAGCTTTAATTCGGGGGTATTTACATCTAAATCAAGTGAACGGTGTAGGAAATACAATACATTTTAACGGACCAAAATTACATTTTAAGGGACTGAAATAGTTAGGAAATTAACATAATCATGCAATCGTCCAAATGGGTTTTGAAGCATTTGACTAAATATGAGCAGATAATATTGTCCGAAACACTTCAGAATTTATTCTGCTGCTGTTGTCAGCAGTTGCATCATCAATAAATATAAGGGAACCACGCACGCGCATGTGTGTGTGTGTGTGTGTGTGTGTGTGTGTGTGTGTGTGTGTGTGAGTCAAATGGAATTTGGTGTGGATTCAAATGCACAATTCAGTTCTGTAACCGTAACAGGAAATACATTTGTTTTTCAAAATGCTTCATAACTGAGCAATTGTCCAATTTGACCGCCAAGGATTATCGACATGCAAATGGTACATCTTCACAATATGATGGATACACAATGACGTTTACTCTCTGATACGAAGATTTGTAATTTTCTGAAACAGAATTCATAGCAATAGCAAAAATACTGTGTTTGGGATATTTTTGTGATCCAGGTTGCAACCTGCATCACAAAAATATCCCAAACACAGTATTTTTGGATACCCATGGAGAAGCATAGAAGAAATGCAGAGCTCTTTCAGTAAATGTAGTTTAAACAGCACTTAAGCTTAATTTATACTTATTATAATCAATCAATCAATCAATCAATCAATCAATCAATCAATCAATCAATCAATCAATCAATCAATCAATCAATCAGTTTAATACATGTCCCAGAAGGGCACTTTGGTTCACATCAGACAGTAGTGGAAATTACAACATCATTACTAATTTGATAGTAGTAATGAAGGCACACTTCAGAATTGAGATACATTATTACTAGTTTGAAAAAGTAATAAGGCACACTTCAATGTTATACAATACATAAACATTTGTTGCATTATGTACCGATTCCAAAAGACCATCTACTGCCCTCAGCCGGGTCGCCACGTGCGCAGCGCCACCGTTGCATTAGCTCCTCAAACATCGCAAGTGGCTCGCTGTCATCAAGTCTCATAAAGTGTCGCTCAGCACATGGTCGCAGATGAAAAAGAAAGTGTCGCTCATGGTGTTGCATTTATACTTCAGAGGACGTTCGCCGCGGTTCAACGGTCACGTGACACTCGAACGCTATAAGCAGCTGCAGACAGTCAAGAGAAGAGAGGGAACGAAATGCACAGTAAAACCACCTCGGAGGCAAGATGTAACGTACTTGGCTGCTGCCGCATATAAACAGCACACAACCACACAACTCACCTCCTCTCTCTGGGAAATTGGTCACGACGTTCTTTGTGATTTTCACGAAGTCATACATCAAGGACAGGCTGATAAAAATAGCGGGGACACGTTCATTCATTTCAATCGAGCGAAAACTAGCGGGTGGACCCAAGGGAGCTGGAAGGTGGGTGCTGAGGGTGCTGCAGCACCCCCTGGTGGCAAGAGATGGGATTTTCGAAATTGTTGGATTTGGCTGTCTTGTGTTTATACCACCAACAAAATGCATTAAAAACAGTGTGTGCTTCCCAGCTCTAATCTTATTTCATATGCTCTCTCTTCAAAAGTGTTTGATTTTCATCATAATCTGGTTTTCTATAATAATAATAATAAGTTCAGTGTTTATGCCTGTGTTGCTGTCTGTTGTAGTGTAAAACGACTAAAGGGAGAACAGGTGCTTATGAAAGTGAGTGAGAAAAGGAGAAGATACTGAATAATGACATATAACAGTATAATCCTAATGTTAATTTAAAATTAAATATTCCTCTAAATATGGCTAAAAGTCCAGAAGACATAAAATTTTCCTTCCTTCCTTACAGCACCCGCTACCTAAAAGTACTTCCAGCGCCACTGGACCGTGGACCCCAACCAAAACAAGGAAGTCAAGCCTGAAGCACGTGCCGTCTATATAGCCAATCAGACTTGCGCGATACTATGACGTAGTCAGCGACAGTAGACATTTCACCAGGTAGCAGACACTGCTCGCCCTTGAAAGTGTCGACTCAAGTCCTCATTTCTGTCAGCCACCGTTTCAAAAGTGTCGGCAGACGAAGCATAAATTGGGCTTTAGTGCTGCTGGTTTGGACTGTGGCCAGGCAATAGGACAAGCTGCTCGTTCCTGAGCGCACGCTTCGCATGATTAAGATTCATGAGGTTGAAACAGGGAGACCAAATTACCAGCACCTTTCTTCTACTGTACAAAAACCCATACTGTACATTGAGTTTGCATATAAGAAAAAAAAAAACACCTCTCTTATTCCCTCATTCTTCCATTGGGTGGAGGAGAATGAAAATAACTCTTTGACATTCCTTATTTATTTGACCTCTAAGGATAAAATGTCCATTGAAGTTATTCCACTACAAAGGTACCGAAGGAGCTCAATTTTCTTTGCTATTCAAATGTCAAAAGAAGTTTGACATTGTATTCTGATTGGTCCTCTTGAACAATGATGGTATTTCCATGTGTCCAAGTGGTATACAGTATGTTCCTCATGGCTTGAATTAGAGCAACAACAAAAAAAGAAAAAACAAAGAAAAACAAAGATTTATGAAGGATGCTGATTTTATTGATTGATTGATTTATTGTATGACTGTGGTTGATTGATTTTTGTGTGTACTGATATTCAATATCAATATATCAATATATTTTCAAACATGCCAGGTATTAATGGCTGCCCATAGACCACCAGTGTAATATTGATCAATTCTGCAGTAAATATGTAATCAGTCAAAAACTACACACATTATGCATCGTGTTGGAGATGGATGACGCTGACTGGCTCATATTGATTTTCAATAATAATAATAATAATAATAATAATAATAATAATAATAATAATAATAATAATAATAATAATAATAATAATAATAATATCAACCTTACATATATATTAGCAAACTGTTATATTGATCTCACTCTACTGGGATATTAATACCGGATTACAATTCTTCATCCATATGTTCTTGTACAGCGACACTATGGGTAAATGAGGCTGGAGATTCTCCCACTGTTATTAACATTCCAGACCTTGACCAAAGGTGATAACTGCACCTTACATTGAAATTCCGCTCACTGTGTGTTCCCTGGAGGGTTGATCCCCTTGTTCATGTTGTATTTACACAGGCAGCTGCTATCAGTGAGTAAACCGCCATGAGCAATCAACACCATGGTCAGGGTTCAGTTTGTACAACAACCTGGGCAGAATAAACCCAGATAGAGAGACCCAAGACAAGAAAGCGGACTTTGGTTGCTTTTTCAGATGTTTGAAAAGGCATTCTAACTGCTATTTCCCTTCCTTTTTTCATGCTATCAGAAAATGCAGAGAACATAAGCTTCCAATAAAAGGAAAAACAAGACCCATTTTCGTAACCTTCCTCAACATTAATAGAGGGGGGGACTAGATAATGAATCATGGTACATTTTTGTTGCATTTCCTGCAGCTGACAAGCTCCAGTTGTGGGTGAGTCAGCGTGGTTAGAGGGAAATTAAGTGTGTCCACAGGAAGGACGGGCACTGACGGACAAAGACGAACAGAAAAAAAGGAAAAGAAAATATACGATTTTTCAGCACCATCCGGTGAAGAGTAAAGCATACACAAGTTGTTGGCCTTGAACCTGGGGCAGCATAATTTAGTCCAGTCTAGTCATTTTTATTTATATAGGCCTTTATCACAAGCTTGTCTTAAAAATGTATACCATCATATTACTACATCTCTGTACACTCAAAAATGTCCAACTTTTATCTACTTTTTCCCTTCAATGTGTCACTGTATGGGTCAGATGGAGACTAAAAATGGAAACTTAGCATTTAAAGCTGCAAGAGTTTGGCAGTTTGGCAACATGAGTGTTAACTGTTCAGTGGTTTTTTTTGCCATTATTTGCCATAAATAGTAACATTGATGATCTGCAGAGACATTTTCTCCATGCTAACTCAACTCTCGCAGCCACGTACAATATTCTCACAGATTATTTTGTTTCACCAGTCCATTAAAAAAGCGATCTTTGCATCAGTCCTGTTTACTTCACAGAAATGTATTCTGTGGATCTTTAAACACGTCAGTTTGAGAAAGTTTTCTTCATTTTGTGAGTGTAACTCCCATTGCATCTATACTCTTAAAATGATGTTTGGTTATTTCTGAGACCTTAAATAATCTCTCATTAGCTCACAGACGATTTGTTGCCTCATGTCTGCAAAGAAATGTTTACTGATGTTATGGAAGGGTAAGGACAGTCCTAAGGTGAACATGTGGCTTGCTGATCTTGTCAGTACCCTTGAAGTGGAGAGGATTAGATATATCAGAAAGGATCAAGTAGATCTATTTGACTCCATCTGGCAACCTCTCATTCTGCACCTGGAAAAAAACACGAAATAATGTTGAACACTACTTTATTTTTTAAGTTTCTCTGTCATATTGTTGGATCCTCGTTTTTTTTGGGGTGGGTGGGTTGAGGCCTGGGGGCTTTATGTAACAATATTTTCTTCATTATTATTTTCTCTGTTATTATTACTGCTATTACATTGTTGTATCGATCAATCCATATATCGTACACTGACGTTTTTTTTGTGTTTTTCAGTTGTCGTCGTTATTGTTGTTTTGTTTTTGTCCCCCTATCCGTCACATGGTGTTGATGTTTGTCTTTTGTTCGTTATAGAAAAGAGATGGTGTCTGACGTAATACTGTAACCGTATTTGTAATAGTTGTCAGGATCGGAGTTAGACATGTGGATCTATTCGCGGGTAGTTGATGAAGCTGGGGTGTTGTGGAACTTGATGGCTGGGGCTGCACTGTTCGAGGTTTTGGGAACGGTTGCAGGGATTGCAGAAGTTGCTGGTTGCAGAAGTTGCAGAGATTGGTATGATCCTTGACGTGGATTTATGAATCACTGGCGAGGACCTGCAGGAACAGGCCCTTATAGATGTGAATATGACATCACCTGTGTTATGACATCACCAGCGAAAGGCATGAAAGACGCTTATGAATCATGACATCATCAGTGATTGATGACATCATAGTAGGAATGACGACGTCAAAGTAGGAATGATGACGTCATCCTAACAGTCTGTCTGGACCGGTGTTAGACATGTGGATCTATTCGCGGGTAGTTGATGAAGCTGGGGTGTTGTGGAACTTGATGGCTGGGGCTGCACTGTTCGAGGTTTTGGGAACGGTTGCAGAGATTGCAGAGATTGGTATGATCCTTGATGAGAATTTAGATTATGAATCACTGGCGAGGACCTGCAGGAACAGGCCCTTATAGATGTGAATATGACATCACCTGTGTTATGACATCACCAGCGAAAGGCATGAAAGATGCTTATGAATCATGACATCATCAGTGATTGATGACATCATAGTAGGAATGACGACGTCAAAGTAGGAATGATGACGTCATCCTAACAGTACCCTCCCCTCAACGGACGTCACCTGGCGTCCAATGGGGCCATCAAGGATGGCATCTGGGAGACAAAAAATCCGTAGGTTCTGGTGGAGGTGCTCTTCCGCAGGTGGTTAGACGCAGGTGGTTAGGCCCCAAAGGGGGTGTAAGAGAGTGAGGTGCTCTTCAGCAGGTGGTTAGATGCAGGTGGTCAGACCCCAAAGGGGGTGTAGGACAGTGGAGGTGCTCCTCCCTAATACAGGATATCGAAGCCATAGATGGACCGATACGTAGATAGAACTTCCACCGGGTCCGGTGGATCCTCTGGGGCCGGCCATCCCCCGGGGCACGATCCAAACACGGGAGGCTGGAGACCATCAAAAGGGTCAAATGCCGCCGTCACCGAAGGCAGAGCCGCAGGGGGATCTGACACAGCGAGGCCTGCCCTCCCGACCTGTAGTTTGGGGGGGTCACCCACCGTCTCCTCCTTTAAACGCCTCTTATTTCTTCTTGCTCTTGACCGAGGGCTGGCGACACTACGGGGACCTCCCAGCATCAAGCTGGAACCTACGTGTGGGTCAACAACTGAAATTGGCTGCTCCTGAGGTACGGGTTCAGACTCGGCGAGGGGAAGGTCCACAGGTTGTGCCTCAGGTACGGGTTCAGACTCGGCGAGGGGAAGGTCCACAGGTTGTGCCTCAGGTACGGGTTCAGACTCGGCGAGGGGCAGGTCCATAGGTTGTGCCTCAGGGCCAGCAGACTCGGAGGCCCCCTGCGGGGGGACGGAGCCGATCTGCAGGCAGCGATTGAACTTCCCCATGAGACGATCGACAGTCCTCTCCAACTCCCTAACCCTCTTGGAGACACACTGCCACTCCTGGGTCCTGCAGGGAACGCTACCCAACCGTACAGATTTCTTGGCTGGACACGTAGAGTCTTGATCCACTGAGAGTACCACGGGCCGGCGAGCGGTGGGACCACTTACTGGACGCCGGGAGCAGGAGGAGAGGTAATGCCCGGCTCGACCACAGTACAGGCAGCTCCGGGTGTCCAAACGGCGCTGCCTCTCCTCTGGTGTGATGCGAACCCTGCCGGTCAGATCACGGTACAGATGGCTGCTGGTACAGATGTCGGCCGGCTGCCCCTGCTCTGGGATGACGCGAACTCCCCCCCAGAATATGCCCTTAGCAGCTGGAGGCGGCCGAGAGGCAGAGCTAGAAGCAGGTCTGGAAGGTCTGGAAACCTCCGGAACGACGGCGCGCTCGGAAGCTGGGGCAGGAGGGGCAGAAGGCTGCGGAATGGCACCCTGGGGGCCTAGCCCGTCGAGACGATCTAGCCTGCTCGCCAGGAGGGCGAGCTGATCCTGGGCAGTGGAAGCTATATTCTGGATTGTGCTAACCAGGAGGGCGTCCCGATCATCGGCCTTGGAAACCAGAGCCTGGATTGTGCTAACCAGGAGGGCGTCCCGATCATCGGCCCTGGAAACCAGCGCCTGGATTGCTTTTTCCTGCTGGGCGATCAGCTCAAGTATTGTCGGCAAGTCTCCGAACGTGATGGGACGAGTGGAGACATCAGGATGAGTGGAGATATCAGGATGAGTGGAGATATCCAGCTGAGACTGCGGAATGACGCCCTGGGGGCCTAGCCCGTCGAGACGATCCAGCCGGCCAACCAGGAGGGCGTGCCAATCATCGGCTTGGGAAGCCTTGAAAGCTGCCTCCCTCTGGCCGTCGAGCACGTCCCGAAGGATGTCATCGAGGAGCGCCTGCTCCCGTCGCATCTCCGCGAGTCGCGCGCCCAGGCCAGAAATAGTAGAAATCAGTGCTGTTTGGAAGGTGTCGTCTGGTGGACCACCTGACGTGGCCGGCGGGAAAACTGGGGTCTCGGGAGCTTCCTCCTTGACTGGCGGAAGTGTGTCCGCTAGATCCGCTTTAGAGTGATTGGGGGCCTCCTCCTTGATTGGGGTGAGAAATTTGCCCGCTAGATCCATTTCTGAGTGATTCATACTGTCAGGACCGGTGTTAGACATGTGGATCTATTCGCGGGTAGTTGATGAAGCTGGGGTGTTGTGGAACTTGATGGCTGGGTCTGCACTGTTCGAGGTTTTGGGAACGGTTGCAGAGATTGCAGAGATTGGTATGATCCTTGATGAAAATTTAGATTATGAATCACTGGCGAGGACCTGCAGGAACAGGCCCTTATAGATGTGAATATGACATCACCTGTGTTATGACATCACCAGCGAAAGGCATGAAAGACGCTTATGAATCATGACATCATCAGTGATTGATGACATCATAGTAGGAATGACGACGTCAAAGTAGGAATGATGACGTCATCCTAACAATAGTACTGTAATATACAGATATTTGCCATTCTCATTAAAAAATGTAAAAACAAAAAAAAAGATGTTTGGGCCTATACAGCAGTACAGTATATACCCTTGTTTTTCCCATGGCACTGGACCAGCACCCCCTGCAGGGGTCAGGGAATGGAAAAGTCAGGACACTCAGTCAGTCAGTCATGGATGTTTAGTGAGTTTAGTGGAAAAAGGGACATAGCTAGGGATAGGAAGGTTGTAGCGAGATTCGGGATTCGAGGGGTGGGTATGTGGAGTGGCTAGGCACATATGGGTGTGTTGAGGGGAGGGGCAAGGGGCCATAGGGAAGGTGGTAGAGAGTCGGGATTAGAAGGGTGGGTAGGTGGAATGGCGGGTGGGTGGTGGGGAAAGGAAGAATGGGGGGGGGGGGGCAAGGGAAAAGAGGCCATAGGGATAGGAAAGTGGTAGAGAGTGGGCATTTGAGGCATTGGTAGGTGGCATGGCTAGGGGGATATGGGTGGTGGGGGGAGGAAAGGAGGGGGGGGGAGAGAAAATGGGCTGTAGGGGGAGTGGTGCCGTGGGCTTAAAGGTTTGATATATGTCCAGCCAGTATAAGAGATTTCCATTTCACCTACTTTGATAAATTTCTCCTACTTTGCTATAACACGAACATAGTAGTATGTGTTGGAGAGTGGCACATGTGCTAAATTGGTTTTTGGCGTGTGTGCTGCGTCGGCTCTGGGACAGCATGTGTCGTTTAAGCCCGACACGCACAGGGAGTGAAGGCAGTTTGATGCGCATCAAAGCGCTCTTGGTGCGACGTGCGTGTTCGGCCGTTTAAAACAATGGGTGGGCTTCCAAACGCTAGCGTCTGACGCTCGCTGTGCGTTTGGGGCTTAAGAGTGTGATTTGATGTTGGTCGTCATTTGACATACAATTATACATGCTATCTACCATGTACTGTATGTACTTTTATGTATGTGTGTATAGGTGTATGCATAATGCATTGTCCTCTGTAAGTTGCTTGGTTGCTTGTGTTTGTGATACCAGCCGTGCTAATTGCTCTTGTGTTTGTATTGTCTATAATGGCTGTTTTAAAACAAAAACAAACAAACAAACAAAACACATAGCCTAGCCAGCACTTTATTTCAGTGTTGAATATAGACTTTTATTTTGTAAGATATATTTTGTCGGACAATCCTTATCGATATGAACAAAAATGACAACACTGATCGAATTACAGATAATAGATACACTACTAGCAGATACATTATGTTCAAGTCAGTAAAAATACACAAAGTAAACCAAGGAGCATACAAACACTAATGCTCAGGTTGCCTTACCTCACCCTCAACCTGGTTTTCCACTGATATCTGGCTTTCTGCCAAAATCACCACAGTTAGGACTGGAAGGTCTACGATAGAGTGACATTCATGGCGTTCAGACGAAAACAGTAACTGTTCCATCCCACCCCACACAGGACACATCCAACACAGCAAACACACTCAACTCATGGCCCATGGGATGCTGAGAAAGCCACCGTCCCCCGAGTGATGAGCTTTTTAACAGAGGCAGAGATGCTGGGGTAGAGGTGTTGTTGCAGGGACAGAGGCAGAGATGATGGGGTAGAGATGTTGCAGGGACAGAGACAGAGATGCTGGGATAGAGATGTTGCAGGGACAGAGGCAGAGATGCTGGGATAGACATGTTGTTGCAGGGACAGAGACAGAGATGATGGGGTAGAGCTGTTGTTGCAGGGCAGCTCCCTCCTACTGAAAGCAACTCATCGGGTCAGGCTTCAGACCGGGCAGAAGCAGCGTGTCCACACTGACAGCAGCCACCTGTAAAACATCAGCAGACCAGACAACACACATCAGTCACTCGGCCAGCACTGCTGGGATGTAAGTTGCGCAATCGGCCTTCTACCGCCTAACATTTCTTTTTTCCTATGGATTTCTTTCTCTCATTTTCTCCCCAATTGTACTTGGCCAATTCCCCTTGCTGTCCCATTAGTTGCTCCACCCCCTCTGCCGATCTGGAGAGAGTTGTAGACTAGCACATGCTTCCTCTGATACATGTGCAGCTACTTCTTTTCACCTGACAGTTTCACCGGGGACATTTAGCACGTGGCAGGATCAGGCAGAGGAAGCACTAGTGCAGCGACCATGACTCATACCTCACTGGCTTCCCACCCGCAGACACGGCCAATTGTGTCTGTGGGAACGTCTGTCCAAGCAAGGAGTACCACTACCGGGAATTGAAGCCGGGTCTCTGTGGTGGTAGGAGAGTGCTTTTACCTCTACACATTACCAGACACTATCCAACTGTGTAACTCTTGCCAGCACTGCCCCGCCTTGGGCTTGTATTTCCTTATTTTGTGAATTATTAATTGGTAAGGAACGAATTTGTTCTTTTTATCCTAAAAGTGTCACAGGTTGTGGGAAGTAATTTATGATTGGTGGTCAACGCCTGAGTTTTAATTAAGTCCAGGCCAGAGTTCACAGTGGTGGAGATGGAAGTGGTTCATTAATCACCAATACCAGCCTGCGCCGGCACATGAAAGGCCAAAGCACATCACTTTGATCTGAATTGCAATTAATATTGGAAACATGTAAGTGAATTAAACCATGTAAGGAAGGGGGACTTGGGGGATTATTTTGGCTTTTGAGAAACTAACTCATGTGGAATCTGATCAAAACATGGTATTGAAATCAATTCAGGCTTCGCACTTCCCAAGCAGTCAAACAAAGGGCATCATATTCAACATATCAGAGATGGACAACACAGACTGGCTGATATCCAATTTTAAAGGGGCCAATATTGATATTGATGATATAGAACTGTAATAGATTAATCAAATATATATCTAGAGCCAGGTTTAGCACTATACTTTTGAGGCACTGCAGTAAGTCAATTTCCCTAGCCACTGCTAGCCACTAGCCACTAGACATAGGGCAATAAAACCTTGAAAAGACAGGTATCCTTTGAGCAGCCTGCTCTCACAACGACAGCATCAAATACCACCGCTGCACGCGTCAGAGACACACACGGATGGTTAACTCACACGCACACACACACACTCATTCACTCACGCACTCACTCACTCACTCACACACACACACACACTCACGCACGCACTCACTCACTCACTCACTCACTCACTCACACACACACACACACACACACACACACACACACACTCACTCACTCACTCACTCACTCACACTCACTCACTCACGCACTCACTCACGCACTCACACTCACTCAATCACACACACACACACTCACTCACACTCACTCACTCACTCACTTACTCACTCACACACACACACACACACACACACACACGTTCTCTCAGACAGTTTTCCACTCGTCCCTGCAGGTGTTACAGTAAGCTCCAGCTCGGGATCTGAGTAGCTTGAAGACCTAGTAGCTTTGTTCTCGCGAGATCTGGCAACACTGCCAGCCTGCAACCTCCATGTGTCGATTTAGAGGATCTCAGTGGCGTGATAATCACTGGATGAGTTTTCAGTCGCCTGCAGCAATGGCTCTCTCTCTCTCTCTCTCTCTCTCACTCACTCACTCACACACACACAGACACACATTTAAATGATTTATTTATGTCCACATAGATACAGAGTACAAAGGACATAAACACTAGTAATGCAATCAGATGTTGGGAGTTGGTCAGATACAAGAGTGCCTAATTGGCGACCACAATAATGCATACAAAGAAGATATATATAATACCACACAGGGTGATGACAAAGGCAGATTGACATACAGTTATACTGTAATACAAGATAAGGGACAGTATCCAAATTCATGGGTACAAAAAGCAGCGCCTTCTCCATATTGAGCGACTGCCAATAATAGCAGATACTGAACAATACCTTGCTAACTGTTTGGTCCTTCTCTTAGGTAGACCAGCCATCTGAAGGCCTCTCACAACCAGCTTATGGACATGACCCAGGCTACCATTATGAAAACTAAAAGTTTACACCTGTAGCCCAGCTGTGAAATGGTCTGCTCCAGCTGTTGATATTTTAGCATCTTGGTTATAAAGGCCTCCTAGGCTATGGTCAAAGGTACAGCCAACCTCAAGAACAAACACCTCTCTGAGATTTTCATTCACGACAACAACATCAGGAGTGTTAGCTGGAATATTAGAGAACACATCAGAGTCGTCACTACACAGACTGAACATGCTCGGCTTCACGGTGGAATGCTTAGAGTGAAATAGAAGATCTGAAAATAGAGGTGATATCTTTTGATATCAAATCCACTATTCTATCGTGCCTACATATGTAAAGCCCTTTGTATGCATGGCAACCATTTAAGATGTGAGACATGGTTTCAGTAATCTGTTCATGACCATGATGTATACAGTGAGGAGCATGACTGTTCGGAAGCCAGATGGAAAGATTGAGCTTGGTTGGTAAAACCTGTAGTCTTGCTTTTATAGTGAAGATAACAATGCTCTCATCTATAGCTAGGTTTTTAAATACTGCATGAGACACAGAGTGATCTGCTACAGGAAGACATGCAAGCTTTCATTGGAGTTTCAACTCAGTCCAGTGTTGTCGCTGTCTCTGCTGTTGCGCCCTCAAGAAGTGACCTCGGGCATTTGTTAGTGGAAGCTGATGTTCTGATCCACAAATGTCCACGGTCGCTCTCACAGTGATGCTGGGATATAATCTCCTCCGAGACATTCACTGCCTCTGAGTTGGATCCCACCCACTCCAGTGTGACTTTGGCCCAGCCACATACTGTAGATCGTTCAAGTCCGGCCAATCAGACCACACACCAAAGCCAGGGGAGCCACTGTCCAGCTTTCCGCTGGGTTTCCTCCTGAAGCCCAGAAAACTAGGATCCGACCCATGTGCCAGGGGGACCTTGCACCTTTTTAGGTCCAGGAACAGAGAACCTCTTCCAAGCTCTCTGACATATTGGTCGTCACTGTTGAGCATATTCAAAAGATGGCCGAGCCTCATAGCAACATAAGTCCATTCAAAGTTCAGAACCCCCAGACCACCCTCCTGTTTACTATGAAAAATGATATCACGTGTAGTGTGCATATTTAGTCCAGTCCACTGTCTTACCAAACGTACGGTTTCATCATTCAGAACACGCAAAGACTTGCATGGAATATGTACGTTGGAAAATAGGTGTTGAACTTTGGCCAGTGCTACTTGTCTAACTGCTTCCAATTTAATGATGAGTGGCAGGGGCGATGCATCAATCAAATCGAGTCTGGTGGAAAACTCAGAAAGACCTCATCGACTTGCTCTTTCCACTCCCCTGCCACATTGAATTTGTGCCCCCCCCCCCACACACACCCAGTCAAACATGAGCAACAGATTTTGTTTATTTGCGAATTATTTATTTTTTATGTAGTTGTTTTCATTCCTGAATTTTATTTAGATGCTTTGGCAATACTATTCATCTAACATTGATGCCAGTGAAACAGATTGAACTGAGCTGAGTGAGAAAATAAATACATGTATTTCCCAAAGTTTTGTGATTCCAAGCAGTAACAGATCAAGAAAATATGAAACATGTCAACGAGGTGGGGGGCTGGAAAGCTGGCATCATCATTTTGTGTATTTTAAATTACATACAACAAAGATGAGCAATCAAACAGAATACTGCAAAAGTAAAACAAAATCCCCCCAAAAGGGTTTTGTAGTACCCTATTGTTTTGGATTTGTCTTGTTTTGTTAAAGTATCTGTCTAAAGTTGCTTGTACCTGTGTACATTTGAAATTAGACATTTGTATTGATATCTGAGTGGTTTAGCCATAATGCTAATAAAGACATTCTGATTTTGAAAGAGAGGTCAATAGAATATATCACAGTAAAAACCCTTAAATGCATACTCTCAATTTGAGGATATGCATTTATCCCCCCCCCCCCCCCCAGTGTATTTTGTCATTTTTAAGATATTTCATGGCCTGCTGGGCTTTTTCCTGCTCTATTGATTAGCCACAGTGTTCGCCAGTGTATTTTGTTGACAAATAACCTTATTGTGGGCTCAAAGTAATAAAAATGAGCTGTTGGCATGGGCAACAGCTAAGTTTAGGGTGGGTCGGGTGGGACACTTTTTTGAGGAGCTAAAATTGTCCCCACCACTTTTTGGGTGGGCCCGAAAATCCATGACTGATATCATTGTCTTTCGGAGGCTGTGGCGGGCTCATTTTTAAAGCTAGCATGGGTTTATAGTTTCTCTTTATAGTTATAGTAGAAAGAGGAGCAAACTAATGTTAAGTAGCCTAATAACTATACTGCCCTCCAAATCAAAACCGCAGTAACTACAATTTTGGTCAAAATTGAGTTATTATTGAAATTGAACTTTTAGATATCTGTTTTATCATGTGACAAATTTTCTAAGTTCAGTCTTGCTCTATATTTGAGAAAACAGAGTATAAAAGTTGCAGTAACTACGAAATCCAACCAAAAACCAGACAAAACTGCAGTAACTACACTTACTGCACTTTGATTTGCTTTCACAGAGCTTCAGCTGGACTTAAACAGAGATAAACGCAGTAACTACACTTTGAGGTGTAGTTACTGCGGTTCAGACTGGTTTTTGGTTGGATTTTGTAGTTACTGCAATTTTCCCGCTCTTTCCATAACAAAGCCCAACATATCAATCACTCATAATGGCACAATCTGTTTAGTTAATCCAGTCAATTCCCAATATGAGAGCGCACTGACAGCTGTCTAAATTGTTAATAAATGAGTCTTCAGTGTCTTTAAAATTGTAAATGCTGTATTTCTAGCTAATAATCCATAAGAGATCATCCACTCCACTGGGAAGTGTTAATCTGGCTGTAGATAGTGATAATTGTTTGGTATCACTACCTAGCTCATCAGGACAATCTTTTTCATTGCTGCATAAATTATCAGCATTCAGACTCAGTCTGTAATTAATTTTATTCAAAAATAATTGTAATATGCTATGTAATATACTGTATATGTTCTTGTATGAATTATCAATCTGAAAAGCTGATCTGATTTGTAAAGAAAACCTGTTCTAAATTAAGATAATAAAACAACTGTGCTCATTAATTAATTGTGTCAGAATGAAGCAACACCAGTGGTGAAGATGACATCAACTGACTTCAGGATTCCCTGAATTTATCTGTTACTTATCCATTTAAATGTTTTAAACATGTAAACAATAAAACAATTAAATACAGATATGATGTGGTATCGAAATCAAAACCGATTACAATTGTCTCATGAAAAACAAGACAGGAGAAGCACATTAGATTGTAGTTACTGCGCTTTTCCCTTGTACTACCTACACATCTGTTTAAGGTAATACACAGACAGAGTGCCGTATCTGCATTTCTGGGGTCATAGGTCAAGTAATTGATAATTGTTTTGCCCCCAAAAAATACTTTAACATATACATATTTAATAAGCGCATTGCCACTTTTCAACCTATATCTAATTTGGCTGGACAGTCAAAAAACTTTAAAGCCATTTTTCTCAGTTTCAGTGTTGGCGTAGTTACTGCGGTCATGATTTGTAGGGCAGTATAGCAGATCTGAAAAGCGTGTAGGCTAAACAAGTGAGAAAGTTGCTAAAAGGAGAGAGGTATGAGTGCTTGCGTACTGAGCAGTGTAGCCTAAATGTAGCCTAACGGAAATTAGACCAGAATAATATTATGTTTTATAATAAACATTGCAAATAATCACAGTCACACAATTATTCTACCGTTTATCTATAGCAAGGCATTACAATAAATAAAATATTACTTCTGCACTATAATTAAATTGATATTTAAATCCCTATGCATTTTGGCTATGGCCACTAGGGGGTGCAGTGCACCCCCTGAACCCACGCAAACTTCATCCATGCGGTTCTAGCTTTATATGCATTTGTTTTCAGAAAGGTCTGTTCTGGGTGAGTATAGCCTATAACAAACTAAGCTGAAAATAAAGTCCAGGTTGTAAAAAAAAAAAAGAATTATCCTTTAAAGACCGCCAGTGGACGTCGCTACTTCCTGGTATGCACTGCATGCATACACTTACTCACACGACCACAAGAGGTCACACTCGTCAAGATCTGTCATTTCAACCACCTTGCAAATCGACCAACGTTGTTATGTTCCTTGTGAGCACGGGCTGAAAAGACACAAGAGATGGTTCTTTGTGGAGATCAGAGGCCACAGGGTTTGGCTCACAGGGAGAGAGCTTTGCCAGCTTGGGCACATCAAAGCTCTGTTGGCCTGCCACCACAGACCCCCCCCACCCCTTTCCGGAAGAGACACACACACACACACACACACACACACACACACACACACACACACACACACACACAGTCATCACGAAGGAGACAATAATTAACTGTTATAGGCTTAGCTGTCCTTACAGTGCTTGGTAAACTTTAGTAGTGTTACTAGACTAAATAATATCTGGACCAACTGAGCATGACGTCACCCATTGGTTTTTGAGACCCCAAATCAGTTGAATTCTGGGTAATTTTTCGGATTAAAGGAGAATTTCGTTTTTTTTTTAACCTGGACCCATCTCCTGGCAATAATTATGATTTGTTGAAAAGAAAAAAGTCTGCACTCTGGAGCATACTTAAAGACTTGGAGTTTTATTAACGTTTCGGTTCAACAACCTTCATCAGAAGGCCATTTCCTGGAGTCTCCCAGGGATCAAATTCCCTCAAACGTGATCTCGGTCACCAAGTCTCGTAAAGTCCCGCGATACTTTCCAGCCGACTGGCCAACCACAGGTAGGACGCTTTGCCCTGGTGGTTTTAGCGTAACCTATGTGGGGTTTGGCGTAACCTATGTGGGATTCGAAATAACGAAGGTTATGCCAAACCCCACATAGGTTACGCTAAAACCACCACCGCAAAGCGTCCTACCCAGTTGGCCAGTCGGCAGGAAAGTATCGCGGGACTTTACGAGACTTGGTGACCGAGATCACGTTTGAGGCAATTTGATCCCTGGGAGACTCCAGGAAATGGCCTGGGGCGAAATATCACTCTGGTGGATGTTGAGGGATCACATTACGACCATATGTGGCGAAAACGGGAATAAAAATAGCTATTTAGATGCAGGAAAGACAGGCTCACACTTGGCCCCAAATCAGCTCCATTTTACAACTGACTTGGACGCTATTGATCTCAAAACAACGCTAGGACGGCCAGAAACGCCGCGGACATCACTGGGTGAGTGGCCAAATCATAATTATTGCCAGGAGATGGGTCCAGGTTAAAAAAACCCGAAATTCTCCTTTAATTCTAGGTAATTTCCTGGAGCATTCTGGGTAATCCGTTTGAATTTGGAGCCCGCGAATGCACGGGGGTGTGAGTGTGTGTGTGTTAGTGTTAATTTTGGCAGCAATTTTTGAATTTAGCCTTAGTCTTAGTCCAGTTTCAAAATGTCATAGTCAGTTTTTATCACATTTAGTCAACCTCATTCTGTTTTTATTTAGTCAACTTTAGTCGACTAAAAGTCTGAGCATTTTAGTCTTATCTTAGTCCAAGAAAACAATAACTATCTTAGTCTAGTTTTAGTCAACAAAAACTGTTAACATTTTAGTGGTATCTTAGTCAAACTATTTTAGTCTACCAAAACCAATATTTTATCTTATCCTTCTGATAAAAACATTTTGAATGATTAAGACCACTGACCACGTGACCACTGGACATGGAAAATGTGATGTGCAGATTTATTTTGTGAACCAACATGATTCAACAATCCATGATACTGTAGTGTGTACACACACACACAAATTGCTGTCTAGGTAGGCATGCATGCTACATCTGTATAAAAGGTACAATATAGACGGTTTTAACTTCACAACAAAAACATTATAAATTGAACCCCCGCTCACTTCCTGTTGCAGTGTTTGCTATGCGGACATAAAAGAAAAAAAAACATTCAAGTGCAGGACTGACCATTCCGTGAAAACCGTCTATACAGCTGAGCGGCGAAAACAAAAGTAACGATGTCGAGTGAATATTTCTGCAGTTTGCCGAATGCTGAGAAAAAGGAAGTGCTGTGGGGTTGTGCTCTGGTGAAAACAGTCTATAGAAAATAATCATGGATGCTGTGAGCCCCTTTTTAGTCCATATATCTAAACCAATAGTTATTTTGCATGCCATGGACAGTCTGTGTTTGAATTTTTCCTTTTCAGCCAGGTACATTTTGTCCACAAGGTTTGTCATTTTCTTTTGGCACTGTGAGCCTTCTATCTATTTTTTGGATCATCATGAGAAAACGACTGTCCGTGGAGGGAGGGCTGTGCGACCTATCCACTGAGCTATCGCCTCTTCTTTGGAACGTTGTTCTTGTGAGTCTGGTTTGTAGGTTGTGTGGGATAGCAAAGCCCCAGCGATAGCTGGCCTCTGCTCTTTCTTGGGTGGCTGGTATACCGGGGGTTTATCCAGTGCTGTAGTGGTAAAAAAAAAGGTGGGTAAACTATACTTTTGACTCGAGGCAGCTTTCTCACGCGGCACCGGCAGTGTTATAACGGCGGATAAATAAGCTTCCGTGACCGATATACAAGACAAAATATGAGAGTATATAGAACAACTTAATCTGAATCATATAGCCCTATAAGGTATATCAGGGGGTTCCCCCACATTTCTGAGTAGCCAGCCAGATAGAAAAAGTAGCTGGCTATGGGATGGGCCTTGCCCCTCAAGGGGGGTCCGGGGGGATTCTCCCCCAGAAGATTTTTTTTTTTACATTTTAAAGTAAAATTCATCAACCTGGTGCATTTGAGAGCAAAATGAACTACACACATCTCTAATGTGTTGTGACTTTACAAATAATTAGGCCTAAACAATCAATATAAAATGTATTTAATGAACATTTGTTGAATTTCTCCAGGTATGAAAAGTTAAATTATACAGTAGGTAGCCTACTTTAAAGGACCTTGTATGAACCTAGTATATACAGTTTGAAGAGTAATATAGTTCTCTCTCTCACACACACTGTACCTGTGATTGTCAGCTTCAGCTTTATAGCTAAAAGTATGTAGACAGATTGAATCTGTGATTCTTGAATACCAATATATAATTCAAACTGTCCACAAACACATTGGGCAAGGATAGGTAGACAACATACTGTACATGGAAATAAAAGTGGTTCTGCCACTCTGGCCACTAAATTTTAGTCAGCCAATATTTATTTATACAGATCTCGGCACAACAAACACCACTATGTTTCTCGATAGTTTTCAACATGGTCGTATTATATTGGCTTTATACAGTAGCACCTGGACTATTCAAGTCGACTCGCACGCACCTAATGTTACAAACTTTACTTGATCAGAGGGAAATCAATCATGTTTCTTACACCAGTGATTCACTCTTCAGTTGTAAAACGGTGAGCCTATATGATTTTCCCCACTCCGGACACACATTTTTAACCAACCTTACCTATGTTCAGCTCTCCAAATGCGCATTGCGCATCGCTGGCACAATGGCACCGTTAAGTTGTTTGAAGGGAGCGCTGTCTGGGCAGGCAAGCACAGCTCGATAAAGGCACCAACGTGACCGGGGCCGTGTACCTTTCCCGCGGAGCGCTCCACAAAAATAGGCTACGGTTCGCGGAGATCCTGGTCAGTGCCATGCCCATGAGTAATCTTTTTTCTTTTATTTTGGTGTGTGACGTGCTTGGCGTGGTCTCCGCATCAACGGAGTTTACGCGAACGTGTTAAAACTCGTGCAATAATAAGTGTGCATAAACGATTTAAACATGTGAGTAAACGATCTTAAAAGGTGCCTAAATGCTGCAGAGCATTGAAAAAGGTACGTAAACACCGTTTACGTGCGTTTAGCCACCACTACAGCCCTGGGTTTATCTGAAAGCTGGGACAGGAATAAATACAATGTCAGGACAGGACAGATGCAACATCAAGAAAATCAAGTATTGCACTAAGTATTATACATAAGTAAATCATTGCTGTCTTTTAATTCTTATTCAAATTAAGATGTTTAGAACGGTGTGTGAGTGCGAGGGAGAGAGAAAATGTATGCGTATATAATAGTGTTACACACACACACGCTATTTTACAGACACACGCTTTTCTCTCTCCCTCGCTCTCACACAGTTCTAAACATCTTTAGGCAACGGCAACCCCCACCCGATAGAAACACCAACTGCACAGTGTAGCATTGATACAAGTTAAGCTAGCTAACTTTAGCTTGTTAGCTTGCTGGCTGGGCCTTTTGTCACTAGGAAAGCCCGGCCCCGCTGTTGAGAGATGCTAACGCTAGCACAATACTGAATGCTAAGTTGCCTTCGCTGCTCATTTTAAGCTCCTTCACAAGTTAATTCGTTAATGAGTTGGCTTGGCTAACGTTAATAGTATAAAACACAGCCTACGTGCAAAACCACCGCATTAGTAACGTTAGTTGGCTTACCTCAATCTCTTTGTGGTAACACTTGATGTGTCTCTTCAAGTTTGTAGTGTTTTTCCCTGCTATTTTATGGACACACGGCTTCCCATGTGATACAGCAACGTATTCGTTTTTTTTCTCTGCGTCATTGTAACGGAAATAAACCCAGATATCCAGCCGTTTCTTCCTCCCAAGCATATCGAGTGCTAAAACAAGTAGGTTAAAATCGAGACCATTAAAAACAAGCTAAAACCATGGAGGCTAAAACAGGTGACGAGTCCTCCTCTGTCCTGACTGCGTGCAGCTGTGATGATTGGCAGCAACGTTCCTTATATCGACACTGGTGTGCGCAACACAGGAAACAGATTAACGATTAACGTTAAAATATTTGTCTCCTCCTTTTTCGTCAGCGAAAAAAAAGACAGATTTTGGCACAGTTTGGTGAACTACATTTTCGTCTCGTCTTTTTTTGTCAACGATATTGGATGTTGATATCGTCACAGTTAGTGTTTAATCACGTGGGTATCGTCTCGTCATCGTCTCGTCTTAGTCATGGGAAAAAAGGGCGTTGACGAGCATATTTCGTCATAGTTTTCGTTAACGAAATTAACACTAGTCTGTGTGTGTGTGTGTGTGTGTGTGTGTGTGTGTGGAGTGGGGTGTCGGGGACGGTCGTGGGAGTATCCAAATTGGTCTGATTCAATACAGCCGACCAATAGAAAAACACGGGGTCGGAGCACACTCAAAATCGATTAAAAACTCACTGGGTGCAGGGCAAGCAAAATAGTTCAGAGAAGAGAGAAGCCAGCACTCCAAATGTCTTTTCGTATGATTTAATATCCTCAAACCTGGGCAGCAGACAACGGACGTTTCAGTCAAAGACCTTCCTCAGCGTTCCTCAGTGACCGCCATCTTGTTTTGTCTGCCTGTGACCCTCCAGCTCCTCCAGCCTGCTAGCTTGTATGCTGCTGCTAAGCCTCCACAATGTAAACCGCTATGGGTAAACTTTATAACTCTGGTGGATTTGATCGAGCAATTGGTGCTCTGTTGGACTCTTTGAGTGATGCTCATGGTTCGATTGCTCATTCCTATTTGTAAGCTAGCTCAAGATTAGCATCGTGTGCTAGCGTAAACATGGAGCAAAAAACCATCCTGGTTAGCCTCGATGAAAGGTGCCAGGTTCCCTTTGCATGATTTCTTTGTAAAAATAGCATTACAAACAACCAGACCACCACCGCTCCCCACATAATCAATATACCAAAAACACCATAGCTCACCAAAGCTCAGTTAAATGAGGACACTATTAGAAACTACAGGACAGGATAAAAAACATACACATAATATACACATACAACAAAGAAGACAAATAACTAAACTAATTAGAGTGCATACTCACTGCGTACCTCCACCAACCTTTCAGCAAAGTTTCTGGAATCAGTTTGGAAGTTAGGCGCCTTTTTGTCATTGAACATGACCATTGCCACACCCCCTTTTGGCCAGTGGGCGTGGAAAGTTGGCCCATGACCTGATTTTCTGCCAAGTTTCATGCAAACCTATTCATAACCTTTTCGTTATCCTGCAGACAGACAGACAGACAGACAGACAGACAGACAGACAGACACACACACACACACACACACACACACACACACACACACACACAGTCAGACAGACAAGAGAGACAGACAGACAGGCAGGCAGGCAGACACAGACAGACAGCAGGCAGACAGTCAGTCAGTCAGACAGACAGGCAGATAATCAGACAGACAGTCAGACAGGAAGGCAGACAGCCAGGCAGGCAGGCAGACAGACAGACAGACAGACACACACACACACACACACACACACACACAAACACACACACACACACACACACACACACACACACACACACACACACACACACACACAGAGAGAGAGAGACAACACACACAGACAGACAGGCAGATAGAGACACACACACACACACACACGCACGCACACACACACGCACGCACACACACACACAGACAGACATACTGAACAAAATACTCCACGTTTTGTAAAATAACTGAATATGAATATTACTATTCAAATCAATTGTAATTTATAAAGGTAATGCTGCCCGTTTAAACAAACTGTTCCCAAAATATATAATCTCGGATGGTTTGAGCTTGGCGGTGAAGTTCACAGATGACACTGCATTAGTTGACACTTCCAACAGTCACGCCCATTTTGAGGAGGAAGCAAACAATCTGCACCAGTGGTGTGAGGAGCACTTTCTCCAGATAAACGTGAGAAAAACAAAGGAGCTCCTCATAGACTTCCGGAGAAAGGCTGATCATGTCCCACAGCTGAAACTCAATGGAGAGGTTGTGGAGAGGGTTAGCAGCTACAAGTACCTCGGGACCACCATTGACAGCGGGCTGACCTTCAATGACAACACACAAATCATCTTCAAAAAGTGCCAGCCACGGACCAGGCACTTGAACGTAGCCCCTCCCATCCTCCGCAGCTTTTATATTTGCCACATAGAGAGCCTCCTCACCTTCTCTTTTCTGGCCTGGTACGAGGGTCTCTCAGAGGCCAATAAGGCCAAACTGAGCCTGGGGTCCAAGCTCTGCGGGGCGCAATGCTCACCCCTCCAACGGCTTTATGACCAGAGGGCCGTGAAGAAAGCAAGTCAGATGGCGAGGGACTCAACCTGTAACCTCAGCACCTGCTTTCAGATCCTGCCCTCTGGGAGATATGTTGCCCCTATATTTAAAACTAACAGGGGGAGGGCCAGCTTCATCCCCTCTGCTATTAGGCTCCTTAACAGACATAGCCCCCGCTAACCCCCCCCCCCCCCCCCCCCCCCGTCAGGAAAACCTGGCCCTGTTGTGTGCTACCCTCCCTCCCCCCCCCTTTTTTCAACCCGATCTCCCAAAAAATAGTAAAATAGCAACGTTTGTGGACAAACGTTGCTATTTTACAATTTTGGCTAAGAAATTGTAAAATGGTAACGTATGTGTCTACAGCGGTGGGCGTGGTTTGGGCGTGTTTTACGGAGATTTTCTGTTTCTAACCCCTCCCCCTACTCTAATCCTAAACCTAAAATCTCAGAACGTTACTATTTTACAATTTTCGAGCCGAAATTGTAAAATAGCAACGTTGGTCCATAACGTTGGTATTATACAATTTTCTGTGAGACTGTGTTGCCTTTTTTACGTAGGCATACAGGTGCACAGAACTTTTAGAACTTTTAGAGTCATATATGTATTTTTTGTGTGTGTGATATTTTGTATGCTGTGATCCTATCCTCTTTTTTTATATATTGTCTTGTTTCGCTGTACTGACCTTAACAAAGTGAATTTCCCTTGTGGACAATACAGTACAACTTGACTTTAATCCATCTATTGCTTAATATTGTAATTAAACCATATAATCTGTTGCAAAGTGTCATCAACAGAGACTGGTGGAAATACTGGAAGTGTAACCATGCCTGTACCATATCTTTTTGGTGAGACTTTTACTTCTGTTATGCAGCCACTCCACCTGTCAGCCCAGCCATTGGACATGGCAGTAGGGCTTTGTCTTGTGTCACAATGATCCCTGGATTCTTGCTGCTATTAGAATGCATTATAGTATTTTCTGTGAGTGGCCTCAAATAGATAGAGACAAGTGAGAGGACTTGTATTTATCGACCCTGCAGCACTGCCTGCACATAAGAGACAATCAACCACACCCATTATACACCACTTGATAGCCTACTTAAATGGCAATTGCGATTCCAATTTTTTACAACTGTTAGTGTTACTGAGTGAGTTCTTTTCTTCTTCTGAGAAGCCATACATCACATACTTTTCTTGTTAAATGTCTCAATTATAAACTTTTCAAGGGCTGCTCTGGAGGCGGATATAATCTGATTGGTTGTGTTAAACCTCAATGGACGCAGCAAAAGAAGCACTATTTCACATGGCTACAGGCTCAGTTATTCTCAAAGTTGAGGAGCATGGTGCAAGTTAGAGACCACTTTGCATTAATATGTGGGGCTTTTATGGAGCAATTAGGATTCTCTTGTTTCTTGTTTTCCCCCCACACATAGCTGCATCTAGACTCGTTTTTGTAGAGCAGCTGGAGAGCACATGAAAACCCGCAAATCAAGCAAATCTGTGACGTTTTTAATAAACAATAAACGTTCCCTCGGATCATTACCTCCATACGCCGAGCGCCTGTCCGTCCCTCTTATCCACCTGAGACCAGTCTAGAGCCTACAGAGTCTAGAGGTTCGATGAGCTGAGATGGTCGGTCGGCTGTGTGGCCTCTGGTGCTCCAAAATAATATTTACAAATAGGCATTACAGGGCGACACAAACGGGATTTGGGTGGTCTTAACCACCAGAATTATTCACAGGTGTGGCCTGGCAATGCCTGGGCGTTACATCAATCAAACCAATCAGATTCCCGTCTCGCCTTTAATACAGTTTGCACAATGCATGCTGTAATCCTCTCCATGCGTAATTTGGAGATCTCACAACAACCATCGCATCATATACCTGTTAAAAACATCTGTGATTTGATGCAATTCGGGTTCTTTTGTTGACTGGAAAATAAAAACGTGTTTGCAAGGGGAAACAGGAACATTTGATTGACAACATTGCAAGAGGCTACAATGTCCAGGTTTTCTCTATTAATTTCCCATTAACCCCTCTTTGCGATGTGATAAATGTTTCTCAGTGAATTATAGTTGATTGCCTCACCGAATTATCTGCTGTTACTCAATTTTAGCAGCAGAATTTGATGTCCTGGCATTTGGCACATCCGTGCGTAATGACCTATCCAAAAGGAATTCCCCTGCACTGCACTGCGCAGTGCAGCACGGAGAATACTGGTGCGCCAAGCGCAGCGGGGTATTTTTGCGCTAAGAGCTGGTTAAGAGCTGCTTTTAGGTGCTCACAAATGCAAAATTACCGCTTTTGCGACAATAGGGCCATAGATCTTATAACCTTAGAAGATCATGAATATCATGGTCCTTAAAAAAATATGTCATTGTCATTTAGGCTATAGGCTACAGCAGTAACAAGCAGCTGAACACACAAGTCATTGCATGTGTCACAAGTTACAAGCTGTCAACGTCCTTCTGTTATCCCAAAGCAGATCTCAGATCAATAATGAGGCTGTCATTCAGTTTGACCCTGTTACACTTTCTTGCCAGCTGGCATGCTGCCAAAAAGCATTAGTATTTCTTCTCTATAAAACACGACAGTGCTCTCAGAATGGAAGCTTTCTGAATTGCTCTCAATCTTTAATACTAAACTCCAGATCAGAAACACAGCTGCTACCTGCCTGTGGCCTCTCTTCCTCTATCTATCACCTTATCTCTCTCTCTCTCTCTCCCTCCCCCTCCCTCCCTCCCTCTCTCTGTAAACTTCAGGTTGTTGTTATACTTGACGGCCTTCTCGCCAGATGCATTCAGACAGGCCAGCTGCGTGCAAGATGTTAAGTAGATGAATCTGGATGACCATGGGGAAATTAGGTTGTTCCAGCAGCAGAATAGGTTACTTACAGCAAGGGAATAATAATAATAATAATAATAATAATAATAATAATAATAATAATAATAATAATAATAATAATAAGCACAAAATATAAATAATAAGTGAGGATTGTTTTCCCCATATCTTTGAAAACTGCTATGCACCCTCAAGCAGATCCCCTTTTGCTCTATAGACATGTTATCACATATTGCACATAACTAACACTCGCTTGACTAGCTAATGCTGTAGGGAATAAAGCACTGGCGTAGCCAGACTTGGCACATTGGGTGTGGCACGGAAAGACAGGGTGTGCCAGAGGGAGAAATAGCTGGTGGCGGCCGCCAGGCCACCAAATAGATTTAGAGGAATATGAAGATACTGACCATATGACCATAACCATCAATGTTTGCTCCTTTTCGCACTCATTATTAGCAGATATAGAAGCAGTCAATTAAATTGTATTTTTTGGCAACATGTAAAACCACTTTGGTATCTCAAAAAAGTCTCACCTACTTTTTCCAAAGAGTGTTCCCATACGGAAAGGTAATATATGTCATATATGGACATACATCCGACACAAGGTCCACATATATGTCACCATACATGTACATGTATGCACTTTGCATACAAACCCATCTGAGATATATGCATATATATGTGAGGATCATATATGTGATCCAAATATAAATTGACATATATGATCATATAGGCAATTAACATATATGAGTACTCCCATACATGTGATCATATATGCTCATGTAAGTAATGGACATATAGGGTTATTCTTGCATATGTTTAGATATATGTACATATAAGCAATTAACATATAAGAATATTTCTACATATTTCCGCATATATGCAAATACAAGCAACACACATATATGTTATTCTCTTGCATATCAAAATATGTGTGCATATAAGCATTAAACATATATGATTATTATTACGTATGTCAACATATATGCTCATATAATCAATTAACATATGCGGATGTTCGCATACATGTAATCATATATGTTTGTGTAAGCATTGAACATATATGTTTAAACTTACATATGTCTACACATATGTGCATATCAGCAATTAACATATAAGAATTTACTTACATATGTAAGCATGTATGCTCATATAAGCAATTAACATACATGAGTATTGTCATACATGTGATCATATATGTTCATGCAAGTAATGGACATACAGGGTTATTCTTGCATATGTTTAGATATATGTACATATAAGCAATTAACATATAATAATTTTTCTACATATTTCTGCATATATGCAAATACAAGCAACACACATATATGTTATTCTCTTGCATATCAAAATATGTGCGCATTTAAGCATTAAACATATATGATTATTATTACGTATGTCAACATATATGCTCATATAATCAATTAACATATGCGGATGTTCACATACATGTAATCATATATGTTTGTGTAAGCATTGAACATATAGGGTTAAACTTACATATGTCTACATATATGTGCATATCAGCAATTAACATATAAGAATTTACTTACATATGTAAGCATGTTTGCTCATATAAGCAATTAACATATATGAGTATTCTCATACATGTGATCATATATGTTCATACAAGTAATGGACATACAGGGTTATTCTGGCATATGTTTAGATATATGTACATATAAGCAATTAACATATAAGGATATTTCTACATATTTCAGCATATATGCAAATACGAGCAACACACATATATGTTATTCTCTTCCATATCAAAATATGTGTTCATATAAGCATTAAACATATATGATTACTATTATGTATGTCAACATATATGCTCATATAATCAGTTAGCATATGCGGATATTCTCATACATGTAATCATATATGTTTGTGTAAGCATTGAACATATAGGGTTAAACTTACATATGTCTACATATATGTGTATATCAGCAATTAACATATAGGACTTTACTTACGTCAGCAGGTATGCTCATATAAGCAATTAACATAATAAGTATTCTCATACATGTGATCATATATGTTCATGTAAGTAATCCAGGGTGCAGCAGAGAGAGCTCTGCTGCTGCACAAACCACCGGTGTGTTTTTGGCTGCGTCCCCCGCTGTTATTAACGTCATTGTTTCGGCTGCATCATCTTCATCAGCGTCTGTCTCTCCACTGTCCACCACCAATACAGGTGCGGGAACGGGTGCACTACAAGCCGCACTTGTTGAGGGGTAGGGCGACGAGTCATCTTCTTTCCTCGTCAATGCGACGTTTCTTGCCTTTGTCGAAAAAGCTTAAAAGCGAGCTCTGTTTCATGTCGGCTGCATTTGTTTACTTTACTAGACAGCGTAGCTAGTTTCCCATGATGCTCTGGGGCACAGAGGCATAGCGGACAGTCGGACACTTACGCATGACATGTGCATGACAGCTGATGTGTTTTGCAGACAAAGAAACAAAAAACTTTATTTTTTCACCCTTTTTTTTGGGTGTGCCAGCTGCCTGTGTGGGTGGCACTGGCACACCCGTAGCTACGCCATTGGAATAAAGTGCAATTTTCTGGTACAGTATCTTTAGGACAGCTAAGGCAGGTGAGAGCTGATTGTCAGATTAGTATTGTAATTGATATTGAAGATCAGCAACACAAGGGAAACGGACAAAATATTGATATTGTTTCAGGGAATATTGGGGGATTTGTGCTGCCAGGTGGAGTGTGTGTGTGTGTGTGTGTGTGTGTGTGTGTATGTGTGTGTGCAAGTGCGCATGCGTGTGTGTGTGTGTGTGCGTGCATGCATGCATGCCTGTGTGGGTTTTGAGGATCAAACAGTATCAAAATGTGTGTATTTGTACTGTTTTCCTGCTGAATTTTAAACATGTATATAAGCCACATTTCAAGCACCTTTCTCAGCTGATAAATATTAAAAAAATTAATGCAGTGGCTACATGTTATATTTAGCCTCCAAAGCTGCTTTAGTCGCTATGAAACACAGCAGACACACTCACACTGAAAGAGGCTTATTCAAGTTGACACCACGGAGCAGGAAAGAGAGAAATTGTTTGATGTTTATGAAATGGCAAGTTCAATGGTAAGTTATTAGATTTCACCCAGCAATGTCATAAGAATCAGAGTGTCAACAAAGGTGAATTATTAAATATTCTGACAGTGAACCAATAAACTGTCTCATGGCCCTCTTCAAGTCAGCAGGTTTACTCTTCATGTGTGCGAGTAAATCCTTTTTAAGGATGTTAACAAAACTCTGGTTGAAGTGTATTTGTTACATGTACAGTACAGTACAGTAGATGTTTTACTTTGAGCATTCTTCCTTCTAGAACAGAAAAACAGTTCCCCACCACTGTGCCAGTGGTGAGGAACTTGTGGGTTGCTGCCACAGAGGTAGTGGAGTTCTTTGGGCCTAGTATTGTTAATCCATGTCTATGAACAAGTGTGACAATAAGCTCTCTGTCTGAACAGCAATCCTCTTAGGCAAAGCTTTGTGGGTAAACTTGCCTCATGCAAATTCTAAACCCCATTAGCTTTGAGGCACGAGTCAGCTGCATTGAGATTAATGGCCAAGTGACTACTTGATTTAATAGGGTTATTTCATTTCTTCCGGGGAAAAATAAACAACAAAGTTAATGCAAGACATTTGTCACTGACGTCCTCAATCTCCCCTCTCCAAGTGGGAGAAGTTTCTTGTGCAGCGTGCAGATGTGTTACTCCGTCAGCCTGGCACCAGTGAAATACTTGGAAAACTTTGCAGATGTTTATGTTTCTCCAAAATGAATTTAATTGAGTTCATATGCTCTGTGATGCACAAATGATTCACGTATAAAAATAAATGTTTGTAGATTTTCTTCAATTTACTGATCTCTATCCTTCCATCTCCCTAACACAAACATTAATGGCAGAAAAGGAGAAAATTATTTTTGCGTGCAAAACATGGTTATTACACTGTAATTTAGTGAAATCAACTCCCCTTTAATTTTCTTCTCACTCCTCATTAACAGAATGTATATAGTTGTATTCATCAATTTCAAATTAAAATGAGAATGGTGATTAGGGCTGTCAGCGTTAACGCGTTAATCGCGATGCGATTTTGTCCCTTCGTCGCACCCGTACTTGTAGGCAAGCCGTTGGCAGCTGTTTCCTGTCTGTGCAGGCATGGAAGAGAAAGACAGCAATACACTAAATGGCTCGTTTTACTTAAAAAAAACTCCCCAAACAATTGTGCATTTATTTTCTATTCAAGATACATTTTGTAGACATTGTTACCTCCTGTCTACATTGCACTTCTATTGAATTGAAAATAAATCTAAAATTCAAGATCGCAAAGTACATTTATTTGCATTCATTTGATTCCCAATCACGACACACTGGTAAGAATGATTAATATCTAATTAAAAATGCTTTGAAATGCAAAATAATGGATTTTAAACATGCGATACAAAGATGTGATTAATCGCGATTAACTATAGTTAATCGCAAGATTAATCGCGATTAAGAAAATGAATCGTTTGACAGCCCTATTATTGATATAGCACATTTCATTAGTAAAGTAAACACAATATGCTTTACATACAGGCATGAAACAGAAGAACAAACAACACAAGAATCACACAGCAATAAAAAAAAAAACATTAACCGAATCAAACAGAAGCCCCTGCCCTGTCACATGCAACCACAAGATTTCAATCAGAGAGACACATTTCTAGAATGACAATGATTTATCAAATGATTAGATACATGAGCCTGTAGGCACATTATTTGGCGATACTCCGTCATGACGTCCGCTTGATAATGACGTCATGATCAGCAGGGGTAGTGCAGGCAGGAGTAGGATTGAATATCCCCCCCGTGGAGTCTAGACCTGGTGGTCTGGAAGGTGGTCTTGGTCTTGCTGGAGAAGGCTTCTGAATCTGAAGACCTCGGAGAGGACTGGAGGAGAGAGGAGAATGGGGTGGAGGAGGGACGCAGCAACGCGCTGAAAACCCAGCAGACCACACAAAGAGAAAAGGCGGCTTTTAGCTTTGACAGCTAATGTAGATGATGATAGGCTGAATGGAAAGATGTGTCTTACTCGGATTGGTTTAATCTTAACGTTACCGCCCACGAACAGTGATGCTAGATAGAAGCGGGAAAAGGGTTGATTGATGACGTGGTGGTATGAATGAGTGGGCGTGACAACTAAAGTGTTTCTCCTTAGGAGAGTGAATAAATGGAGTGAATGAATGACAACTGACAGGTCTCATCTTTTGGAGACGTCCTATTGAATGTTTGGGTAATCCTGGAAATAGAGCGTCAATGCTGTTCTGGTGATTTTGCTCATGTGTTTTTACCAGGTGAGTGCGCGTGGTCATGAGGAGGCTGTTTGGGGTGAGTTTTGGGGTCAGTCAGTCATAATGAGACGGAAAGGATGCTTATTTCGGTGTCGCTTTGTCAGATGCCCTCTCGTTTCCCGACAGGGTGGTGTTTGAATCGTGCTGCTTAAATGTTCACCCACACCCCCCCCCCCCCCACACACACACACACACACATTTGGGACGCTGGGTGAATTACAACGAGCGCACCTAGACACACACACACGGTTTCACTGCAGTTCCTCCACGGTTCGGCACGCATGTGAACCATGGATTAATTGCAAGTTTAACCATCAGCGATACAGTTTGCTGCTGTTCCTTTTTAAAGGAGCTAACAATTAAGGTTGCAGTGAAGAGATACAGACAAGACAGATGTGTGCTGTGTGTGTGTGTGCTGTCTGTGTGTGTGTGTGCTGTCTGTGTGTGTGCTGTCTGTGTGTGTGTGTGTGTGTGTGCTGTGTGTGTGTGTGTGCTGTCTGTGTGTGTGTGTGTGTGCTGTGTGTGTGCGTGTGTGTGCTGTGTGTGTGTGCTGTGTGTGTTTGCTGTGTGTGTGTGTGTGTGTGTGTGTGTGCTGTCTGTGTGTGTGTGTGTGTGTGTGTGTGTGTGTGTGTGTGTGTGCTGTGTGTGTGTGTGTGTGTGGTGTGTGTGTGTGTGTGTGTGTGTGTGTGTGTGTGTGTGTGTGTGTGTGTGTGTGTGTGTGTGTGTGTGCGTGCGTGTGTGTGTGTGTGTGTGTGTGTGCTGTGCCTGATTCTGAAATGCATTACTTTAGAAGGGGAGAAAAAAGAGCGAGCGAGTAATTCAAGCTGTCTTTTCCCCTCAATTCAGTGACATCCCCGTAGGCTACATACACGCTGTGACTTTGGGCATTTTCACTGGTGTAACTTGGAAACTGGCCATGTTTGTCATCATTGAAATAGATCACAAGATTGTGAAGTTTATGCAACTTACGGCGTGTCTCGTCTGCCTTCCCTTTGAAAACACA